>NC_067198.1:4188800-4514911 GCF_000699445.3 Schistosoma haematobium
GACTCATGAAATCAATTATCAAATTATTACAATTTCCACAAACCACCATTCTGATCATAATCATTATATACTCACTAGTGACTAGCTTCAAGAGAGAAGCCGTGACCAATGGAGTTCAACCGTGTCTGTTGTGAGATAGTAACTCATTGAAGACAACGATGAACAATGACACAATTTCGTGAATGAATTGAAGTTAGACATTAACACTATTAGATGTCAACTCAGTGATCTGGATGTTGAGCGTTCGCGCGCGACACCGATAGGTTCTGTGTTCTAATTCGGCAAGTGGGATCGTGGATGCGCACTATTATTGACTCCCATACTAGGACGAAATGACCGCCCAGTTCTTCCAGGTTTTCCATACTGGTCTAGCTTTAATTAACTCATGATCTCAACTATTAAATTTACTATAATATCCACAAAACTCCTTCTGATACTAATATCAACTTGTAAACAGAACTGAAGAAAATTAACACAACCATTTCGAAAATGTATATCAAGATGTTGATTTTCTTCGCTTTAAAATAGAAAAATCCTCTATTTATAATTATTAAATTACAATGAAGTTACCAACCTTAACCCGAGGTTTAGTTCGTTTATTTTTTTCATTCGATTCAACATTGAATCCAGCATTTCCTTGATTCAATTTCAACAGTTCAGGATCTTTGCAAAAGAAGAAAGAGAAACAATGGAAAAGAAATTTAGGGACTTAGATAATGCATATATATATATATATATATATATATATATATATATATATATATATATATATATATATATATATATAATTCAACAATGAATATGATTGATGATATAACATTTCAAAAGATGACTCTATAAAGAAAGCTGATTCGTAAAATAAGAATTTTAATAGTTGAGACCATGGAAAACCTGGAAGCACTGAACGGCCATTTCGTCCTAGTATGGGACTCCTCAGCAGTGCGCATACACGGTTTATCCTCGCGAGATTACAACCCAGGACTTATCAGTCTCACGCGCTAGCGCCTAACCTTTAGACCACTGAACCGGCATCCAACGGTATTAATGTCTAACTTCAACCAATCCACGAAATTGCGCCACCGTTCATTAAGTCATCAATGAGTTACCATCTCACAACAGAACTGGTTGAACTCCACTGTTTACTGCTTCTCACTAGAACTTCAGGAGATACCTATGACGAGTTCCACAGTAGAATGAACCAGCTGTCCAGGACTTTCAGATTTTCCATGATGGTCTAGCTTCAATTGACTCATGATCTCAACTATTAAAGTTACTATAATATCCACAAAAACCCTTGTGATATTAAAATAAGAATTGGTCAAAAGCAGTTGTTGAGGAATTCAATGAAGTATTGGAGATTATAAACCAGAATTTTTGTGGATTTTTTCAAATCAGCCTTCGGTAATGATTACAGTTAGTTGTTTATGAAGTTTGCTTGAATTTGTCTTGAACTTATTGTAGAAAAATATTGTAAATAAATAGAAATAGATGATGATTAGCAGTAAAATCCATGACATGCATTTCATCCTATTCGGGATTCATCAATTGGATGTAAATACAACGCTCATTTGATGTTCATTTAGGGACTCCAACTTTAATTGATATGTCGATTTAAGCTAAACTACAATGCAAAACCTGGGAGCACTGAACGATTCAAGTCCCACGTGCCAGATCATGGATACACACTACTGAGGAGCCCTATACTAGGACGGAACGACTGTCCAGTGATTCCAGTTTTTCCAAATGACTTTGTCAAGATATTCTCATAACAGACCATCCATTCACTGTAGAATTTGACGAAAAATAGTCGGGCATATTGAAAGATGAATAATATTATTGATAGTAAATAAACTTCATTAAAGGATTCTTAAAAACGTTTAAACAATCCTCCTTAGAGAATGCAATACCTTCAAAATATTCCTCATAAGCTACATATACCTATTTTCTTCATTGTCAGAAAATATGATGATTATACTCACTAATGACTGGCTTCAAGAAGTAGTTTCTACAGTTCTAGTAAGAATGTGTGATCAGCGGAGTTCAACCAGTTCTGTTGTGACATAGTAACTCACTAAAGACAATGGTGGACAGTGGCGCAATTTTGTGGGTTGGTTGAAGTTAGACATTAAAACCCTTGGATCCCTCTTAGTGGTCTCGTGGTTAAATGTTTCCGTGTGAGAATGAAGTTCCTGAGTTCTAATGCCGCTTGTGGAATCGTGAATGCGCACTGCTGGGTAGTCCCACAATAGAACAAAACGGTCGTCCAATGCTTCCAGGTTTTCAGTGGTGGTCTAACGTCAATCAGTTCATGATTTTAATCAAAACCTAACAATCTCCACAACCCCTATACTGATATAAATTATTGATTTTATAAACAAAGATATATGTTTCTTCACTGTATTGATTAAACTACTATAAGGACTTAACAAACATAATATTGATTACTACTTAGTGATTGATTATTAATTTAGGAATATTTATGATAAATAGTGATCGGTAATACTTCAAATAAATCGATAATGAATTCATTTACTGTAACATTGAATAGTATGAATTTGAATTACATTGATGTATCAATTAAAACTAGATCATTATGGAAAATCTGAAAGTTTCACTGGATAGCCGTTTTATCCTACTATATGACTTCTCAATAGTGCGCATCTACGATCCCACCTTGCGAGATTAGAACCTAGGATCTATCGGTCCCGCGCGTGAACGCGTAATCTCTAAACCACTGAGCTGGCCGGAATCCAACGGTGTTAATATCCAACTTCAATTAATCCACGAAGATACGCCACCATCCACCACTGTCATCAATGAGTTACTATCTCATAACAGACCTGGTTGATCTCCACTGTAGGAAATACCTATTGAAGCCACTCACTATGTTGTGGATTCTAACCTCCGGGGGGCGGTATCGCGGATGTGCACTGTTGAAGAGTCCCGTACTAGAACGAAATGTTCGTCCTGCGATTCCACTTTTACTATAATGATCTACCTTCAACTGACTCACGGATTCAACTAATAAATTACTATAATATCCGTAAAACCCTTTTTATATAAGTATTTACTGAACATTCTTATTTCATTCCAACCTTTTGATGTTATCCTTTAATTCGGTTACAACATAGAAAATCAAAAACCAAAGAGATAAATGCGTTCTTTTCTTTAAGATTAGAATACTAGTTAAGGCTTAATTTATTTATTGATCAGCTTGTTTGTTTGTTTACATAATCAAATTGTTGTTTTGTATTCACTAAATTTCCATACTTCAACTTCATCGACTAAGAGAAAGCATTTGATAGTATGAACAGGATAACACTATGGAGGCTTTTTCGACATTAAGACATTCCTTAGAAGATAGTGAATATCATATGGAATTCCTATGATGGATTAAACTGCAAAATCGTTGACGGAGGACAATTGACAGATTCGCCGGAAGTAAAGACCGGTATCAGGCAAGGTTGCTTACTCTTACCCTTTCTTTTTCTTCTGGTAATCGATTGGATTATGAAGACTTCAACATCTAGGAGGGAGAGAAGCATGGGATGCAGTGGACAACTAGGATACAGCTGGACGACCTAGACTTCGCAGATGATCTGGCTCTTCTATCGCACACGCAACAACACATGCAGGAGAAGACGACCAGTGTGGCAGCAGTCTCAGCAACACTACATCCCAACATACACAAAGGGAAAAGCGAAATTCTCCTATACAACACAACATGCATCAATAAAATCACATTTAACGGAGAAGCTTTGGAAGATGTAAAAATCATTACATCTGTGAGCAGTATCATTGAAGAACATGATGGGTCTGATGCAGATGTGAAGGCGCGAATTGGAAAAGCAAGAACAACATATCTACAACTAAAGAACATCTGAAACTCAAAACAACTGTCAACCAACACCAAGGTCAGGATTTTCAATACAAATGTCAAGACAGTTCTACTGTATGGGGCGGAAACTTGGAGAACTACGAAAGCCATCATCCAGAACATACAAGTGTTTATTAACAGTTGTCTACACAAAATACTTCAGATCTGTTGGTCAGACAATATCAACAACAACCTAATGCGGGAGAGAACAAACTAGGTCCCAAAGGAGGAAGAAATCAAGAAGAAGCGTTGGGAGTGGATAGGACATACATCGAGACATGCATCCAACTGCGTCACAAGGCAAATCCTCAAGTCCAAAAGAAAAGAGGAAGACCAAATAACACATTACGTCGAGAAATGGAGACAGATATTAGAAGAATGAACAATAATTGGATAGAACTGGAAGGTAATGCCCAGGACAGAGTGTGTTGGAGAATGCTGGTCGGTGGTCTATGCTCCATTGGGAGTAACAGGCGTAAGTAAATTTCCATACTTAAATGTAACGTTTTTGTATACACGAATGTAATTGATTAAGTAATCCATTTATTTAACAATTGTCCATATTGTACTCTAAAATTGAAATTGTGTAAGGTGACGAATGCAAATTATGTATAAATGATACTGTAAGACAAAAACTGTTCAGGTTTTGGTTTTATATGTGTTCTGATGTTTGATAGTAGTGAGTTATCAGTCGAAAATCATGGATCAGAGATTTCGCTTTTTGGTGATCATAAACAAGGCTTACTTGGATTCTAAGGGGAACTGAATGAAGCGGCTATTTACTACTCTTCAATTTCTCCCAATAATGTCAGGTCGTAATTTAAAAAGTACAAATATCGATAAATCATTCAAATGACAGTTATATCTATGAACTGTGATGTGTCAGTTATGAATAATTTTAATCAGAGAAAGGTTTTGTGGACATTATAGCGATTTAGTAGTTGAATTCATGAGTCAATTATATGTAGACCACCATGAAAAACGTGGAATCACTGGTCAGTCGTTTCGACCCAGTATGGGACCCACCAGCAGTGCGCATCCACGATCCCGCCTCGCGAAGTTTGAACACAGGACCTATCAGTCTCGCACACGAACACTTAACCTCTAGACCACTAAGCCGGCCAGCATCGAACGGTGTTAATATCTAACTTCAACCGATCCACAAAAATGAGTTATTATCTCACAAGAGACCTGGTTGAATTTCATTGGTCACTACTTCTCACTAAAACTGCAGGAACTACCTATTGAAGCTAGATCGATAGGTCCTTGGTTCTAAACTCGCGGGGGTAGGGATCGTGGATGCGCACTTCTGAGAAGTTCCATGCTAAGACGAAATGACCATCCAATGCTTCCAGGTTTTCCATAGTGTTCTAGCTTCAAATAACTCATGAATTCAACTACTAAAATGAATGATTTATCAAATAAATTTGTTTAGTATTCTTCTTATTAGATTGTATAGATAAAATTTAAGTATATAAACATAAATAGATGAAGCATTAAGCGAAATATAAGTTGGTAAAGATATAAATATATCTATATACAAACGAATTAGTCACTAGTTTAGATAAAGTAGCTGACTGGATTAAATTATGAAATACGATTTACATATCCGTATATATATCTACATAACCTAGTTCTCAGCATAGTTTTATCTCTCTGTCTTCATTGCCTAATTAATTGTAAACTACTTTTGTTCCCAATGATTTTTACTCTACTCTAACTGTTATTGTTCTTTATTACGTGGTCACTTTGTTCTGTTTTGTTCGTTTTAATACTGTGTTTTTCTTTTAAATGTCAATTATTTGCCTTTGGTGGCCCTTGGATCTGACTCCAAGATCGTATAAATGTTTGTGAAATAATGCAAGTGTAATTAAAATAGTAATATAAATCCACGGTTATAATTATAGTTCATATGATAATCCAAATTGAGATGAAGCGAGTCGGATTTTTGGGATTTGATTGTTTCGCCGAAATTCGCTTCCCGTTCTCACGTCGGGATTACCAATTCTGTAGTGGCTGTGCTTCGACAACTGATCACCCTCGAACCGTTATCCTATAATCTTCAACGATGTTTGAAATCAGAAGGCAAAAAGAAGCAGCTACTACAGTTTATTTAGCAGATAATTCGGACCAGACAGCAGAGGCAAAATGGATGAGCAAGCGAACTACGATTGTAGCAGTAGCAGTAGCGAGTAGTTGTAGTTAATGCGTGCAAATGTACACATATATATATGTAGGAAATGGATGAATCAGCGAATAGATTAAGCAGTTAATAATGAAGCTAGCAGAATGAATACATGCGTAGGCGCTAAACAATGTTCAAGCATATGTATTTCATACAAGCACAAAATAATAAGGGTACAATAAGTTGTTATAGTGCGGATGACTTTGTCCGCTAAATAAGTTAGCAAAAGGGCTTAACTGAGTTAAATGCGAATAAACTCGATTGCACGTGAGTCGCTATATGCCTTTAACCGATTTACTTATGAAAATACTTACCTAATCACTTATCTATTTCTTTACTCATTTGATAAGTAATCTAATTATTCATTGATTTACTTAAGCCTCTTACTTCTCCTCGAGAGATATAGACCGTCCACCATCATTATTCACCTAACGCTGTCTTCAAAAATCCTTTCTAGTTGATTCCAGTTGCTATTTTATCGTTTTTTACGTTTGCTTCCAATTCTTGACGCGTTTTGTTCGTCGGTTCTCCTTTTTTCCTCTTCATTATTAGATTAATGCTTGTCTTGTGATGCAGTTTGATGATTTCTGCAATATATCCACATCTATCATCCTTTCCTAGTTTCCTCCTCAGCTAGAAGCCGGTTCGTTCTCTCCTATAGTAAGTTGTTGCTGATACATAATGGACATTGAGTATCTTATGTAAACAGTTGTTTAGTAATACTCCTACTCCATGCTGGTTACAGGTAGTCAACAGGAAACCCGGGTTAGAGAACTGGTGCTCCCTGACGGATTCGATCCTGTGTCGCCTAGTTCGACAGTCAGAGACGTTACCACTGGGCTATCCGGACCGCTACCGACCTCCTGTAAGACTGAGATGTATTCACAATTGATTGATCACTGGATGGTAATCAATGTCATGTCAATGTTGAGTCACCTAGACCAGTGACTACATTGTTACTTGGTCAATAGCATTCAATATGCACTAAGAAGGACTTCGAACACGACATTGATCACCACTCAGTAATCAATCAATTGTGAATACTCGTACGTTTTTGATGATGATTTTGGTAGTTCTTTAAGTTTCAGCTCCACACAGTAGAACTATCTTGACATTTGTATTGAAGATTCTGATGTTGATATTGGTTGACAGGCGTTCTGAGTTCTATATATTCATTAACTATTCACTCACTAATTTACATACTGATTCATTCTTCTTTTAAACTAATCATTGTTAAATTAATTAGTATAATTCCTTTAAACATGCCATTCAGTAAAAATATTATATGAAATTCAGAGAGGGGTTTTGTGGATATTATAGTAATTTAATGATCAATTAAAGCTAGGCTACCATGAAAAACCTCAAAGCACTAGACGGCCTTTAATCGACTCATGATCTTAACTATTAAATAACTAAAATCTTCACACCACCGTTATGATCATAATCAACACGTGCTCACCAGTGACTGATTTCAAGATGTGTTTCTTCCAGTTCTAATGAGAATTCGTGACCAGTGAAGATCAACCAGCTCTGTTGTGAGTTAGTAACTCACTGAAGATAATCGTTGACTGCGATTCAATTTCGTGGATTGATAGAAGTTAGACATTAACATCATTGGATGCCGGCTCAGTGGTCTAGAGGTTAAACATTCGCGCGTGACACCGATAGGTCCTGTGTTCAAATCTCGTGAGCTGGAATCGTAGATGCACAATGTTGAGGAGTCATATACTGGGTCGAAACGACCATCTAGTGAAACTTTCAGGTTTTCCATAGTGATCTAGCTTCAATTAACTCATGAATTCAACCATTAACTTATATGAAATTGCTTACTCAATAAATGAATGAATTCTATACACTTATACACAATTGTAGAAGTATATATAAATATATAAAAGTATTGTAAGTGACTCATTGAACAGTTATTCTAAGTAGTATATTGATAGATTTTAGTAGCTTATAAACACATCAGTAAATTGAACAATCTAAATAACAAAGAGTAAAATAGCTTTCGATAGAGATTTGTTTACTCCCTCCCCCCACCTACTGTTTTTTTATTCTTTTCGGTTACTTTTCTCTTTAATTCTTTTTCTTTCTATATTAGTTTTATTATGATAATACAGTATAGTATATTGAATAAAAGTTCTCAAATTAGCTGTCATTGATAAGATATGGGATATGGGAAAGAAATAAATGGGTATTAAGTAATACATTTAATGAAATTAGATTAATATACGTCAATGTTTGTTTGTATATGTATGTCTATGTTTGTGTGTTACGTAATATATTGCACAAACTTTCATTTGGATAAATGTAATGCATATGTAGCTGATAAATCCATTTTTGTAGCCATGATTAATAAACATCATCATCATCCAAAGCATCATCATCATCATCATCATCATGAAATTCTGAACTGAACATCAACTGTGTGATACAGGTACATTTAAATGACGAGTCTTAAATAGGACGATGTGGCGAGCGCCCTGAATTCCACTGTTAGCCACCATATGTCTAAATTAATTCATCAGATTAATTGAGTAGGCTTATTTTTCTTATTACTTATGAAGTTATACGTAATAAAAATTCCATGTTCAAAGTGAAATCTGTGAGTTTTCTATCAAGAAATATGTCAGTAGTGGCTAAAGGGTATATAGGGTGGTATTGAGTGCGGTTAAATGTTTGAAAGCGGTTGTCAGTTTCCGGTTGCCCACAGATCGTGAAAGAGTTCTTCTAGAGGTACTTGAAAAGGATATTGGGCTAGAGTTGTTCTTAATGACCTGAGAGCGTGACCGCAGTGCCCAAAGGACAACTGTTTGGGGTCGGCTACACACGATCTTTTCATGTTAGCTCCGTACTTGTTGAGACCTTACAGCCGGAGACGGAATTCCGTGGGATAAAGCGAGATGTGTATTTTATAGTAGATCTTTTTTTTCTTTTCCCAAGCAAATATGAGAATCTCATGGTGAAATTTGAAGACACTCATCATTGGTGAATGTAAGACATTATTAAAAGTAAATTGTGATTATGGTTTATTAGGGTTTCCTAAATAAATCATTAATTTGAACTGAAAACCACTCTCAATTGACTGATCACTGGGTGGTGATCAATATTAAGTGTGTTAGTTCCTTCTTAGTGTAGATCGAATCCTATTGACCAAATTGTAATGCAGCCACTGGTCTAGTTGACTCAACATTACGTGTAGTATATTGAAATAAGATAGTGGTGTGAATGTAGTCAACAGGAAACCCTGGATCCAGGTTTCATGCTATTTGGCATTCGTCAGCAAAGTGTACCTGTAATCGTGCAAGGACTGATGCTCCGTGACGGATTCGATTCCATGTCACCCAGCTTCAGTCACAGACTTAAATAAATTAAGTTCTAAGTTTATATATTCCTTATTTTTATACAGATCATAGAAATGAGCGTTTAAATTATTTCATCATTTCATCAAACAACCTATTTCTAGTGTCTAATATTAATTAATTACCTGGTCCACCAGGGTGCTTGGTACATGTGTAGTTGCGCTACAGATTGTAGCGTTAAAGCCTATACGGTGTCTGGTTCTCCTATGAAGCGGGATTGAGCTGTACTGTTTGGGTTGTCACGTGAAAGTCCGCATGGTGTCTGGTTCTCCTGAAAGCCAATGTAAAATTACCCTGGCTCACAAGGGTATATAATATAACTATGAATTATTTACCACTGAAAATTAATTTTTAAGCTTCATTACTGTTTTATTTATTTATTTATTTAAATAGTGGGTCATTCACTAAACATTTATATAATAATTGAATTCATGAGTCATTAAAAGCTAGACCATTATGGAAAACCTAGGAGCATTGGACAGTTCAAATCCCACGTTTGGAAACATGAATGCTCACTACTAAAGATTCCTCTACTAGAACAGAACGGCTGTCTAGTGCTTTCACTTTTTTGATGACAAATATACTGAATAGCTGTTTCGTCCTAGTATAGAACTCCTCAGCACGGGATTCGAACCCAGGGCATATTAGTGTTACGCATGAATGCGTATGTATGTCACATTTATTACATGAATACAACTTTACAATTCATCAATATGACGGTCAATATATAACACTATACATATGATTCTCGTTACAATGATAGACAATGATAGAAATAATGAAATACATTTAAGTATTTATAAGTAGTATATATTTGTATAATCATTCATAGATTAATTCTATATTGTTTATGGTTTATTAATCAAGGATAAAAATTATTATTTATGAATGAATTATTCTTTTGTTTTTTCCATTATTATGTTCTGCTTAAATGAATCGTTTAATCAGTTATTAGAATATTTCAATTTTTCATGACAGTAATAAAGTGTAAATAATCAAGTATTGAGTAATTAATGAAAAAAAAATCAATAATTTTGTAGACATAAACAAAATAGATATCTGGTACTTTTAGTTCTTGGTTACAGTAAATATCTATGAATTAATAGTATGTAATAGATACAAGATATAGTAGTTGTGTTACTGTTTCATTTGTTATTTATTTAAGAAATAAACAGTATGATTAATGATATTAGAAATATATCAAGGGGATAATTTGTTCCAGGATTATGAAAGAATAAAGTTTCAAATCATCTCGTTCTTATCTTTTTTATTAGTTGAAATCATGAGTCAATTGAAGCTAGATCACTATGGAAAAGCTGGAAGCGCTGGACGACTGTTTCGTCCTAGTATGGGACTTCTCAATAGTGCGCATCCACGATACCGACACAGGACCTATCAGTCTCACGCGCGAGCGCTTAACCATTAGACCACTGAGTCGGTCGGCATCTAACGGTATTAATGTCTAACTTCAACCAACCCACAAAATTGCGCCACCATGGAAAACCTGAAAGTACTGGATGGCAGTTTCGTCCTAGTATGGGACTCCTCAGCAATGCGCATCCATGATCCAGCTCCCGTATTTGAAACCAGGACCTATCGGTTTCTCACGCAAACCTTTAACTTCTAGACCACTGAGCTGACCGGAATCTAGCAGTATTAATGTCTAACTTTAATCAATCCATGAAACTGATCAACATATCCACCATTATCTTCAGTGAGTTACTATCTCAAAAGAAACCCGGTTGAATTTCACTGATTACTACTTCTCGCTAGAAATTCAGGATATACCTCTTGAAGTTAGTCATTAGTAATCATATGTTAATCAATATCAAAAGGGATTTTATTTTCTGGATATTATAATAATTTCAATAGTTGAGATCATGATTTCCATTGAAACTAGATCACTATGGAAAATCATTAAAAAAACTATATAAACTTCATATATTGGTTTACTGGTTTTCACAAATATTTAATATCGGTCATTTATTCAATACAAAAGTTTTTCAAGAGTAAAGAAAGAGAAAGAGAGAAAGAAAGAAAAGAGAAAAATAATTAGAGATTGTTTTTTTCTTCTTAATTTACAGTTAGTATTGTATCTATGTTTGTTGTAGTTTGCAATGAATGAATGAATGAATGAATGGATGTGTATATTCTTCAATTTTAGTAAACATGTACCGGATGTGAATAATTTACAAATTAAAACAATAGAATGAGAGAGAGAGAGAGAGGGGGGAGAGACAAAGAATGAGAGATAGAATAGAAATACAGAACAAGAATATACAATTAGACATTTAAATTTAGCTTGTCAACTTTCCCTCATAGCAATTATTATTATTATTATTATTATTATTATTATTATTATTATTATTATTACTGTATTAATAATGTATCATTTCCGGTGACTCAATGAATAAAAATTATAGAAAATTTGAATGAACACAATGAATAAAAATGAGGAAATCAAAAATTGACAGGGGTGGTATGAGTGGTATGAGAAGATAAGAAATAGGATATGTTCAATAATCAATCGAAACATTTATGTACTTGAGTAAATCCAAGTTTGTTTTTTTTTATCAAAAGAGGTTTGTGGGGATTTTAGAAATTTCACAGATTGAAATCATGAGTCAATTGAAGCTAGACCACCATGGAAAACCTGGATGCACTGGACGGCCGTTTTGTCCTAGTATGGGACTTTTCAGCAGTGCGCATCCATGATCCCGAACCCACCGAGACTCGAACCCAGGACCTATCACTCTCGCGCGCGAGTGTTTAACCACTAGACCACTGAGCCGTCCAGCACCCAGCGGTGTTTATGTCTATCTTCAACTACTCCATGAAATGGAACGACACATCCACCGGTATGTCCTGGGTTCGAATCTAGAGAGGCGGGATCGTGAATGTGCACTGTTGAGGAGTCCCATACTAGGACGAAACGGCCGTCCAGTGCTTCCAGGCTTCCCATGGTGGTCTAGTTTCAATTGACTCATGATTTCAATCTGTGACAAGTTGTTTTAGTTTATAAAATGATTATGATCAGAATGTGGGTGGGGGATTATGGAGATTGTCGTAATTTTAATAGTTGGATTCATGAGTCGATATAAGCTAGAACACTATTGAAAACCTGAAAGTAATGGATGGCTATTTCATTCTAGTATGAGACTCTTCAACAGTGAGCATCTATGAATTCAGGATCTATCGGTCTCACGTGCAAACACTTAACCTCTAGACCAATGAGCTGGCACCTTACGATGTTAATATCTAACTTCAATCAATTCATGATATTGCGCAAACATTCATTTATTGTCTAAAGTAGAATTTTGTCTCTATTCGACATGGATTGAACTCCACTGATCATGGCTTCTCACTAGAACTCCAGGAAATCCATCTTCAGGCCTGTCACTAGTGAGCATATGTTGATTATGATCAGAATGGTAGTTTATAGAGATTGTAACAATTGAAGTGATTTCATCAAGTAAATAATTTTAAGAAATCAGTTGATGAAGAAGATTCGTATCTCAGATGGATGGTTTTGGTGGTATTTTATTCTCTAAGCTAGATGGTTTAATCATGAAGCATTGATTGTTCTTTTGAACGACATTATCTGTACAAACTTTTACGATCCAGATCAAAGAACAAAACATTAAAATCATTCACATATACTACAAATCTTCTCTATATAAATAGTTTATTTAATAAAGTACAATCGATAACTAACTCATAGATCATTTAAATAACCTTATAGCACTTGAACCAATGATGAAGTGAACACTCTTAAGTCTTGAGCCTTCGACCGCTTGTCCACTCCGACGTAATGATGGAGTAATTCTATTTAATCATACATGATTTATGTTATATTTTCAATTAAATGATTAAAACTATACCAAGTAAGTCATATAAAAAACGTTTTCAAATTTCAATATAAAAATATAAGCAAAGATGGACAGGGGTTAGGACGTGCGCAACTTCGTCCTATTTGGATGGACCTACATCCCAGAGTTGATGTTCATTCAAGAACTCGAACCCAGTACCGTTTGCTTCAGATGACATTACGTTATCCATTTAGCTACTGAGTTCAGATCGCCACTAGCTTGTGCAATGAGGTGAAGTTTAAATTCATTTGGTATTGTTTATTCGAAACTTCCCATTTATGTTTAGAACTGCAATTGATCGGTCGCTTGTTGGCATACGTGCATACTGTGCGTGTTCCTTCGATATTGCCGTAATTCACAAACATTCTAGGCAAAAATAGATAGTGGCTTGCAGTGGAATCCAGGAGGCGCGTTTCGTCCTATTTGGGACTCGTCAGTTGGATATGTCCGGATCCCGAAGCCAATGTTCACTCCGAAACTCAAACTCACAACTGTTCGCTTCAAACGTCATCACGTTATCCTTTTAGTTAACAATACCAAGTGAATTTAAACTTCACCCCATTGCACAAGCTAGTTACTATCTGGACTCATTAGCTAAGTGGATAACACAATGGCGTTTGAAGGGAACGGTACTGGGTTTGATTCCTAAATCAGATAAGATGCGTGTCCTGGATTCCATTGTTAGCCACTATCCATCTTTGCTTATAAACTTTGTGACTTCAGACAATATCGAGGTAATCTACACAAGATGCACCTATATCAATAAACAACTGATCAATGACATTCATAAACATCAATGGGAAAATTCATGTAAAGCAACACCAAGTTAATCAATTACTTGATTTACATTGAACTATTTGATCATCAATCCTTCATAGATCTTTCAAAACTAATCTGAATATACGATCAGATTAATATCAATAAACAAAATTTACTGTAATTGATACTGAAACGATAAAAACCGGGCTTCCGTTTACTTCCTACTGAGATAGTTTTCGATTAAAAAAAAGAAGAATCCTCACGAGGATTAATCCACAAAGAGTTTTCTCCTACTTTCCTTTTCTAATCTAGTTGATCATTTATCTTTTTATATCAGTGCTTTTAACAAATATCTATATGATCAGATTGTTCAAAATATGTTAATAATCTTCGTCTTTTTATTACATTATCGAAATTTATCAAATAGATCGTCATCCAGCAGTGTTAATGTCTAACCTCCATCAATTTAACATGTGTCGAGATCATCTTCCATTGTGTCCGATGAGTGAATGTCTCAAACTCGACACGATTACGCTTCACTGATCACAGATTCTCGCTAGAACAGAACTCAGAGAATTTCCCTTTCCAAGTTAGTCACTAATGATCACATGATCATTTGCAGTTTGTGGTAGTGCAGATTGTTCGATTGTATTGAATGCATGAAGTGATCAATGTGTGTGCATCATTAAGAAACTGAAAGAAGTGGACTGTCGATTGGTTCTAATATGCGACTGTTAAGCGGTGTATATCGACGGTCACACACATACGATTCAAACCGAACACCGTAGAGTTGACACGTGAACACTTAACCTGTAGAACATTGAAACATCTTCTAACAGTGTCAATGTCTAACTTCAACCAATCCACCATGTGTCACGATCAACTTCCGTTGTGTTCAGTGGGTGAGTGCCTCATATCCGACATGGTTCAGCTCTACTGGTCACGGCTTCTCACTATCCAAAGTGGTGACGTTTCAAATTGTTGTTTTCTTTATTGTCATTGTCCCCCCCTCCTTACCCTCCATTTCTAGTCTAGTCGATCTTTTACTTTTTATGTATAAATGTTCTTAACAAGTATGCTATATGTGATCAGATTGTTCGAAATGTATTGCGCTAATATATCACATAGTTCTGGTAATCTTCATCTTTATATTACACTACTGAAATTTATTAAAGAGACTAATTGCTTGATAAACAGTACAACATTCATCAGCGATTCATTTTCAGAAAAAAAGGAATGATAATTTTATCACATTATTATTATTATCAGAATGAGGATTTGTGGAGAATGTAGTAATTTTAATAGTTGAGTTCATAAGTCCATCTAAGCTAGACCTATAGGTCCTGGGTTCGAATCTCGCGAGGAAGAACTGTGGATGTGCACTGCTGAGGAGTCCCATGTTAGAACGAAACAGTCGTCCAGTACTTTCAGATTCTTAATGGTGGTCTAGCTTATATCGACTCATGAACTCAGTTATTAAAACATTGATATTACTCAAAAAAAGCAAATTAATCTTAATTCAACCGACTTTTGAGATGATATTGAATATTCAATAAAGATCTTTCATTTCTGTGTTATGTTGTTAAGTAAATGATATTTTCTAATTCTGATTAGTTTCAAGTTTGATTACGAAATGTAAACATAAATGTTGTAAGTTATATTATAGGGATTTCTTTAAGTTATGTAAGATATATTTTCTATATTCATAGCAATTAACAGTTGTTCATTTTTGTATTCATTTGAATCATCCTATTGATGTTTAGGAATACAATCGATCAGTCCTTTATTGGAATAGGTGCATCCTGTGTGGATTCACAAGCATTATAAGCAAAGATTGATAGTGGCTAATAGTGAAATCCAGGATATGCACCACTTCGTCCTATTTGGGACTCGTCAGCTGAATATGAACATAAACTCTGGGAAACTGGCAAATTTAACTGACTAGTTTCAAATAGGATGAAACATGAGTTTTGGATTCCACTGCTAGCCATCATTCATATCTGCTCAGAATTAACAGATGTATTTCGTGGTGATTTTAAGTTGGTCACCATAACATTAGACATAAAGGTGTTTAAAAACAATTTTCAATATCCGAATAGAGTTCATGAGTCAATTAAAGCTAGATTACCATGGAAAACCTGGAAGGACTGAACTGCCGTTTCATCCTAGTATGGGACTCCTCAGCACTGCACGTCTATTATCTCTCAAGCGGTGACAGAACTCAGGACCTTCAACCTCGTGTGCGAATTCTTAACTTCTAAATCACTGATCCGGAATCTAACGGTGTTCATGTCTAACTTCAACAAATCCATATCGTTTTATTATTATTGGATGCCATCTGTGTATTAGGATTTCATTGTCTTTTTTTCTTTAGCTAAACTACAATACTAACTATGAAATCAAAATCTGAGCATCTCTTTAAAATTTAAACTTATCTTAATTTCAACAGTTGAGATCATGAGTCGATTGAAGCTAGACCACCATGGAAAAACTGGAACCACTGGTCGACCTATTGTGGGACTCCTCAGCAGTGCGCATCCGCTGTTGAAATTTACAATGATAATCATCTATCGAATATCTCAGATAATCACTTTCACAATATTTCATATAATACAGATATTTATTTATTTATTTGAACACATGAATATTGGTACAAAGAGGCATTGAATACATATGCTTTACACAAGTCACTTGATTTGTGTTTGGGCTATGATACTACCGGGGTGCCTAGACCTAAGCAGATGGTTCCCATAGGGGGCCACACCCAAAGCATTCAACTTAAAGGTTTTATCCACAAAGCAGTGGATCCGATGGTAGACGGTGAGCAATACCGATTTATACAAATATATTTTCAAATTTAATTAATAATATGTACTACATTTGCTTTGCATATACTGTAGTGATAGAATATTCGATCAGGTATTAAATTATACAAAGTTGCATAGTGTCTTTGTGAAATATGAATCCCGCGAGCGGGATTGTGGATGCACACTGCTGAGGAGTCCCACAATGGGACGAAACGGCCGTTCAGTGCTTCTAGGTTTTCAATGGTGGTCTAACATCAATCAATTCATGATCTCAATAAAAAAAACTTAACAATCTCCACAACTCCTAAACTGATAATTATGATAACGATGCACTAAGTACTAAGTACACTTTCTTGAATTATCTCTTCCAAACTTCATCATCCTTTCATTTCTGTTGTTATTGTGATTACTTTCAGTTTTTCTTTCTTTTTTTATTGATTTTCTTGTTCTGTCACTAAGAATTATATTTCTCATGTCTAGTACATACTACTTATATTTGACGACATCAGTAGTACATACCACAGTACACTATGAATATGAATAATTTTAATATGAATATATTTTACCATTTTTCTTACAATTCGACAAATCATCTTTGTATTCATTCAGTTAGATGATAAGTCAATTATCTATAATCATTAGTTATATATAATATTGATTTATTGATTATATTTTCTAACCATAAATCGATAATGTATGTTTTTATCTTTTTTACTTGGATACTCTTCGAAATATTGATTATAGAAAAGGAAAAAAACACACACAACTACAAACAATATTACAATGATAATAGTAACAACAGCTTACTTATTCGTTCATTATTCTGTAATATTCGTTGAGTTCTACGTCGTACAATACAAATAATAAATAGAATAATTAAAATTAATATTGAAAAGAATATAGATAATCCAATGATTAATATTTCACCAAGTGAATATCTTCCAAGATAAGTAGTTGAAGTACCAGAACCATATGATGATGATGATGACGATGATGATGATAGAGATCCATGACTTGATTGAGACATAAAAATATCATCGATTTGTTGATTAATAGATAAATCAGTTTGTCTGTATTCATTTGATTTCCCTTCGTCAATAATATTCGATGAACTGCGAATCTATGTGTAGACAGAGAGATAATTAAAAAAAAAATTAAAGAATCTAAATACCAGTGATTGAGTTCATGAGTCAATTGAAGCTAGGCCATCAGAGAAAACCTGGACGGCTGTTTAGTCCTATTGTGAGACTCCTCAGCAGTGCATATGCACAATCCTGCTTCACGAGATTCGAACCCTTAACGCTAGACCACTAAACCGGCCAGCATCCAACGGTGTTAATGTTTAACTTTAATCAATCTAAATATGCTTAGAAAGTTATTAACAGGAAAGCTCTATAAGATTAAGGTGGAACTGGAATAGCATTTTATTTTGATTTATGACCAATCATTTATCTTCACCTATAATTCTATATGTAATCTAGCCCAAGGTCAAATGATAAGTGAAATGCCACTGATTCGAAATTGAATGGTTTATACCCTTATCTCTGGTGAATGAACGATTTCAATAAATTAGTTTTTGATCCTTAGTAGTCATGATGATACGTATATTATTTCTGTTGTAATATATTATGCTGTATGCTATTGATATCAACAGATATAAGTAGTATGTGTCACTCATCAAAAATGAAATGCATGGTGACAGAAGGTTAAGAAGATCGAAGGAGAGAGAACAAGAATACAGTATGATTGGTGTAGAAAGAAACGAAGGAACAATGAAGTCTGAGATGAGTGATTGACAATTTACAAATGAAGTATTTGCTGTATAGTTCTCAGAATTTAGTAAGAGATTCTGTAATTGTGTGTACAAATACATTCCATTGTCTTCATTTATGTTCTCGTTCACTACAATATCTGTTCATTATAGATGCTTAATTGTATAACATGATAAATATGTATACATGCAGTAAGTCATTGTATAATTATTGTTAATGATAACTAACAATAAAGTTTGTAATTTTAATAGTTGGGATCATGAGTCAATTGAAGCTAGACCACCATCGAAAACAAGGAAGCACTGGATGACTGTTTCGTCTTACTATGAAATGAAACGGCCATCCACTGCTCCCAGGTTTTCCCTGATGGTCTAGCTTCAATTGACTTATCATCTCAACTATTAAAATTACTATAATATCCACAAAACCCCTTCTGATATTGATAAATTTTGTCTTAAAAGTGGTGTATTCATAAATAATTTTGATTTATTTCCATGATCAAATAAATCCATATCAACAGTCTATGTGTTTTTACTGTATGTCGTCGGGTTCAAGATTTCAGTACGAAGCATAAATATCAGTTAAGCTACTCCTTAGACACTATAAATGATAAGGATGACAAGTATACGTCGAATATTTGTTCAGAAGAAATCCGTTGTAATATTGAATAATTAGTACCAAGAATTGTTTATTGATACCATATTTATATCAGTGAACAAAGCAAGTCAGAATCTTCAATACGAACGTCAAGGTAGTTCTACTGTACGGAGCTTAAACATGGAGAAGTACAAAAACCATCATCAAGAAGGTACAAGTAGTTGTCTACGCATGATATTCAACAGCCATTGGCTGGATACCATCAGTAACAGCCTTCTGTGAGAGAGAACAAACTAGCTTCCAGCTGAACAGGAAATTAAGTAAAGACGATGGAAATGGATAGGACATACATTACGCAAACCATCAAACTCCATCACGAGACAAGCCCTGGCATGGAATCCTGAAGGAAAGTGGAAAAATGGAAAGCCAAAGAACACATTACGTCGGGAAATAAAAGCAGATATGAAAAGGATAAATAACAAATGGAAAGAGTTGGAGAGGATTGCCCAGGACAGGGTTGGATGGAGAATACTAGTGAGCGGCCTATGCTCCTTCACGAGGAGTAACAGGCGTAAGTAAGTAAGTAAGAAAAAAGCAATTATTTGAATTGTTACATCAAGGAATTACTTTGGTTAAATAACTACTGAAAGGAATTTAGTGCTGTTTCATTTTAGTGTGGAACTTGTTCACAGCGAGCATCCATGAATCGATCAAAGTTAAAAATGTAATACATAGGATATAAACTCAATGCCTTGACGTTTACACTGTCACTGAACTGTCTGAAGGTCATAGAATTGATCCATGATAAACTTGTGGATGCTCACTCAGGACTTGTTCCATAACAAAGCAACTGTTATCATTGTTATTACTATTAGTAGTAGTAGTATTAGTAAGTTACCTGTATCTGAAGATTTGGAAAATGTGTACATCGTCTTGGTTCTCCATGATCACATGCATCTAATCCTAATAAAAATGTTGGATAATTTAAATCATTTCCTTGATTATTTATTGTAGTTTTTTGTTTATTATTTGTTATATATTGTCTTGGTATTTGACTTTCTAGGTATAATAATCCAGTTCTTGGATCAACATTGAATAATATTCCAGCTGTTTCACCTTTTATTGCATATGATACTTGTCCATTTAAACCTTCGTCTGGATCTATTGCTAATAACTAGATGAAAATAAAATAAACAATTCATCAATATAATAAAACACTTAAAATACAAAAACAAAACAGTCCAAGATTGAACATCAATTCCAAGATGCAAATACATCAAACTGACGAGTTCAAAATAGGACGAAATGCGTGTCCTGGATCCTATTGCTAACCACCGTCCATCTTTGCAAAGTAAACAAGTTAACTAGATTAGTTGATATATTGAAATTATCTAACATTATTATGGATGTCTATATTATGACAAGAAAAGAAGTTTACTGATAGATTCAACAACGTTGAAAGCAATTATGAACGAAGGTAAAATCACATTTGGCTAATAGTACAATTGAAATTGATAGGTTTTGTTGTCTTTATCTTCGAAATTCAGCACTTAGTGTATCATAAGAATTCAATATTATTCATAATCTACAAGTATCATGATTAATATAGTAATCTAAATAGCTTTGATGTCATTTCATGTGAAATTTTGTTTATACTAAGTTCTAAATTAAAGAGAAATCCCATACAACTCTTTTTAGTTTACAATGGTTCTTCGACTAATATCAATTTTCATTGAGATCATGAACTGATTGATGTTAGACCACCATTGAAAACCAGGAAGCACTGGACGGCCGTTTCTTCCAATTGTAGGGGTCCTCAGCAGTACGCATCCACGAACCCGCTCGCGGGATTCCAACTCAGGGCCTTCAGTCTCGTAAGCGAACGCTTAACCTACTGGATCACTAAGCCGGCATCCAATGCTGAGGAGTATTACTGAAAAGTCTCATACCAGGACGAAATGGCCATCCAGTGCTTACAGGTCTTCAATGGTGGCCTAACATCAATCGGTTCATGATCTCAATCAAAAACTTAATAATCTACACAACTCCTATACTGATAATATCAATTTGTATAAGAAAATAGTGAAACTATAATTTATGAATGACCTTCAAGCGACGATATATTAACCTTGAGAGTGTCCATTTAACAACTTCGACCAAATGAGGGTTATAAACCAGTATGAGGAATTCAAATCATGATTTACAATTGATGGTTAAGGGTTAAGAATTTGATTTAAAGTTTTCATCATGAATTGACATTTGCTATGATGAATGAATTTCGCGCCAAATTCCAAGACCTTATATCTGATTGGTTTGTCCATAAATTATAGTCTCACCTTCGTCATTTCTTCTCCCTCTTCTTCTTCTCCTTCTTCTTCTTATTCTTCTTCTTATGTCATAATCGGTTAAATACTTTTATGCATGATAGAATCTGCTATTTAAGTTTCATTATTCCCATGAGTTAGAATACCATTAACCGAAAAGTAAACATTTAATGGAAAACAAATAGTTTCTTTAATTATTTATGAATATACTTCAAATAATTGTCATTTCATTTTATGCTCATTTATTCAATTCTTAATTTACATATTGAATAGAGTATATAGAAAACAATGAAATTAGCTTATTATAATGAAGATTAATGTTTAATGATTGAATCCATGAGTCGATAGATGCCGGAATTATTAGTCTAAAGGTTAAACGTTCGCATGCGGACCGATAGGTCTTAGTTTCGAATCTCGCAAAGGGGGGGGGCGGGATTGTGAATGAGCACTACTGAAGAGTCTCATACTAGGACGAAATGGCTGTTCAGTGCTTCAAGGTTTTCCATGGTGGTCTGACTTCAATTGACTCATGGATTCAATTATTAAATTACTGCAATCTTCACAAAACTCCTCTCTAATAATAATGTTTATTTAATCAAATATTGGATAGTAAACCATATTCAATAATGATTGATTGGTATGAAATATTGTGATGCAATGAATAATTGACATCCATATACATTCTTATGTACATAGATGTAAACAACTCTAACATAAATATCAGAGAAACATGTTTAAATAGACCTTGTTACAATTAGGTGTACATTATTATTATTAGTATCCTGTCGTTTCAGTAGAGCTTCATAACGGTTCCATGATTGTAATATTTCATCTAGGTATTCAACTATCCAGCTACTGAATTCATGTTAATTAAGATAGATAATATATATATTACCGTCTGATTAGGTGTTTGTTGTGTATTGCTCAAAGATCATGAGAAAGGTGAGATAAGAAACAATCCCAGTATTGTACAATAAAACACCTACAAGATTAATAATTGTGTATATAAACTGATCGACCTGTTTACTAAGAAAAATTAATTACTAAACTACTTATTTACTCTAAAGAAATAGATCTTAATAATCCGGTGAACAAAGGTTAGAGTAGACACTCTTATCTGACATTAATCTTTATGATTGAAATCATGAACCGATTGATGTTAGACCACCACTGAAAACCTGGAAGCACTGGACGGCCGTTTCGTCTTATTGTGGGACTCCTCAGCAGTGCACATTCACGATCCTGCTCGTGGGATCCTAACCTGGGGACCTCAGTCTCGCGCGCGAACGCTTAACCTACTGAACCACTGAGCCAGCCGGTATCCAGAGGTGTTAGTGTCTAACCTCAACCAATCCACAAAGTTGCGCGACCATCTACCAATGTACTGAGGTAGACACCTGTTTCTACCCGACACGGATTAGCTCCACTGGTCACGGCTTCTCACCAGAACTCCGAGAATTTTCTCACGAAGCTAGTCATTAGTGAGTACATGGTAATTATCAGTATAGTGGTTGTGGAGGTGGTTAAGTTTTTGATTGAGATCATTAACCGAGACTGAGGGCCCTGGGTTCGAATCTCGCAAGGGGGATAGTGGATGCGCACCGCTGAGGGGTCTCACAATAGGACGAAACGGCCGTCCAGTGGTTCCTGGTTTTCAGTGGTGGTCTAACATCAATCGGTTCATGATTTCAATCAAAAGCTTGATAATCTCCACAACCACTAAACTGATAATCAATCTTTATTTTCAATGCATCCATGAGTATTCCCTATGGATAACTTGACAATTTAATCAGTCATAGGAACCCCGTAAAACAGTGATGATATTACCAGATACTATATATTACCAAAGAAGACTTCACTAGGTGTTTCTATCCATGCTATTGAATGATTTATCATAATCAAAGAAGTTGACGTGTTGTAATGAGTTCTATTGAATCGAGTGTTTAACATTGACCAGAGGTGTTGTGATTTGGTTTTCTAATTTGTCTAGTCTAGGTTGATAGCTATCGCACTTCTGATTAATCTTTATTGATGAGAACTTTACTGATATCATGATAATAAGTAACGTATATGGATTTTTAAGGATTAATGAGATTATGTTTTAGCTGCAAACAGCTAGTAAAACATTGAGAAATAAAACGACTTTATTATATGCAAAGATGGATGGTGGCTAGTAGAGTAATCCAGGACGCTTGTCACCTCGTCCTAATCGGGACCCATCAGATTAATGTAACTGCATCACAGTGTTGATGTTCACTCTGAAACTCAAATGTAGTACCGTTCGCTACAAATGCTATCATGTTATCCACTTAGTATATAATGCTGCTTATAATGCTTAAGATTTGAGGCAATATCAAGGCAATTCGCATAAGATGCACATATTCCAATAAGCGACTGATCAATTGTAGTCCTTAACATCAATACGAAGATTTAAACAACCAATACAAAATGAATTTAAAAGACTTCATGTTATTTCACATCGTTCGTTTTTACTTTAGTCAAACTTATGTATGGAAAAGTTTGGTTAATTTATATTATTCTTTGTTTTTACTCATTTGTTTTAACTTACTCAGTTAATCAAGACTTTAAATGGCCTTTGGAAATTAAGTAGTTAGAGTCAATCTAAGGAAAATAATTGACCCAGGTTTCATGGTTCTTGAGACTCATCGGTCAGGTCAGTAACAACGTAGAACTTCGTACGTACGTACATCAGTTCGAGTTGCCACACCATCTTAGCACAGAGTTGCAGTTGTCGATTCAAATCCCGTAGTGACAGAGGTGGGAGAGTATAAGCAGTAATAGGAAAGATTTGGGTTTGAAGATGTTATTCACTGAGTATAATCCAGTGAAATAAATTTGGAAAGAGGAAAAAAGAGACAAGGAGGATTCAGGAAATTAGGATTTGGGAGAACACAAAGAGTGTATGCACCTGCGCCATTACAAACGATTTTGAGCCATGTCATTCAGGGTCTCTAACCATCGGTTGCTATCATCTCGCGGTAGAATATGTTTGGAATTGTAAGGACATTTGTAGTCCTATCGAGTTTAAAACTCATATCACTGAGTATCATAGTCAGAGATATCACTAGTGAGCTGTTGTAAATGCAATTAACCTCATATATTACACAGGTATGTTTAATTAATTCACAATTCTTCAAGTTCCCGAAAACTATCACTATATGGTTGTGAAGATTATTACGTTTTTGACTGAGATCATGAACTGATTGATGTTAGACCACCATTGAAAACCTAGAAGCACTGAACGGCCGTTTCGTCTCATTGTGGGACACCTCAGCAATGTGCATCCACAATACCACTCGTTGGATTCGAACCCAGAGCCATCAACATCAATCGATTCATGATCTCAATCAAAATTCCCAAAAACTGTTTTCAACATGTAGTTTCACCTCTGAATTTTTTATTTTTGGTATCTTTCTAGATTATCCAAGGTTCTTAAAGTTTTTAGCTGTTGATGAACCAGCAAATGAAATTTTTTGACTATATAAGATTTTGTTGGTCACTCAGCTGGAGGTTTCTACCACGGACTAATCTTAGAAAACCACTGAGAAATGAGAAGCAATGGATATCTGTTTCCTCATAGTATAAGGTTCTTCAGCAGTGTGTATACTTAATCCTACAAGGGATCGGAGCTCGAGATTTCATACTCTGTGTCAGGTGTCTAATTATGAAACTGTTGAGTTGGTACCTAATGGTTTGCACATCGCATTCCAGCTAATTCACCATCTTCATGAAAAATCTTATATGGGACAAAACGCAGGTTTCTCACTTTACAATTAGTTACCACTTCAAATATAACCAATTTGAAAATGCAGATAATAACGTGGAATTCATTCAAGAATCCTATATATCCCAATGAAAGTTGGTCAAATGTAACAATACTGAAATATAAACCATTACAAAAATTAGTTAATGTTTGATAATCGTTTTACTGTGTCAATAATACTCATTGCTTGCCCCCAATTGCCCTGTTACGGCCGAAAGTGGGGAGAGTCCGCTCTCCCTCTCGAAATACTCTCACATGGCCACGCGTATATAGCCTCTGCCAGGGAAGTCCTACTCACTGCCTTCTCGTGGCAGGAGTGTTGTTTACGAAAATGAGAGGACAAAAAGCGAATGTCCAGCGCTTTAATCGGATTCCAAACGAATGGTGCGCATGGACTCCAGTATCCTGAGAGAACAAATAGCGTGTGAACCAATTGTTGGTCACCGGCTTCCATAGGACTGCATCTCCTTACGATGTTCCACTGCCTTATGGATCAGACCTTCAGGTCGAAGGCTCGGGGTGTGGCCCCCTACGAAAACCACTTGCTTTGATTTGGGCACCCGGGTAGTATCACACCCCTCACACATATCAAATGAGATTTGTGTGGCGTATATGTATTCAGTACCTCTTTGTACCAATATCTATGTGTTGAAATAAATAAACTCATTGCTTACTTGTGATAATGATTGTCCAGGTATAGCTGTTGGATTTAATAATATCATATGATTTGTTGAATTTGGTCGAATAAATACTGGATCATTATCATTTTCATCTTGTATAGTAATTGTAATCATGATAGAAGCTGTATGTGAACGATAATTATTAATAGTACGTTGAATTTCAGTTTTATTAACAGTAGTATTTGTTATTTGAATAGGTTTATCAGGACCATCATGTACATATGCATAGAATGTATATGTTCCTTGAATTTCACGATCTAGTATTGTTCTTAAGAGTATAAGAAAAGAACAAAGGAAATACACGAGTAAAAATCGACTAACCAGCATAAAATGGAAAGATTGTTTCGTTTTTTTATTATGAAATGGAGTTATTCATGGAACTAATAAAATTAAAAACATTCAATTATACTACCGGATACTCGTAAGCTACTAATATTTGACCACAAATGTCTTAGAAATATTGCTCACATCTACTGAGATCATTGAGTAAGTAATAGTGAGGTTAGATGTAGGGTATTAGGAAATGATGGTAAATCAGTTGATGAGGTTGTGAATCTTCATCGAATGAAATGGTTGGGCCATGTGTTACGTATGCTCAACCACCGATAAACACAATGTGCAATACTGACTAGTGTTGGAGGCAGCTGAAGGAAAGTTACTGGTGGCCAAAACAAAATATGGCATTAGTCGCTGAAGTCATTATATTCTGTTTTTCGCCATGTTGGTAGATGGAGACTACTTGATTGGGGTCCTCTGAACTATCATTACAAGTGGTTGGTGACTCTGGGTGACATAGTTCAGATTCGGTCACAATGGTGTAGGTGTTTATACTTATTGTCTTTTATTAAACCGTGAGATTAGAATTACGTTTTACCTTTCTTTCTACCAACTAATTCTTTCTCCCTGTATCATATCCTTATGTGCAATCTTTCTTTTGTATATTACTATCATTGAAGTAACTACTTCTATTAGTTTGGTGTCCATCTTGTTGTGTTAGTGAGGTATGGCAACTTGGACCGATGTACATACGTGCCTGGTCCTACGTGGTAGATTAATGACTGAATGACTATCCTAATATATATTGAAAATTCTCGTTTAGATATTTGATAAAAACAAATATCGAAAAAAAATGTTAGACTACCATCGAAAACCTAGAAGCAGTTGAAGACTGTTTCATCCTAATATAGAACACCTCAAAAAAAGTGACCACTCACGATTCCTTACAAAAAAGTATTGAATTCAGCACCTTAAGTTTCACGCGCGATCACTTAACTTGCAAGTTGCTAAGCCGGCATCTAGAGGTTATGTGTTCGTGCGCATGTAAGAATTAGGATAAGATGGCTATATTATATTGAAGTCTGTTAAGTCATTTATTATTTAGCCTTGGTAAACATTATTTACTAGTTTCATAATAAATAAACTAAACCCCAACCACAATTACCGTGGTGAAAATATATAAAAGACCAAAAAATTATGAAATCTAGTTAGCAAGACTATAACTGATGGATGAACCAATCAGATTTAGGATAAAAAATCTTGGATTTTGGCCCTAACCATCAATTGTAAATCCTAATTCTAATTCCTCACACTTGTTTATAACCCTCATTTAGTCCTAGTAAGTGATGGGACATTATCAAGGTCACTTTAGTGTCACTCAAAAGTTGTGCATAAATTATAATCTCACCGAAATAACTGTTATTAGTTTATCCATGTTTTTTCCCCATTCTTGATATTATTATTTGTAACTGAAGTAATCAAATTGTTATATCCCGATAAGCATAATGAATGGTAACTTTTGGGATCCATTTATGGATCAATACTATGCGTATATTTGTATCGTATAATTGTTAAGTAGCTAAGCTATGCATATTCATGTTCCTCTCATCATAAGCTTTATTTTGACCTATGAACTATTATTATACGACTTACCATTCTTGGGTTATGCTCTGTCTATTAATTACTACCTTCCATATTCACAACCATTTTTGAGCTAGATCTTATACAAATGTTGTTTCCTATTTTATGGTACGACGTGATCTGTTTGGTTTGTACATAAACCGAGTATGTTTGAAATAAATGGCTCATTTTACAGAGGCTGAGATTAGTGTTCTGGACTTAACTAACTAGGTGGGAAGCAGGACCGATAAGGACTGTAGACTGCTCGTTCTTGTTTTATGCATCATTGGTCCGATCAATAAGTCACTGTTCTTTCATTACGTTATACATTAACAGGGCACACAGTTCACAAGTTATAACATAAATCATTCAAGAAATGACAATAATATTCTGTGATAGAAAGATTCAATGGTATATTCATCGCTATATTTGACTATCCTTTGTGAAGTCATTCAATACAAACTATTAAGATAATAAAACAGTTTAGCATGAAATGTCTTCTTATATACTATAGTCTAATATTATATTATTTTACTATGTATATCAATCTGTTTATCGAATAGATTGCGTGTATGATGGTTATCAGTTGGGGAGATAGATGATTCTGTTGTGATGACATGAAATAGAATTAGTCATTATCACGTTTGAATCTGAAGTCTTTAAAGTCAATAAAGTTTGCTTATCAGTAAGTTATAGAAATAAGAATTAGTAAGTGAAATCGTTGTTCAGAACAACAACATAAGGTCCATATCAATCATGAAGTTTACTATTCAGCTTAGACAATGTGAGACCACTCACTTGAGTTCAATATTTCTTTATTATATATATATATATATATATATATATATATATATATATATATATATATGTATATATACAAATGCTTGTATCAAACGGATTAATTAATATACATTCATTGATCATTGAGTAATGATTAATATAATCTATTTCTAGTATTTAACCCTCAAAGGCCCTGGTACGGCCGAAAGTGAAGAGAGTCAGTTCTTCATCTCAGAATGATCTCATATGGCTACGCGTATACAGACCCTACCAGGGACGTCCTACTCAGTGCCTTCTCGTGGCAGGAGTGTTGTTTGCGAAATTGAAAGGACCAAACGCGAATGTCTAGCACAATGACCAGATTGGTGGATATGAAGGATCCACCTAGGTGATTTTGAAAACCCTAATTACAAACCAATAGTGCACATGGGCTCCAGGATTTTGAGGGAACGAATGATGTATGAACCAATTGTTGGTCACCGGATACCATGGGACTGCATCTTCTTACGTTGCTCTACTGCCTTGTGGATCAGACCTTTAGGTCGAAGACTCCGGGTGTGGCCCCCTACGAAAACCGCCTGCTTTGGTTTCGGCACCCAGGCAGTGTCGTAGCCCACACATAAATCAAGTAACTTGTGTGATGCATATGTATTCGGTGCCCCTTTGTACCAATATTTAAATAAATAAACTTACTGACGATCGACTTGGAACAGGATTTCAATCAATAAACTAACTGGTCCGACTTTTTAAGTTTGATGTTTCCAAGTAAATAAAGACGATCGATAGGAACCTCCATACATACATTTTATCCTTGTTGACATTCACTAGCTAGTAATACATGTAATCCTAGAGTAAATGATATTTCCCGTACAATTCGAAACCACTTTAATCACCTTTGACCGATCGAGGTGATGTATCCAAACGTAGCAAAATATGGGCGCAATTCACTCATAATTAAATGTGTAAAGATGTTTTCATAAACAATAAGGTATTTCTCCTTAATTTAGTCTTCAGATATCGGTCTTCTTATGATCTTAGATCAGGGTGGATTGGTTGATAAGCTTTCAGTTTTCATCTTACCAACATCATTTGAAGTGTTTGAAGTATATTCTGATGATGTTGTTCATAAACCAATAAAATCTTCTTAACCAATCCATCCAGTTCAGAGATTACAGTATTTCCAATATCATCATCCTGATCTATAACTATTCTTCATCAGTTTTAACATAGTTCCTATTATGGACTAATTTCATTCGTAAAATAATTGAAAACTATAGAGTACTAAAAAGTCACAAGCATGATAAGCAAAGATAGATAGTGGCTATCAGTGGAATTCAGGATTCGTGTTTCGTTCTATTTAGGACTCGTAAACTGAATGTACCTGCATCTCAAAGTTGATATCCACTCTGGGACTCGAATCCAGTATCATTCTCTTCAAACACCATCACGTTATCCACTTATCGATGCAATTGTACTGGATTCGAGTCTCGAAGTGAACATCAACTCTGTGATGCATGTATATCCAGCTGACGAGTCTTAAACAGAACAAAACATGCGTCCTACATTCCACTGCTATCCACTATCCATCTTTGCTTATCATGCTTGCGAATTAAGGCAATATCAAGGTAACCCACACAGTATGCATATGTGTCAATAAGAGAGACTGATCAGTTGTAGACCTGAACAACAATGGGAAGATACAGGCAATCAACAATACCCAATGAATTTATTTAAGGGCTGTTTTCATGATGTTTGATTTGATTTCAATAAATAATTTGGCAAAACTATAATTTACGGATGAATCAATCAGATATAAGATAACAGATCATGGATGTAGGCGGGAACTTCATTCATTCATTTGGAAAAATAGAGTTTTGTTATTATAGCTAATGTCAGCTCGTGATAAAAACCCCCAAATCTAATTCCTAACCTTAACCATCAACAGTAAATCATAATTCGAAATTTCTCACACAGATTTATAACCCTCATTTTGTCCTATTTCTTAGGTGGATACTCTCACAATCAGTCTAGCGTCGTTCGAAGGTTGTCCATAATAATTCCGTTCAACATAATGTGAATGGTTTCTTTTACGTTAACCATGTAAATTATATAACATACATAGTTAAAATTTAGAACATTTACAGAACATAAAAAAATAGATCGCTAATTATAATTTAAAGCCACTTTTGGCTGAATGCCAAAAAAAGTAAACCTCAGACAGACAAAACTTTAGTTCCTTTCATTGTACAAGAACAATATAAATATTGATAAAGTTCTTTGAAGAAGTAGAAATTATTATTTTCATTAAATAATGTATTCAGCAACAACCTAATATGAGAGAGAACAAACTAGAACCCAGAGGAGGAAGAAATCAAGAAGAAACGTTAGAAGTGGATAGAACATACATTGAGATATGTATCCAACTGCGTCACAAGGTAAACCCTCATTTGGAATCCTCAAGACTAAAGGAAAAGAGGAAGACCAAAGAACATATTACGTTGAGAAATGGAGACATATATGAGAAGAATTAGCAAAAAATTGGATAGAACTGGAAAGGAATTCCCAGGACAGAGTGGGTTGGAGAATGCTGGTTGGCGGTCTATGCTCTATTGGGAGTAACAAGCGTAAGTAAGTAAGTAAAGTAAATATATTCTAAAAAAATGTAGAAATCTATAGAATATTAGAAATATAGTTATTAGTATTAAGTGAAGCAATGTATTAGGCTACAATTGTAATTAAAATGAACTCTGATAATTCAATTTGATAATAAGGATCGTATAACAGGATTTTGATTGAAATCATGAATCGATCAGTGTTAGACTGCCAATCAAAACCTGGAAGGAATTGTAGACCATTTCGTTCTAGTATATGACTCTTCAACAGTGTGCATCCACGATTCCCCTACCGAATGAACTCGAACCGAAGACATTCGGCCTTACACTCAAACGCTTAACCTCTAAACAACTGAACTAGCATTCAACAGTGTTAATGTCTAATTTCAATCACATCATGATTTTGAACAACCATTCTTTCATTGTTTGAGGTAGAGATACCTGTTTCTACCCAACATAGATTGAACTCCACTGGTCATTCAACACTGATGAAGAGTCCCATACTAGGATGAAACGACTATTCACTACTTCCAGGTTTACAATGGTAATCTAACATCAATCATTTCATGATCTCAATGAAAGAAAAAAAGAGAAGAAAAGATCATTATTCAATTGATTTTAACTCAACTTCAAATTCTCAATCAATAATATGCTCAAATTGTGTTTCATTTATTTTTTTTTTTATTTTTTCTTCTCACTAATCACTTCTAATGGCAATTTATGAAAAATTGTCAACATCATACATATAGTTATCATCATACTGATCATGGAACATAATGTAGACTTATCTAATAAGAGATGAGCATATTGTGAATAGTTGCTTGTATAAACATTTGCATATGCATATGTGTATGTGTGTGTGTGTGAGTGTGAGTGTGAGTGGCTATAGAAACTGAATTGTTGATATGTGAATTATGGAAAGATGACGAGTCTATTTTAATTAATATGTGTAGAAATTTTCCGATAAATGGAAGATTATTTTCTTTGGAAACATTTGAACCTAATTTTAATATTAATCAGGCTTAATAATAATAATAATGATAATAATGTGTCGTTTTAGGAAAACAAAAAACAGGAAAGGAAAGGAAAAAAGTGTGTGTATGTATCTATGTATGTATCTACATTCGAGAGTCTGTGTATGTGTGAATGTATTGATGTATGTATGTTATTATATATAACAAGTGGTTTCAATCGACTGATGATGACGTGATAGCAAGAAAGTAGAAAACAAATAGTACCCCAACACGAATATAAATAAAAGTGTACACACGCACAAACACAAACACACACACATATACATTCTTAAGTCTTTGTTTGATGTAAACCATTTACATTTGCAATATTTTCTAGAAGCCAGTTGTCAACTGTTTTTTTTCCACATCTGTAATGTATAGGCATAGGAATCGGTAAATTGATTGTGTCTATATCAAATAGCTAGTTGTTACATACATCACACAATCAGTATTGATATGTGAACTAAATGTTGAAAAATATTCATCACCACCATCCTCCAATCTCCTCTCCCTTTTAGCTTAACTAAACGCTTGATAGAATAAATTTCTGTTGTTATGACTTAGATGGATAGAAAATACTTCTTCTTCCTCTTTTTTTTTTAGAAAATTAATTTTTCATTTAGGAATGGCAAATACTTATATTATTGACCTCGCCTAGAGCCTCTCTGGGGTTACTGACAGTCCCAAGCCCGGATAAAGGAGGATTAGCGACTTCATCCCGTAAAAAACTAACTCCCTAAAAATTACGCTAACCAGAGAAAATATTTTAATTTTTTTTTCCCTAAAACTGCTACTCCGTTTTTTTTTTAAAAAAAGCAATCAAAAGATTCAGTGAACCTTGTTAAACATGGCTCATGAAGAAGTCGGCATTGTTAACTATGGATATGTTGAATGGCGATTATTATAACCTGAATACTTAATTACTTACGCCTGTTATTCCACGTGAAGGAGCATAGGCCGCTCACCAGCATTCTCCATCCAACCCTGTCCTAGGCAATCCTCTCCAACTCTTTCCATTTGTTATTTATCCTTTTCATATCTGCTTTTATTTCCCGACGTAATGTGTTCTTTGGCCTTCCTCTTTTCCGCTTCCCTTCAGGATTCCAAGTTAGGGCTTACCTCGTGATGGAGTTTGATGATTTGCATAATGTATGTCCTATCCATTTCCATCGTCTTTTCCTAATTTCTTCTTCAGCTGAAAGCTGGTTTGTCCTCTCTCACAGAAGGCTGTTACTGATGGTATCCGGCCAATGGCTGTTGAATATTTTGCGTAGACAACTATTTATAAACACTTGTACCTTCTTGATGATGGTTGTAGTAGTTCTCCAAGTTTCAGCTCCGTACAGTGGAACTGTTTTAACGTTCGTATTGAAGATTTTGACTTTGGTATTGGTTGACAAACAGTTATTTTGAGTTCCATATGTTTTTCAATTGTAGGAATGCGGCCCTCACTTTGTCAATCCTCGCGTTTACGTCCGCATCCGATCTTCCTTGTTCATAGATGATGCTTCCTGGTTATATTATCCTTAATAGTGAAATGAGTGTTTTGTAAGCGTTGATGAAAATTTCAAACAGACTGTAAATAAACAATTCTTGGACGTCGAAGGAGACTGAACAAAGGCTCCATTTTAACATGAGTTTCTTTAGCGTTTTAAACCTACAATCCCAGTATTACTTATTATCGATTAGATTTGTTATTTATCACGGATTGATACTCGTTGAATAGCCCATTTATATCAAGGAACACTTAACAGTGATTTTGTTCTTGCTTCAAATTCTCTAGCAATCGACAGTGACTATCTAAAAACTAGTGACTAGCTTTGAGTTGTTTAATCTACCAAACCTAATCAAGTCAATGGTTAGACAAAAAATCAATGATAAAATCATTTTGTAACAGACATGTTTATATATTGACTAAAGTGTTTACTTGTGAATAATGAGGATTTCTTGAAGCAGTCCACTTATGTTCCTCGAAAAACACAAACAAACCGATAATTCTATAAGGTCGATAGATCTAGCTTTAATTAGTATTTGATTAAAACACTTGGGTGATAAAATTACTCCTAAATAAGTTGGTTGTCTCCTCAGTTAAAAAAAAAGCCAAAATTAGAAATGTTGGGAAGATTCAGAAAACTCCTCGAAAAAAGTCACAAAAAGGCTCTGAAAACATGAAGAAGCATCGTATTCAATCAGTACTCACTAGAAGTTTTGTGCCCCCGAATGCCCTGGTATGGCCGAGAGTTGGGTGGGCCCACCCTCCCTCTCGAAATGCTCCCACACGGTCACGTGTATACAGCCTCTGCCAGGGAAGTCCTAGTCACTGCCTTCTCGTGGCGGGGGCAGTATCACAGCCCACACACACACACACACACAAATATGGTGTGGCGCATATATATTTCGTGCCCTCTTGTACCAATATTTATGTGTTCAAATAATAATAATAATGATATAAGTTTTGTCAGAAACATCAAGAAAGTGAGTCACATGTCGAGTTTCTGATTGGATGATTCGCCATGTTGCTTAAATGTTTAGTAGCATTCCAGAGTTTTCTGCAAGCCTAAGGCCATCTAAAATACTATAAATACCCTAGATTTTCTGTATATAAACGAAACTTTAAAGTAAAGCGTTTCTTCTATATTTCGTGCCTTTTCTCTCGTGTTCAAGTTGCCGTGAAGATCTAGCCTGAGGGTTACTAGAAGACCTTAGTAATTGAATCTAGCATTCAATGAGAAAACCTATCAAGAAATAGTACAAAAATTTAATATAATGCATAAGTAGAATTAAACGTTAGATTTGAAATTTTCCTGATATAACCGTTGTAATGATAACAGATTTTGAAGAAAATTTGGTGAGACCATAAGTTATGGACGAACCAATCAGATTTAGGATGACATGTCTTGGATTTGGGCTCGAAACTCATTCACCCGATTGTCTAAATAGAGTCCTGGCATCTTAATTGATGTCAGTTTATGATGAAAATCCTAAATCTAATTCCCAACCTTAATCATCAACAGTAAATCATAATCCTTACTCTTTATACTGCTTTATAACCATCACTTAGCCCTAGTAAGTAGGTGGACATTCATATGTGATGTCAGGGTTAGGTTAGTAAGTAAGCAAGTAAGTAAGTAATCTCCGTTTATTGTTTCCTAGTCACCCTATGACAGTTGCTCACTCAAAAATGTGTAACCTGGTTTTCGCAAATTCGTTTGTATATACGAATCTACCCACTTCTATAAATTAAAAAGAATCTATCACCCTTCCTTATCTAAAGATAGTCTGACATAGTGAATACTCAGCTCCATTCTATCATACCTGGTTAATAGATGTTATGTGGAATACAGAACTAGAGAATTTTAAGCGCTTTATCATTCACCTTTAAATCTCTATGATGAGATTCTATCTCGTCTCACAAGTATCGTAGAAGCTATAATGGTTCAAGCTAATAAAATTAGTCGCTTTATTTAAATAAAATTTGAAATACACTTTTCCTTTTCTTTGCTAAATAAGACTTGATAAACGTTCTTGTTACTACATCACACCCTTTGTTTATCATCCTTCACCTCTTTTGTACCCCTTTTTTCGTAATTTGATTGGTTACATAATCATACTTGTCATTATTATGTTAATTACTATTGCTTATCAGCTTATTATCAGAAGGGGTTTTGTGGAAATCTTAGCAATTTCAATAGTTGAAATCATGAATCAATTGAAGCTAAACCACTATGGACAATCTGGAAGCAGTGGACAGCCGTTTCGTCCTAGTATGCGATTCCTCAGCAGTGAATATCCACTATCCCGCCCTTCTAACTGTTGAGAAGTCCCATAATTCAACGAAATAATCATCCAAGACTTCTAGTTTCTCAATGATTACTTACCGTGTAATAATAACTCCAGTTTTAGGATCAATACGAAACATTTGTGAATGATATTCATTTTTTAATGAATATGTTAATTTTTTATCTATACTACTTAGAATACCTTTCAATTCATCATTATTAACCTTATGGATATTAGATGATGATGATGATGATGATAATACTAATAATGAATTCGATTGATCATATTCATGAAATAATTGTGTTATATCTATGGATGCTGGTAAATCATCTAAATCATAGGCTTGAATTTGTCCAATATATGTACCAGGTAATTGATTCTCTTTAATATGAAATAAATAACCTCCAATGATATTTAATTGTGGATGAAATATTGGTATATTATCATTAATATCTAATATATTTATAGTTACTAAGCAATTTGTACTTAATTGTATAGGATTACCATTATCTTTTACTATAATTGATAATTCATAAATTGATATAGATTCACGATCAAATGGTCCCCATGCGAATAATTGTCCAGTATTAGAATGAATTGTAAATTTATAATTGAAATGTTCAATAGATTCATTAGATAATTCATAAATTAATTGACTATTTATACCAATATCATTATCAGTTGCTAAAATATAAGCTAAACCATTTGATGTTAACCATGTACGATTTTTCATTGTTTTATCCAATCGATAATTTACACCATGATCAGGATCTGGATCAAGATCATCATCATTATCCTGATCTTCTTGTTCATTATCATCTTCATATAATGAATAATAATAATGAGATTTCATACATTGTGGTTGATGATCATTTATATCTAATATATGTATGATCAAATTATGTAATGTAATATGATTAGCTAAATCTTTACATTCAATAGATACTAATAATTTAGATTGTATTTCACGATCTAATATTGTATTAGTATATAATTGATATTCATTATTTATTGAATTATGATAAGATAAATAAAAATCATTAGAATTAGAACCAATTAATCTACATTGTATACTAGTTGGATTCATTAAATCATCAGGATCTTTTACTTCAATTAATGCAATTAATTGTCCAATAGTTTGATTTTCATATACACCAATTTCTGTTTCATAAAATCGGTGATTATGTAATATGGAATGATCATCTTGTTGTTGTTGGTCGTGGTGTTGTTGTTTTAGAGATTGAATAGGATGTATATAGATTTCAGGTGGTTCATCATCAATATTCTCTATTTGTAATTGAATAGTAGTTGATCCAGTTTTACTATATGGTATCATAGCACCATCTATAACAATCACATCTAAATTAATCATTGATATTGGTAAATATAAACGAGTTGAATTAATTTGTGTTATTCTATCTACATTTAATGATTGAATAAGATATAATTCACCATTTTGTGTTAAATTAAAAAAATGACATAATAATTGATTATTAGTAGTATCTAAGGCTAAATGATAAGTTAATTGAGCATTTTTACCTTCATCTATATCTGTAGCTGATACTTTTAAAATTGTTTTATTGATTGGATAATTTTCAGGGATAATACCAATTTTTTGATTTGGTAATTGAGGTTTATATAATGTTTGTGTAAATATGGGACTATTATCATTAATATCAATTAAATGTATATGTAATAATAATTGACTACTTAATTGTATTAAACTATCATTATTAATAGCTAATAATATTAAATTCCAACCATAAGGTTTTGATTCACGATCTAATGTATATCGTGTTTTTAAATATAAACGTTCATGATTCAATGTTTCTTGAACTAATTCAAATATATCGGTACCGCGTAAATTTAAATTATTATTATTATTATGATTATAATTTCTATCATTCAATTGATAAGAATAAATATCATTATTTAATAATTGATATGTAATTTTAGCATTGATATCAATATCTATATCATAAGCTAATAATATAGATTGTTTTGTCCCTGGTGGATCTTCATCATGAAAATAGATTGTTAGATTATTCATATTCCATTTTGGTGGATTATCATTAATATCTTCTATATAAATATGAATTTGATAAATTTTTTGTAGATTATTTATAAATAATGCTATTCTTAATGTAATTATACAATCAGAATTTATGGATTGTAGATCATTGATATGATCCAGATCAAGATGATTAGGATCATTCATATTATTATTATTATTATTATTATTACGTAATTCATGAGTTTTAATTGGACATATAATTTCACGATCAATTCGATTATTAATAATCAATTGTAATTGATTTCTATTCGAATCATTTAATGATTCTAATGGTAACCATTGAAAATGAAAACAATTTATACCTGGATCTTTTTGATTTAATATTTTAATAATATTTGTCATATTTTCAATGTTACCATAGTGATTAAAATGTAAAAATAAATTGCCTAATTGTATATTTGATGCAATAATTGTACCTATGGGTAATTCTTCTTTTATTGTAAATGTTAATTCATTGATATTTTGTATCGTATTCTCATGAATAGATAAGCATAATATAAAGTAGAATAGAAAGCTGATATAAAAATATAGTTTAGATAATGATAATGTAATCAATGGTGAATGTATTACATAATCATAATGATGAATGATCATGGTAAATGAATGATTGTCTTCTATGATTAGAAGAGAATCAATTAATTAATTGAATATTGGATGTATATTTCTTATCATCATTTGTATGGATTAAGCTAAAAATGAAGAGAAAAACAAAACGATGAAAGATCTTAATCAGAGAGGGGTTTTGGTGGAGATGATAGTAATTTTAACAGTTGAGATCATGAGTCGATGTAAATTATACGGGACAGTTTTTTTTCCGTCCTAATGTGAGACTCTTCAACAGTTCGCATCCATGATCACGCCTCAAGAGTTTCGAACCCAGGTTCTGTCGATCTCGTGCGCGAACACTTAGCCTATAGACCACTGAACTGGCCGACATCTAATGGTATTAATTCCTAACTTTAATCAATTCATGAAATTGAGTGACACATCCACCAATGTTTTCAGTGAGTTGTTATTTCACAACAAATACAGTTGAATTTTTGAAGCCAGCTACTAGTGTGAGCATATGTTTATTAGTATCCGAAGGATTTTCGTAGACATTGTAGTAATTTTAATAGTTGAGATCATGAGTCAATGTAATCTAGACCGCCGTGAAAAACCTGGAAACCCTGAACACCCGTTTCATCCTATCGTGGGACTTCTCAGAAGTACGCATCTGTGATCCTGCCTCACGAGATTCGAACCAGAACCTGTCGGTCTCGTGCGCGAACGCTTAACCTATAGACTACTGAGCCAGTCAGCATCCAACGGTGTTAATGTCTAACTTCAACTAATCCATGAAACTGCCCCACCGTCTACCATTATCGAGGAGAAAAGTTCGGTATTTTTTTCTTGATATGAACAGAGAAACAAGAAGTTATGGTAAATGATGGAAACTAATTTTGAGGATGTTATTTCATTGAATTCAAAGTTTTTGAAGCATTAATATTTTCTATTCCTCCATCCACTTTAGTTTATACTACGAACCATAAGCTTTTGTTTGATGTATGATCGATTGTCATACCCTTTTTTGTCTCAAAGTTATTGTAATTTATACGGAACCTTTGTTACTCTATTTTTCTACCTTAATGACTAGTTTTACACATATCAATGAACAATTTGGTAGCCTGCTTAAACATCTAGGCTATCTGTTCCTTATATCTAGATATTTCAACAAGTTGTCAGTTAATTGCATAACGTATTCAGATGTGTTTGTGAAAAGTTCACAATCTTTCGTTGTACACGTTACAAAAGGCCCAATCAGAAATGTTGCGATGTCTGGCAATACGCGACGAAAACAATGTACATTATTCAGATATCGATTTCTGAACTGTTAACATCTAATTGACGATCACTCAATATATTATTATCCGGATCAATCAACAAATAAGGGACGGAAACTGGTTGAAATACTTTGTCCTGAGAATGATACATTGTACCAAAAATATAATACTGATTAAAGTTTAGAATAATCATTAAAAATTTATAAGTGTTCCCGCGTTGGGATCATGTTAGTCATCTACATTATTCATGTACATTTTTGTACTAATTTGAATTGGAATCGAATCGGAGTCTGAATCGGAATCAAGAATAAATCGAGTACTGTTCCAATTGACCCGACTTCACTTTCGTACGATTGTCAATCAATTAAGTGACAGGATAGTTTTCGTCACTCTTCTCAACGCCGCTGGTCACACTTCGAACTCATGTAATTCTAATCTCAAGATTGAACCAATTAGCCTATCATGTCAAGGTCTAAATCTAGAGTGAGACGAGTTTTATTCTGTATATTAGTGCATAGACAGATCAAAGACGTAACAGTTCTCAACTGATTGATCACTGAATAGTGATTAATGTCATGCGTGTCTAGTCTTTATTAATGCAGATCGAATGCTATCGATCATGTTGCAATGTGGCCACCAGTCTAGGTGACTCGACACTGCGTGCACCATTGTGAGCATGGATAGCTCAATGGTAACGTCTTTGACTGTGAAGCTGGGTGACACGAGATCGAATCTGCCAGGGAGCACCAGTTCCCTCAAGATTACAGGTACACCTTACTGACGAGTGCCAAGTAGCACGAAACCTTGGTCCAGGATTTCCTGTCGACTGCCTCCAACCACCATCTAACGTAACAGTTCCAAATACAAACTGACTTCAGATAAAGTATCTTAATTTGAAATTTGTTACTAGTGTATACACAATATCTCATACAGGACGGAATCCAACCTTTCGAGGTTCTGAGGTTTTGTGTCGGATTGAATTCATTACTCTATATTTTCTTTTTCAATGATTTGTTATTGCTATTTGTTGGTGATTCTCAGAATAGAAAAGGAAAAAAAAGAAAAACTTTCTCGCTTTATATGGTCTTCAGTCTTTCTATGGTTAAAATCACACTATTATTACACACTTATTTGCCAGTTTACTAGTTTGACCTACTTTACAGGTTATAATAATCACCACTGACTCATTACCTGAGTGTAAATATATAATTTTTCATATATAAAAGAACTGTCTCATTTGATGGACTAATTAATTTCAACAGTTGAGATCATAAGTCAATTGAACCTAGAGCACCATGGGAAACCTCGATACACTGGACGGCCGTTTTCTTCTCCCAATATCGAACTCCTCAACAGTGCGCATCCACGATCACGCCTCCTCAGATCCCAACACAGGATCTATCAGTCTCGAGCGCGAACACTTAACCTCCAGAACACTCAGCCGACCAGCATCCAACGGTATTAATGTCTAATCTCAACTAATCCACGATATTAAGCAACACATCTACCACTATCTTCAGAGGGTTACTATCCCACACTAAACCCGGTCGAATTCCACTGATCATAGCTTCTCACTAGAACTTCAGGAAATCCATCTTGAAGCCAGTCACTAGTGAGAATATGTTGATTATATTATATTATAATAATTTTAATAGTTAAATTGATGAGTCAATTGAAGCTAGACCACCATAGAAAACCTGGATACATTGGACAACCGTTTCGTCCCATTGTGAGACTCCTCAACAGTGTGCATCCATTCATATGAATTGTTGACTAAATCAATCAAATTGATACGTAAATCAGTGCTATCAATGATTGATTTATTCACTAAAGTTAATTAGAATATATATATAACCTTGGTAATCAATACACTTAGTGACTATAAAGCGTATGGAGTGTAAAAACTAAAAATAACTTTTTTTTATTGTTTTAATTACAGGTTTATAAGTTTACTTCCTGTTTACATAAAGAAAATGGATGCTAATCAAGTCTACTAAATCCAACACATTTATATCTGAATACCATTGAATGAAAAACACCATTTATTAGGTATATAATTAAGTTTCATGTATATAACACTGTAATAATGTACATAAAGCATTCATAGATGTCTTGGATACTATCTAATGATAACCTTATCATAAAAAGTATAATTAATTTATAGGCTTAATGTAAGTTCATATTGTAATAAGGTGAAATACAAAGAGAAATTTATTGACAGTAAAGTTTGTTGTAGAGATTGTAATATTTTTCATAGTTGAATTCATGAGTCGAACGAAAACTAGATCACTATTGAACACCTGGAAGTACTGGTTGTGACTGTTTCATCCAAGTATGGGACACCTTAGCAGAGTGTATTCACGATCCCACATGGAAAGGATTCGAACTCAGGACATTCAGTCTTATGCATGAATGCTTTACCGCTAGACCATTGAGCTGACATCTAACGGTGTTAATGTCTAACTTCAATCAAACCATGATCTTGAGCAATCCTTCATCCATTGTCTGAGGTGGGTTCGGATCGCTTTGGTGGAGGATCGTGGATACGCACTGCTGAGGAGTCCCGCACTAGGACGAAACGGCCGTCCAGTGCTTCCAGGTTTTCCATGGTGGTCTAGGTTCAATTGGCTCATGATTTCAACTATTGAGATAAAAAATTCAGATATAAAAAGTGAGTTTAACTTCAGGAAGAAATGTTGATGATATTGTTCAGAAGAACATAATGAATAATCCACGATTAAATTATCCAGCATAGAGAACAAAACTTCATTAAAATCATTCAAATGAACTATAAATCTTCTCCACCATTACAAAATATGTTCAGTTTCTCATTGTTCCATAACACTGATCCCCCTTTCTATCTTCTATAATCAATCTACTACTTTTCAATTCGTTTCACAATGATTACTTATTAGTTTTTAAGTAAACAATTATCTTCAACTTATCACTTTTTCATTAGACAATTATTACATAACATCCTTTCAATAGGTGATTTCCAATTCGTGATAACATTACCACTTCAACTATTCGATACTGTTTCAGCAAATAACATTAACTATAAAAACGATTGTACAAATTGAGTAAATGAAATAGTTAAAAAGAAAGTTTTATTTAATGAACTGCTTCCTCTCATCTTCTTCTTCTTCAGTATATGAAGTAGATGAAAGTTTAAAAGTCATTTAGATAAATGGTTATCAGATCTATTCGTCGTCAAAATGCTGGAGTGATCCGGTAATCAATATATTCATTTGAACACACAAACATTGGTACAAGAAGGCACTAAATATGTATGCACTACACTTCATTATTTAATTCCTGTGAGGACTGGAATACTGTTCAAGTGACTGAACCGAAGAAGATGGTTTTCTTAGGGGAGACCACTCCTCAAACCTTTAACCTCGAAGTCTAATCTACAAAAGAGTGGAACAACGTTAAGAGATGCAGTTCCATGGTAGCTGGTGACTAACAATAGGTTCATACACCATTTGTTTCCTCAAAATCTTAGAGCCTGTGTGTACTGTTGGTATGGAATTAGGGTTTTCCAACTCTCCTACGTAGATCTTTTATATCCACCAATCCGAATAAAGTGTCGGACATTTGTTTTTAGATTTAGAAAACAATACTCTCACCATGACAAGGCAGTGAGTAGGAATTCCCTAGTAGTGGCTATATAGGCGCTAATAATCAAATGGGTGAACTAACGAGATAAACATAAGATTGTGAAATTACTACAATTATGGTGTTTGTGTATTCAATCACATTAGCTAACTGTTTACGGTATAACAGATATATACAATTCAACAAATTACTAATATGTACATTCAAATATATAAACTAATTCAACCCTCATTAGACTAATATATCATAGTTGTACATTGTAATTGATAAACAATTTATAAATGAATTACGACGAGACTATAATTTAACGACGAACCAATCAGATTTACGATAATAGGTCTTGGATTTTGGCTCGAAATTCATTCACTCATTTAGCTAAATAGAGTCTTGGCATTATAACTGATGTCAATTCTTGATGAAAACCCTCAAATCTAATTCCTAACCCTAACCACCAACTGGAAATCATAATCTTTATTCTTCAAACTGCTTTATAACCCTCATTTAGCGCAAGTAATTAGGTAGACACCCTCAGGGTCACTTTAGCGTCGCTCGAAGGTCATCCATAAATTATAGTCTCACCTGAATTACTGATAAGATTCCAGCTAACAAAAACCTATAAAGCTGAAATGATAACTTATTTCTCTTTGTTCAAAAGTGAGGTAGAATACCCATTCATACTTGTAAAGGAGAATAAAACCAGGAACTTTAATTGCTATACTTCCTATTATACTGTTAAGTAACTCTATTTTAACTAATTTATGATATAATATCATTCTCATAAAGAAGCGGCCTATGTCAAGTTACGAAACATCGGAAATATGATTTTTCAACTCATTGGGATATAACAAAAAATATATTTATAATTAACTTTCTATCCAATGCTCAGTTTATTTAAAACTATCAAGTTCAACTTTGGTATTGATACCTATAAACTCATTAATTATCATTTAGATTAGGGGCTTTTTTTTGTGGAGATTATAGTAATTTAATAGTTGAGTTCGCGAGTCGATTAATGCTGGATCATTATGGAAAGCCTAGCATTACTAGACGGCGCACTGCTGAGGAGTCTCGTCCAGTGCCTCCAGATTTTGCATGGTTGTCTGATTATAATCATCATGTGCTCACTAGTAACTGACCGCAAGAGGTAGTTCATGGAGTTCTAGTGAGAAGCCAATGACCACTGGAGTTCAACCGAGTCTGTTGTGACGTAGTATCTCATTGACGACAATAGTAGATGGTGGCTCAATTTCATGGATTAGTTAAAGTTAGACATTAACACAGTTGGATGTTAACTCAGTGGTCTAGAGGTTGGGAGTTCTCCTGCGAGACTGAAGGTCCTGCGCTCGAGGTCCGCGTGAGGGATCGTGGGTGCACACTTCTAAGAAGTGCCACAACAGGAAGAACCGGCCGTCCAGTACTTCCACGTTTTCTATAGTGGTCTGGCTTCAAATGACTCATGATCTCAACGATTAAAATAACTAGTTTATATATAACTTGTACGTACCATAACTTCAATTGAACCTCCCCTATATTAGATCATCCCAAGTTAATATAACAATAAGATTAGATTATCATTTATCTGAATTCATAAATATGTTTTCTGTAGCGTTGCAGCATAAATACTTGGTGAATTCTTATAATTTTAGAGTGGTATGTACCCGTAACCAATAATCAACAGTTACTTGTTGTTAACTGATGTATTGTGTGATAATTTTGATAGAGGGGTGTTATGAAATTCAAAGACATGAGTTTGATCTTAGTTAGTATTTGTACATAAAGTCCATCTACATCTCAGGAGTGATGTATCCACTCAAACACCAACACACTACTCATAGTCTTGAATGTTAGAGTTTATTCCATTGAGATACATAGGTAAGATAACTAGTATTACATACTATTTAAAGTTTTAGTGCAAACAGAATCAGACCACTCATTATCAAATTAAGTCCTGGAAATCACCAATTAAGAGATACTAACCATTAAAATCATAACTTGTAAAATCATCTCAATTGATTCAGAGTATCAGTACAAGCGGATTCAACCGAATGCATTCCAATAGGAAATTACACTATCTGTTAGTAAAATCTAAGAACCATACCATAAATACTTCACATGCAAAATATCAATCACTTGTCTCACATTTGACTGTTCCTTCATTTCCACATCAATCATACTTTGTTCTCGTTCTGTTCTATTCGATCTTCTTAACTTTCTGTCACCAATCATTTCACTTTCAATTGATGATATACACTACTTATATCTGTTGATATCAGTAGTACACACAACACAATGATTATTTAACGTCAAAAGTGTTCAGAAAATAAGTAATAATCTCCTTTCATTTTTATAAAGTGTATTATTCGAAATAGTAACTTCTGCTCATGTCCTTTATTTATTTATTTAAACACATAAATATTGGTACAAGGAGGCACCAAATACATATGCGCCACATAAATCATCCGATTTGTGTGAGGGCCGTGATACTGCCCGGGTGCCAAGACCGAAGCAGGAGGTTTTCTCAGGGGGCCACACCCCGAGCCTTTGACCTAAGGGCCTGATCCACAAGGCAGTGGAGCATCGTGAGGAGATGCAGTCCCATGGTAGCCGGTGACCAACGACTGGTTCATACGCCATTTGTTCCCTCAGGATACTGGAGCCTATGTGCACTATTGATGTGGTTTGGGATCCGGTTAAAGAGCCGGATATTCGCTTTTCGTCCTCTCAATTCCGTAAACAACAGCGATGCCACGAGAAGGCAGTGAGTGGGACTTCCCTAGCAGAGGCTGTATACGCGTGGCCATGTGAGAGTATTTTGAGAGGGAGGGTAGGCCCACCCTACTTTCGGCCATACCAGGGCATTGGGGGGCATGTCTAGATAAACATCTGAATAGAGCTATGAATTATAACTTATCTTGCATTCGTCTGTACTGTTACTCATTTCTTTTATGTTGATTAAGAATTAAGAACTAATATACACTGATTACCTAACGAAACCAAATCATCAAAAAGCTGTCATATAAGAAGTAATATACCCTTGATTAATCTGTGTAAATTATAGAAGAATGAAAGGTGTTTACAAAACTTCGATCTGTGTTTACAAAGTTAATTATTTACCTCTATACTATAGATGAAAATCTCTGGAAGAGGTGGAATCTTTCATGTATGTGGACAACATCATCAATAAATAAAGAAGATCGGTTGCAGATGTAAAAGCAAGGATTATTAGCAAATCAAGGGTCACATTCTTATCGTTGAAGAACATATGGAACTCAAAATAACTGTTAACCAATATCAAAGTTGGAATCTTTTTGATACGAATTCCAAGACAATTTTACAGTAAGAAGCTGAAACATGGAGAACTACTACAATCATCAAACAAATACAAATATTTCTAAACAATCGTCTACAGAAGATACTGAATATACATTGGTCGGATACCATCAGTAACAGTCTACCGTGGGAAATAATAAACCAGCTTCGAACTGAAGAGGAAATTAAGAAAAGACGTTGGAAATAGATAACACCTACATCCCAACTTAACGTTTGTTTCATGATTTCCAAAATGTATATTTCTATTAGAGCATATAATAGAATCGAACATTATATTTGTATAAATGAATATTACCAACTTTTATAACTACTCATTATTTATACATTGATTATTTAGTAATGAAACTTCACAATTGATTGAACACTGGGTGGCGATCAATGTCATGCGTGTCTAGTCCTTATTAGTGCAGATCGAAGGCTATCGATCATGTTGCAATGTGGCCGCCAATCTAGGTGACTCGCATGACATTGATCGTCACCCAGTGATCAATCAATTGTGATTACATATCAGTCCTACAGGAGGTTAGTCACGGCTCGGATAGCTCAGTGATAACGTCTCTGACTGTGAAGCTGGGTGACACGAGATCGAATCCGCCAGGGAGCACCAGTTCCCTCAAGATTACAGGCACACCTTACTGACGAGTGCCAAGTAATACGAAACCCGGGTCCAGGGTTTCCTGTTGACTAACTCCAACCACCATCTAATCTCAGTAACGAAACTTAGATACACATTAACTTAGCAACTAAAATGAATTAGATACATTATACTACTAACATGAATCTAATTTATATATTAAGGTGAAATCAGTGTTAAATTGTATAAGTCACGTGAATAATTGTGACTAAAACAGTTTGTTTTTTTCATATGTAAATGTTCGTCTATACAATTTAGAAATGAGTGTAAGTGTTGTAGTTTATGATGCACACTTATTTGAAGACAATTATAATACTAATCATTAACATTCTCATTTTACAAAATGAAAGATGAGTGTGAGGGATGGAATACTGAATAGGTGCCCAAACTGAAGCAAGTTGTTTTTCTTAGGGGACCACCTTTAGAGCCTTTGACCTAAAGATCTCATTTAAAAGGCAGTGTAGAGCAACGTCAGGAGATGTAGTCCCATGGTAACCGATGACCAACAATAGGTTAATACACCTTTTGTTTCCTTATAATCATGGAGTACATGTACACCAATGGCTTGAAATCATGGTTTTCCAACTCATCTAGGTGGATCCTCCATATCCATCAACACGGTTAAAGAGTCGTACATTCGCTTTTTTATCTTTTGAATTTCGTAAACAACACCCTCACCATGAGAAGGCAATAAGTAGTATTTCCCTGATAGTGGTTGTGTAGTGAACAAGAACACCAATGGGGACAATCGAATGTATGTGAACATAAAATTATAGAAGGTCTTAGTAAAATCTGAGAACTAAACAGTAAATACTTCATTTGTAAAATGTCAATCAATTGTCTCAGACTTGACCGTTCCTTCATTTCCACATCAATCATACTCTGTTCTCGTTCTCTTCAATTCAATCTTCTTAATCTTCTGTCACCAGGTATTTTACTTTAAATTGATGATACATACTACTTATATCTGTCGACATCAGTACCACACACCACAGCTGTATGCACGTGGACATGTGAAAGCATTTTGAGAGGGAGAGCTGATTCTCCCCAATATTAGCCGTACCAGGGTATTTGAGAGCTCAGGTATTATAAGAATAAGAGTTTAATTATATAATATAAAGATTTGAGGCTAGTCTCTTGAAAAATAAAAACTAACAAGTATTCGAAACAATCTTAAACTTTCTTGGTTTAGTCAACTTCTTACAGTGTAACTTACTTATCCACTTAACAAGTTGATTTGCAATGTAGGATTTGGAGAAGATAGATGTTTGAATTTTATGTCACTAAGGGAATAAATCGTAACAGTGGAAGTTTTCAAATGAAATATGCAGGAAATCGTTTAAGAATTCAAATCCTCTCGATCCTGAACTAGTTACATATGTTTCTGATGTACATCTAGTGAATGCTTTTTGAATTAAAACATATATAAGATTATACCTGACATCACTAAAGGTTTAAATCTGATTGTAAATCTAAATGTTTATATGGTCATGTTGTACTTATATAACACGTTTATAGCGTATAAACATTCTTTATTAATATAAAACCTTATAGATTCAAGATCTAAACTTGTTTGTTTTAGATCAACACTATTGACTGGCTTCAAGAGGGATATCCTGGAATTCTAGTAGGAAGCAGTGACAAGTGGAGTTCAACCAGGTTTGTTGTGAGATAGTAACTTACTGATGAAAATGGTGGATGGGTCGCTCAATTTCGTGGATTTATTGAAGTTAGACATTAACACCGCTGGATGATGGCCGGCTCAGTGGTTTAGTGGTTAAGCGCTTATGTGCGAGACTGATAGATACTCGTTTCGAATCCCACGAGGCGGGATCGTGGACGCCCACTGCTGAGGGGCCCCATAGTTGGACGAAGTGGCCGTCCAGTGCTTCCAGATTTTCCATGGTTGTCTAGCTTCAATTGACTCATAATCTCAACTATTGAAATTACTATAATATCCACAAAACCCCTTCTGATATACATCAATATGTGGTTGTACATTTAGGTAATTTAGGTAATACCCTAATAACTTTTTGTTTCTTCTAATAGCAATTAATTAGCACAATTCTTGAAAGTTACATTTTCCTTAGTCGTAAAGTAACAATTAAGGTTTCGGTATTTGGGTAACCAAAAATGATAAGTCATATCATTTGCCTTGTTAAAACACTAACCTTAGATATAGTGCAATACAAGTGATGAACGTGTTATAATTCACCTAACTGATTACATTTAAACATGAACTAATCATTAAACTAACCCATATTATTCTTCTATGATCTATTTGTTACAAGTGAATAATGATTATACTGACCTATTTTAATTCGACTTTCTAATTACCGACTATAGTACAATTCCATGTTTATCAGATTAGCTTATTGAATATCATCTTCGATCAACGTTTTTTTAAGTCCTTGTTCACGTCCGTTAATGATAGATTGGAAGTGATGTTTCATTCATCTTTGCTTAAAGAGCTTGTGACTTAAGACTATATCGAGGCAATCCGCACAGGATGCACATAAGCCAACATGAGACTGATCAATTATAGTCCTAAATAGTAACATGTAACAATCATCTAACTTCGTTGATGGTATTGGTTTTATACTTTTGTCTGGTACTCTATCGTTTGCAAAAGTTCTACAATTTATCTCTTTATGTATATAAAATCATCTTCTAAATGAACTTACTTACATACGCCCATTAATCCTAATTGAGCATAGGCCATCGACCAGCACTCTAAAACCCACTCCATCCTGGCAATTTCTTTCTAGTTCGATACAATTGTTGTTCATTCTTTCATATCTCTCTCCATTTCTCGACCTAATGTGTTCTTTGGTCTTCCAGTTCTCCTTCGACATTGAGGATTACAAATGATGGTTTGTCTTGCGACGTAGTTCAGTGCATTCCTCAATGTGTGTCCTATCCACTCCCTACGTTTCTTCCTGACTTCTTCCTTCAGTGGGATCTAGTTTGTTCTCTCCTACAGTAGGTTGTTTCTGATAGTGTCTGATCAACGGATCCGAAGTATTTAGCGTAGACATCTGTTGATAAACACTTGTATCTTCTGAATGATGGCTTTCGTAGTTCTCCATGTTTCCGCCAATACAGTAGAACTGTCTTGACGTTTGTATTGAAAATTCTGACCCTAGTGTTGGTTGACAGTTGTTTTGAGTTCCAGATTTTCTTCAGTTGTAGATATGTTGTTCTTGGTTTGCCAATCCACGCCTTCACATCTGCATCAGATCCATCGTGTTCATCAATCATACTGCTCAGATATGTAAAGATTTTTACATCTTCCAAAGCTTCTCCATTAAGTGTGATCCTATCGGTGCATGTTGCGTTGTATCGGAGAATCTTTATTTTCCCTTTGTGTATGTTAAGACCTACTGTTGCTGAGACTGATGCCACACTGGTCGTCTTCTCCTGCATTTGTTGTTGCGTGTGCGATAGAAGAGCCAGATCATCTGCGAAGTCTAAGTCGTCCAGCCGCCCCCAGATGTTGAAGTCTTCATAATCCAATCGATCACCAGGAGAGAAAAAAGGTGAGAGTAAGTAACCTTGCTTGATACCGGTCTTTACTTCGAACGAGTCTGTCAATTGTCCTCCATGCACAATTTTGCAGTTTAATCCATCATAGGAATTTCATATGATATTGACTATCTTCCGAGGCACGCCAGAGTGTCAAAGAAGCCTCCATAGTGTTGTCCTGTTCACGCTATCAAATGCTATCAAATTGTTGATCTATTAGTAATAATTAACTCTGTGGCAAAAAACTTACTGTCATAATAATATGGAAAATGAACTAGTAATTATTTCATTTACTTACTTCCTGGATCTCATACTTGCTTCGTAGAGAAAAAACAAATAAACATCAGAATCATGAACTGTGTCAAGATTTCAATTCTCTGGACAATCGACATTATAAAGCCTCATTGAGAATTATTTATATAATACTGGCTGGTTTTAAACAAAAAGGAACTTGTGGATAATCTAGATGATGAAAATCAATCCATGATGTGAAACTTCAAATTTAACAATCTCCATAACACTTCATATGAAAAATCATCACATGCTTACTGGTAAATAATTTTGTACGGTGATTCTCAGAGTTCTGATGAGTGGCTGAGACTTGTTGAGCTCAACCATTTAGAGAGTGAGACAAATATCACCAATAACGAGGGATAATGGCTAAGTAACTGCACCAACTCACTGAAGTTAGAAATGTAAACTATTGAATACCAATTCATTGGTAAAAAAAAATATGCTCGTTATGAGAACTGAAAATTCTAGATCCAACTCATGATTGGGTCGTATATGGGAGACCACTGAGGAATCGTATATATGAATAAGACAGATGTTCAGTGATTTTTAGTTTTTAATAACAGTCTAACTAAAGTCAGTTTATAATGTGAAACTTCAAATTTATTTAAGTTCAAAGACTGTACAGTGGTATTAGCATTAAGCATTATATTTCATTCTCTTCTGAAAATCACGAAACCTGTGCTCAAGTTATGTTGGGATATTCAGGAAAATATCCCAAAAATTATCCTGTTAAGGCTAATGCTATCCTTGGACATGAAATGGTATCATCTTATTGGTCAATATTTATTTAACGTGTCATTTTCCTGTTGGCCATTATTGTACAATGTTATTTTCTATTTTAGGGGACGTTGTGGTCTGCTTGACTGGTATATAAACAAAGTATGTTTGAAATATAATGATTCATAACCCAGAAGCTGTGACTTGTGTTCTGGACTCAGCTGGCTGGGCTAGACAGGGAAGCTGAACCAATCAGGACCCTAGGTCGTTCTACGTGTTTGTGCGTCTTTGGTCCGATCAATAATTCCCTACCCTTAATCCGCGGCATCATTTTCACAGTTATAACAAGTTATAAGCGTCATATCAGAATATAATCTCTAGTTATAACAACTGGCGATGGGGATGGGATTCGAACCTACGCGAGGAAACTCCAATGAATTAGCAATGAATACACGCTGATTTCACCGGACCAATACAAAGCAGAAATTACTTAGTTGTTGTCGATCCTTTCACAAAATGGCCAGGAGTATATGAAATGACAAAAACGATATCAGAGAGTACAATAAGAAAATTGTCAGGATTGATTGCTTATTAAGGGGTTCCAGAGATCTTAGTGACTGACAACGGCAATCAGTTTATGTCATCTGCTTTTAAACGGTTTAGCAATGAAAACGGCATATCGCATCTAAAATCTCATCCGTACCATCCTCAGTCGAATGGCCAAGCAGAAAGATTAGTGGATACGATAAAAAGAGCGCTTGTCAAAGGGCGAGGTGAGCGTATCCCAGAACAAGTGATCAGTAAGTTCTTAATGTCTTACAGAGTTACCCCGAATCCGGCAGTACCAGAAGGAAAGTCGCCAGCCGATTGTATGTTCGGAAGGAAAATCCGTACAGTCTTTAACAGTATGTTTCCGCCCAGAAAGACAAATAAACCTATGAATGAGTATCGTACGGCCACTCGTAGCTTCCACGTGGGTGAAAGGGTACTTTTCAAATTGTATCAAGGTAGTAGGAAGTGGGAACTAGGTGTCATAGAACGTCGGATCGGAAATGTACTGTAGCTAGTCCAGATAAATGTCGGAACATGTACAAGACACATAAATCAAATTCAAAGGGACGAAAGAACATTGGTCCCACAAAGCCGACTCCCGTTTCAATTGCTCGTGTATTCATCTAGGAAAAGCCTTAAGGAGCGCGAATGTAGAAGAGATACAAGACACAAGGGCAAAGCCGTACAACCTTTGAGAGTGATGGACCGCAAGAGGAATACTGTAACCAAGTATCAGGTGGATCCGGGGAAAAAGTCTTACACAACAGACTTTAAAGGGGGGAGGAGAGAGGACGGTCCACGGGTGAACTCGAGGAAGCTGTAAGAAGCCCAGAAAGAGCCGAAGGTATTCCATCCAATGATCTTTTGGAAGAATATTCTACAATCTCTACGTGTAGCTTCCCGATTGGATAATGCTAATAACCCCCTGTGTGCGGATTGGACAGCTATAATGATGATTTCGTTTTTACTGAAAACTCTAAATACTTCACAGTTTTGTGACATTATTGACACTGTTTGGAATAACATTCCTTTCACTTGTCTTCTGTCTTCTCATTTGCGATTTGGAAGGGTTTTAGCGTTCAAGTGCTCAAGTTATACGCGTCATATAAGCTCTACTTATAACAAAACTTCCATTTGTGTTGGTTAATTAAGGCCAGGGAATCATTAAGAGTAAATGATCGATTTTTACATTCTTAGGTATTTTTGTTAATATTTACATTAGAACATCATATCTATAATATTTTTCGGAAACTACTCTCTGTGTTAGTGTTTTTTAGCGAGTTAGTTTACTGTGCGATGGGGTAACAAACCCCATACCCAACCCTCCTCTTTTATTCGGGCTTGGGACCGGCATTAGCCCCAAAGGGGCTCCATACAAAATCTAACCGAAAAAATTCAAGCTTATTCTCTGTGTTAAGTTCAAATTTGAGACAGCCATTGAATTGTTATTATAGTCATTGTTGTTACTGTACAGGTTGAAATGAGTAAACTTTGAATAAACTATGTGTATGTTAATTTTTTTCACCAATCAATAAAATACACACACACATAAAGACCTATTAAAACGGATACATCATGTTTATTGTTACAGTGTTGTTGATGTTTAAACAGTACAATAGATTTTATTTGTTACCTACAAGTATCCTATTTACATTATTATATATTATAACCCTGACCTTTGAAAAATGTATATCGATTTTTCGTTATTTTTAATATATACCAGCACAGTGGTCTAATGGTTAAGTACTCATGTGCGAGACTGATAAATTCTGGTTTCGAATCCCGCAAGGCGAGGTCGTGGATGTGTACTGCTGAGGAGTTACACAATAAGACGAAACGGTCGTCCAGTGTATCCAGGTTTTCCATGATGGTCTAGGTTCAATTGACTCATGATTTCAACTATTGAGATTAATATAATCTCTACAAAACCCGTTCTGATATTAATTTTCATAGTTGAATACATCAGTCAATTGAAGTTAGATTATCATGGAAAATGTGGAGGTACTAGATGGCCGTTTCATCCTAGTACGGGTCTCCTCTACAGTGCGCAAACACGATCACGCTTCAAAAGATTCGAACCCAGAACCTATCAGTCTTGTGCGCGAACGCTTAATCTATAGACTACTGAGCCGGCTAGCATCCAAAGTTGTTAGTTTCGAACTTCAACTAATCCACGAAATTGCAGTGCTGTCCACTATTGTTATCAATGAGTTACTATCTCACAACAGACACAGTTGAAATCTACTGGTTACGGCTTCTCACTAGAACTTCATGAAATACCTCTTGAAGCCAGTCACTAGTGAGCATATGATGATTATAATCGGAGAGAAATTTTCTGGATATTACTTACTTACTTACTTACGCCTGTTACTCCTCGTGAAGGAGCATAGGCCACTCACCAGCATTCTCCATCCAACCCTGTCCTGGGCAATCCTTTCTAGCTCCGTCCAGTTGTAATTCATCCTTTTCATATCTGCTTCTATAATCCGACGCAATGTGTTCTTTGGCCTTCCTCTTTTCCGCCTTCCTTCAGGATTCCAAGTTAGGGCTTGCCTCGTAATGCAGTTTGACGATTTGCATAGTGTATGTCCTATCCATTTCCATCGTCTTTTCCTAATTTCCTCTTCAGCTGGAAGTTGGTTTGTTCTCTCCCACAGAAGGCTATTGCTGATGGTATCCGGCCAGTGGATGTTGAGTATCTTGCGTAGGCAGCTGTTTATAAATACTTGTACTTTCTTGATTGTGGTTGTTGTAGTTCTCCAAGTTTCAGCTCCATACAGTAGAACTGCCTTGACGTTCGTATAGAAGATTCTCACTTTGAGATTGGTTGAAAGTTGTTTTGGGTTCCATATGTTCTTCAATTGTAGGAATGCGACCCTTGCTTTGCCGATCCTCGCCTTTACGTCTGCATCTGGATATTATAGTCATTTTAATAGTTGAATTCATGAGTCTATTGAAGCCAGACTACCATGGACAACCTGGAAGCACTGGATGGCCGTTTCATCTTAATATGGGACTTCGGTTTCTTTTTAGCTTATTTCTGTAAAATTAACATTCATTTTTACATTTGCTTCTTTGATTATTATTAGAATGGGGGGTTTGTGAAAATTGTAGTGATTTTAATAGTTAGATTCATGAGTCATTGTTTAGTGTATGCTACTCACGTCAACAGATATAAGTAGTGTGTATCATCAATAGAAATTGAAATGCCTCGTAGCAGAAGGTTAACAAAATTGAAGTAAAGAGAACGACAACAGAGTATGATTGGTGTGAAAACAAAGGAACCGTCAAATCTGAGACGATTGATTGACATTTTGCAAATGAAATATTAACTGTATACTTCTCAAATTTTACTAAGAGTTTTTATTATTTTGTATTTGACTACATTCGATTATCTCAATTTGTATTCCAGTTCACTACAGATGTAAACTAGATCACTATTGAATACCTAGAAGCACTAGGACAACTGAGACTCCTTCACAGTGTGTATCCACCATCTTGAATACGGTTGATTATTGTTGAGAATGATAAATTTAATACATAAATAATATTCTTCATTAAAATGAATTTCTATAGTCAATGATATAACAATGACTTGTAGTGAATTACCATATATAACTACCTATATATTACTGCCTATTCATTATTCTCAAATACTGATAATTATCAAATGTAGATTATTTTGCAGTTAAGACTCGAGAGACGTAGTCGTAATGTAAACAATATACCCCTTAATAACCATTGATTTAAGTAGTTTATCTTTAATATTATCAATAATTTCCCGTTATTCTTTATACTTTTTAAGTAAATTTTAAGTAGTTCGGAGACTAAGATTTCATCCATTGGATTATAACCTCTAACCATACTGTTATGACTTTTCAATGGCTGGAATCATGAGTCAGTTGAAGTTAGACCACCATGGAGAACCTGGAAGCATTGAACGGCAGTTTCGTCCTATTGTGGGACTCTTCAGCAGTGCGCATTTCGATTTGGATAATGTCTAAATCATAGAAGGTGTTATTTACATGAACTAAATATTATTTCGGTTTAAGTAACCATAACTTTTTAACATAATCTGTACATATTCTTTCTTCATATTTTATTCATATCATATCATGTTCCTGATTAAGTTAGATTACTGTTATATCTCGATGCGAATAATGAATAGTAACTGGTGGAATCTATTTCTGTACTAATACTATACACATATATTTTTTATTGTGGAATTGTTGAGTAACTAAACTATTCATATTCATGTTCCTCTCAGCATAAGCTTTATTTTGACCTATGAACTATTACTATACGATTTACCATTGTTGAGTTATACCCAGTCTATTAACTACAATCTCCTACATTCACAGTCACATCTGACCAATTCTTGTATAAATGTTGTTTCCTATTTTATGGTATGATGTGGTCTGTTTGGTTGGTATATAACCTCAGAATGTGTGAAATAAATGATTCATATTGCAGAGACTGAGATTGGTGTTCTGGACTGTAACAGGTAGGGCTAGGCATGAAGTAGGACCGATGAACACTATAGACTGGTCGTATGGGTTTCATGCGTCATTGTGCTCTAATTGGCGGTATCATTACGTTATATATTGATAAGACGCAAAGCACAAGTTATAACAAATACAAAATAAATAGTCTGTTGAGATATATTTTAAACTTTCATGGATATGTAGTTCAAAGTTGTAGAAGAATAAAAAACTATAGCTTCTATTTAAATGTTAGATCATTGAAAACATTCTACAGAAAGTCCTCTATTCATCTAATCGACAAGTATATTACAAGAGATGTTAATTTGCTTACATTAAAATTGATTGACTACTAGATGGTGATCAATGTCAAGTGTGTCCTGTCTTTCTTAGTACAAATCTTATCCTATCGATCAAGTTGTAATGTGACCACTAGTCTAGGTGACTCGAAATTGTGTGTACTACATTGAGATAAGATGGTGGTTAGAGAGGTAGTCGATAAGAAACCTTAGACCCAGGGTTTTAGAGCCATCATCCACAAGATACAAGTGTTTATCAACACATGTCTACGCTAAATACATCAAATACATTGGCCAGACACTATCAGCAACAACCTACTGTAGGAGAGAACAAAATAGATCCCAGTGAAGGAAGAAATCAGGAAGAAACGTAAGAAGTGAATAGGACACACATTGAGGAATGCACTGAACTACGTCGCAAGACAAACCATCATTTGTAATCCTCAGTGTCAAAGGAGAACTGGAAGACCAAAGAACACATTACATCGAGAAATGGAGACAGATATGAAAAGAATGAACAACAATTGTATCGAACTAGAAAGAAATTGCCAGGATGGAGTGGGTTTTAGAATGCTGGTCGGTAGCCTATGCTCAATTGGGATTAACGGGCGTAAGTAAATAAGTTCATTTAGAAGATGATTTTATATACATACAGAGATAAATTGTAGAACTGTTGCAAACGATAGAGTACCAGACAAAAGTATAAAACAAACACAATCAATGGAATTAGATGATTGTTACATTTTACTATGAATTAACTAAAGTTAAGAAATGTTGACTGTGATTATTTGATTCAGTTGTTTAAAATTATTAGGCCTTCTAAAAAAAAGAACCCTATAGACTTTGTGATCATTCCCTGTATCACTTTTGAAATATTCAAAATAATAAAGTTTACTAATTATTAAGTAATTTCATAGGATTCGATCTACACTAAGAAAGACCTAACATACATAACATTGATCATTACCCAGTAACTATTCAGTTGTAAACAAATTATAATCAGATGGGTTTTGTGGATATTATAGTAATTTAAATGGTTAAGATCATGAGTCAGTTTAAGCTAGACCACCATGGAAAACCTGGATACACTGGACGGCCGTTTCGTCCTATTGTGGGACTCCTCAGCAGTGCGCATCCACGACCTCGCTTAAAGCGAGATCTGATATTAATCAATATATGCTCACTAGTGACTGTCTTCAAGAGGAATATCCTGCAGTTCTAGTGAGAAGTAGTGACAAGTGGAGTTCAACCAGGTCTGTTGTGAGATAGTAACTCACTGATGACAATGATGGATGTGTCGCTGAATTTCATGGATTAGTTGAAGTTAGACATTAACACCGTTGGATGCTGGCCAGCTCAGTGGTCTAGTGATTAAGTGCTCACGCGCGAAACCAGTAGGTCCTGGGTTCAAATCTCACAGGGAGCGAGGTCGTGGATGCGCACTGCTGAGGAGTCCCACAATAAACCGAAACGACCTTCCAGTACTTTCAGGCTTTCCATGATGGTCTAGCTTCAACTGAATCATAATCTTAACCATTGAAATAATAATCAAACAAACAAACATTCATATTGAATGATAAGTAAACAACTATTACTTACGCTTATTTATTGAATACATTATCATTATGAGATTTGAATCGAAACAACACAATTCAAAGAACTCAATGGAACTTTTACAATTCAATATTTCCAATAAAATAGAAATGATTCATTCTATTAAACTGATTATTCAATTCATGAAAATTATTCCATTGAAGTTGATGAATATTACAGACTCATTTATATTGACCAATCATAAATTAGTAAAATTCAACCAATCAGAAATAGGTATGATTTACTTAATGGGCAAAGAATAATTGAAAGTGTAGAAGTTAATTAATATAAAAATTTAATTAATGAATTCTATTGATATGATTCATAGACAGAGGAATAAATTCCAGTTTTTCTGTAAAGATTAGTATAAGGGTTGTGGAGATTATTAAGTTTATGATTAAGATCATAAACTGATTGATATTAGACCACCATTAGGAAATCTGGAAACACTGAAGGGCTTTAAGTCCTGTTGCAAGATTCTTCAACAGTCTACATCTACAATTCTGCGCCAAAGGGATTCGAAACCATGGTCTTCAGTCTTGCACGTGAATGCTTAACCGCTAGAATTTTGAGCCAGCTAACATCCAATGGTGTTCATGTTTAACCTGTTATAACTTGTGGCCTGTGTGCCCTGTTAACGTATAACGTAAAGATACCGCCAATTACAGAGCAGTGAATTATCGATTGGACCAATGATGCATAAGACACATACGAGCAACTAAGAATCCTTATTGGTCCTGCTTCCTGCTTAGCCTGACCAGTCAAGTCCAGAACACCAATCTCAGCCTCTGTGATATGAATCATTCTATTTCAAACATACTCGGTTTATGTACAAACCAAATAGACCACATCGTACCATAAAATAGGAAACAACATTTATACAAGAATTGGCCAGATGTGACTTTGAATGTGGGAGATAGTAATTAATAGACTGGGCATAATTCAAGAATGGTAAATTGTACAATAATAGTTCACAGGTCAAAATTAAGCTCATAATAAAAGGGATATGAATATGTTTAGCTTAGCTACTTAACAATTATACGATACAAATATACGCATAGTATTGATCCATAAGTGGATCCCCAAAGTTAACATTCATTTTGCTTATCGGGATATAACATAACCTCAACCAATGTACGAAATTGCGCGACGATCTTCCATTGTCTGAGGTAGATAAATGTCTCTACCCAACACGGCTTAACTCCGTCAGGACTCCGAGAATTCCCTCACGAAGCTAGTCACTAGTGAGCACATGGTAATTTCAGTATGGGGTTGTGAAGAATACTACGTTTTTGATTGAGATCATGAAGGTTTTTACTACCATAAGACAATTACTGTTCTGAAAAGTGTAACTCAAAGAAGTATTAATCTTTACTTTTTAGGTTAATCAAAATTACTAAGCCCATAAATGTGTGTAAGGAAACTTTTGCGGTTACATGGTAGGGTTTTTTTAAAGAAAATAAACATAAAATTACTTTGACTTTGATTACACACTAATGTTAGCTTTGTAATCATCATAGATGTTAGAACATTTAACAGCTATTTCGTTCTAATTTAAGTCTTCTCATGAATGTAAAGCCAAGATTCTATGTAGAATCGAATATAGAGACTTCAGTTCTCAAGAAGAGAACTATACCTTTGAATACCTTAATTATAATAAGCGTTTAACGCAGCGCAACAATGAGAAAAAAACAAACTATTCATGGTATCATCACTTTTGACGTGATTAAACTTTACAAGTTGTCATCACTAAAATTCCAGGAATTTGTTTCATAGTTAGTCATCGTTGAATAAATATACAACCTAATTTGGAAAACATTGTACTTCAACTTACGACTGAAAATTTTAGTCAATATAAAAGACATTTAGATAGTACATTTGTAATTTGCGAGTAGAATGTCGAAGTGAACGAAATCCTTTAAGAGTTCTATAAATACTTCCAAACTGGGACGGTCAGTACACAAAGTTGGGTTCCACTGAACAGTAAGAGAAGCTTGACTTATTCTCTATCCTCTAGGATTAGAAGAATTTATACCGATATAACAATTGAAATCAAACTTGATTAAATAATACTGATGTTAATCAGTAATATCTATCCACCCAGATCTATCGACATAAACCCTATGACAAATCCCAATTTGATAAAAGGTCTGTAGCATCAAAGAAAATCCTTTCCATAGATAATAAATTTATATGAGGTACAACGGCAAAGATCTTGAGTAATAGGTGCCAGAAATCTTTTAAGGAAACATTGTATTCTGTCAAACTTTGAATTATCTTCCCCAAGTTGTCCTTTGATTTTCGGTTGTATTAAAAATAAGTTTCTACTTTTGGACACATCACTTGCCCTCATAGAGCAGATTATATCGACCATACAAAGTGAACTCTCTCTCTAAATGCATCTCCAAGCATAACACCGCCTGGTTATCAAGAATATTACTGAAGCCATTCAATAGTTCAGTTCCTGAATATCTTGTAAACACTTATCAAATCTCCTGTACTGAATTATCATCATACTGTAACTTGATTGATATAATTCAGTGAACATCAGAAAGGATTTAACGCACATGACATTGGTCACTACTTAGTGTTCAGTCAATTGTAAATTTTCATTAGTCGTTAGACTAATTTATCAATTTATCAATAATAGAGATGACTAGTGACTAGCGATGGAATTTAGAAAGCACGTTTCATTCTATTTGGGACTCATCATTTTGGTGTACTTGTACCACACAGTTGATGTTCACTCCAGGACTCCAAACCAGTACTGTTCGTTTCAAACTCCATCACGTTATTCATTTAATTACTGAGTTCATATAGCCACTAGCTTGTGAAATTTTATGAAGTATAATTTCATTTTTGTATTGGTTGTTTAAATCTTCTCATTGATTTTTGAACTCCAACATATCAGTAAGTTTTAATATTCTCGAAATTGTTAATCCACTTGGTCCATTACGTAACTAGGTTCAATACTTGTGAACATTATCGATTATCTTTTATAACAATACGACGATTTTCTTAATTACTTGCGCCCGATACTCCTCGTGGAGGAGCACAGGCCGCCCACTAACACTCTCCATCCAACTCTGTCCTGGGCAATCCTTTCCAGCTTTTTCCAGTTCTTAGTCATACTTTTAATATCTGATTCTATTTCCCGACGTAATGTCTTCTTTTTCACATTGTTCGGACGTTCCATTTATCTATAAAAATTGTTGCTCTGGTTGTTCGAAGGGGCATCGGCCTCGTGACTTCCGAAGGAACTCGGCTTTGAACATGAGGCGTCATAACTCTTCTGAATGAAGACCTTCTTACTTTCAGGGCAGAGTTTAAATGGTTTGAATTATTTTTTCTGGTTAGCGTTTTTTAGTGGGTTAGGTTTTTTTCGGGATAGGGTCGCTAACCCCATGCCCAATCCTCTTCCATTACCCCAGCTTAGGACCGGCAGTAGCTCTAGAAGAACTACAGGCGGGGTTACAGTAATCTTCTAGTTTATTATATATATTAATGTATTCTATACAGTTGTACAGCTTAAATAAACGATTTCATCGTAATGGAAACTTCCTTTTCTGGATTGTTCTCTTTCTTATTTCTCGCTGAACAGGTATTACTTAATTTGTTAGTTCTTGCTGACTTGGTCTACAGTTTGTATACCAATAATGAAACAACTGTATAAGCGCTTTCTCAATTTTTAAACTTTCTATGGTTAATTTCACTTAATATTCGAATAATACATATTTTACCGCAACCTCAAATTGTATATTCATACAGTTAAGCAATAATTTACTTACTTAGATACGTCTGTTACCCCTCCTCGAGGAGCACAGGCCGCCTACCAACATTCCCCATCCAACTCTTTTTTCCTATCTGATTCCAATTCTTGACACATTGTGTTCCTCGATCTTCCTCTTTTTCTCTCTTTTATCAGGATTCCAAGTTAACGCTTGTTTCGTGATTCAGTACGATGGTTTCTGAAATGTATGTCCTATCCACTTCCAACGTTTTTTCCTAATTTCTTATTCAGCTCGAAGCTGGTTTGTTCTCTCCGACAGTAGACTGTTGCTGATGGTATCCGACCAACGAATATTCAGTATCTTGTGTAGACAATTGTTTCGAAACACTCATATTTTTTTATGATGGTTGTGATAGTTCTCCACGTTTCAGCTCCGTACAGTAGAACTATCTTCACGTTTGTACTGGAGATCCCCACTTTCATATATCTGTATATATCGGTATTGGTAACCGAATATCATGGGACTGCATGTATTAACGTTGCTCTGCTACCTTGTGGATCAGACCTTTGTGTCGAAGACTCCGAATGTGGCGCCCTAAGCAAGCCGCCTGCTTCGGTCTGGGCACCCGAGCAGTATCCCAACTCAGTGGTAGACAGTAGAACTGTCTTGACATTCGTATTGAATATTCCGACTTTGATATTAATTGACAGTTGTTTCGAGCTCCATATGTTCTTCAACTATAGGAATGCGGCCCTCGCTTTTACGTCTGCATCTGATTCTCCTTATTCATCGATGATGCTGATCAGGTACGCAAACGTTTCCACCTCTTCCACACTTTCTAAACCATGTGTGATTGTTTTGGTGTTCTTCGTATTGTATTTAAGGATCTTGCTTCTTCCCTTGCGTATGTTGGGGCTTGCTGATTCAAAGGCTGTTGATTGTTTTTCCTTGCATCTGTGAAGTGAAAATCGTCTAGTTGCATCCAAGCTGTCCATTGTATTTTGTGATTCCCCTCACATGTAGAGGTCTTCATAATCCAGTCAACCACCAGTAGAAAGAGAAAGGGGGAGAGTAAATAGCCTTATCTGACTCCAGTTCTCACTTGGAATGCGCCTGCTAGACTGTTTTTGAGTAACATATATATCAACAGTTGAGATCATGGGTCAATTGAAGCTAGACCACCATGGAAAACCTGGAAGCACTGAACGGCCGTTTCGTCCTATTGTAGGGCTCCTCAGCTTCAATTGACTCATGATCTCAACTGTTGAAATTACTACAATCTCCAAAAAACTCTTTCTGATACTAATTAACATAAGCTCACTAGTGACTGGCTCCAAGAGGTATATCCTGGAGTTCTAGTGAGAAGTAGTGACAAGTGGAATTCAACCGAGTCAGTTGTGAGGTAGTAACTCACTGAAGACAATGGTGGATGTGTCGCTCAATTTCGTGGATTAGCTGAGGTTAGACATTAACACCGTTGGATGCCGGCCGGCTCAGTGGTCTAGTTGGTTAGGCGCCTGGCGCGACACTGATAGGTCCTAGGTTCAAATCCCGTGAGGCGGGATCGTGGATGCGCACTGCTGAGGAGTCCCACAATAGGACGAAACGGCCGTCCAGTGCTTCCAGGTTTTCAATGGTGGTCTAGCTTCAACTGACTCATGATTTCAACCTGTGAAATTTCCTAAAAATCTCCACAAAACTCATTCTGATTCTATATAAGTTCGTTTTTTTCAGAAAACGTTATCTTCAGTGTGTGTGTGTGTGTTTATGTGTTTCTTTTCGGATACTAAATGACAGTAAAATGTTCAATATACTTTTCGTTCACATAAGGGAATAATTAGTTATCTATGTGTATATTATCACGTTGATATACTAACAAATAATTCAATCAAACAACAAAAGTGTTATGAATGAGCTTCAAGTGACGCTAGATTAACCTTGAGAGTGTCCACTTAACAACTACAACCAAATGAGGGTTATAAACAATTGATGATTAAAGTTAGAAATTAGATTCAGGGTTTCAATCATAAATTGAAATCAGCTATAATGCCAAAACTTTATTTAGTCAAATGAATGAATGAATTTCGCGCCAGTATCCATAACCTATTATCTTATATCTGATTGATTTGTCCATAAATTATAGTCTCACCGAAGGAGACATTTAAAAAAGGATTAAATGAGAAACATTGACTAAATTACATAACATAATTGATTGATTAATGTGTATACATTTCCATTTTGTAGAAAATTACTCGATGATAATATATCTAACTGTGATATTGGTCTGAGTTTTAATGGAGAATATAATTCCCTATGAAATTACATTAAAATGAATCATGTTAACAAATGTCAGATAGAATGAAACTTGATTATAACATATCGCCTACATTAAGGACAATATGACACAGAATTACTGAGTAGTAGTAGTAGTAGTAGTAGTAGTAGTAGTAGTAGTAGTAGTAGTAGTAGTAGTAGTAGTAGTAGTAGTAGTAGTAGTAGTAGTAGTAGTAGTAGTAGTAGTAGTGGCAGAAGTAGTAGCAGTAGTAGTAGTAGTAGTGTTGGTAGTAGTAGTAGTACCTCAACATTTATGTCAAGTGAATTGTGATTATGATTGAATATGTAATGTTTAATATCGATTAAGAAATTATTCATTCCTAAACTATAATTCAACAAATAAGATATTGATATATATATATAAAATGTTTGCATTGATCCAAGTAAACTAGGTTGGGGTCCTGGAGTGAACATCGACTCTGGGACTCAGGTGTGTTCAGCTAATGTGTCCTGGATTCCATTGTTAACCACTACCAATCTTTGTTTATAATGCTTGTAATTTAAGGCAATATTGAGGAAATCCGCATAGGATGCACATAGGCCAATAAGAGACTGATCAATTACAGTTCTAAACATCAATGGGGAGATTCAGCTAAACTTCACCCCATCACACAAGAAAGTAGTCATCTAGACTCAATAGCTAAGTAGATAACGTGATGATATTTGAAGTGAACAATACTGGGTTCGAATCCCAGAGTGAACATTAACTCTAGGATTTAGGTACATTTAGCTGATAAGTCTCAAATAGGACGAAACACGCTTCCTACATTCCATTGTTAACCATCATCAATCTTTGTTTATAAACCATTTTTATTCTTCATTTTATTCTATTTATCTATGAGATAATGATCAATAAAAAAGTATTAGTGTTAATTGTTTTAAGGGTGTAACTAATTCGAAGAAGAATTTCATTGATTTTCTTTGTTCCAATATCATACTAGAATCATTTTCCCTAATTTTATCTTATAAAAGAAGTTGCATATGACTCCCAATTAGATTTTACCATTCTATTTCTTAGAAATTAAATCATCAAAGTTCTGATTTGAATAAGTCAAACAACTGAGGAAACTTAGAAGAACTACGAAAGTCATCATCTGGAACATACAAGTGTTTATGATAACAGTTTTCTATGCTAAATACTTCAGATCCGTTGGCCGGACATTATCAACAACAACAATCTACTATGAGAGAGAACAAACCAGATCATAGACGAGGATGAAGCGCTGTAAGTGGATATCACACACATTGAAGAAAGCACCCAATTGCATCACAACGCAAGCTCTCATTTGGAATCCTGAAGACTAAAGGAAAAGAGGAAGACCAAAGAACATATTACGTCGGAAAATAGAGACAGATATGCGAAGAATGAACAAAAGTTGTATAGAACTAGAAAGGAATGCCCATGACAGAGTAGGTTGGAGAATGCTGATTGGCGGCCTATGCTCTATTGGGGATAACAGACGTAAGTAAGTAAGTCATATATAAGAATAATTGCAACATTTCATTTACTATTCTTTCTGAGACATGTTTTGAGCCTGCTTCATTCTGTTTTAGGAATCAAAAGCCTCCTGTTAAATGTACAAATTATTGTTCAATTCTTTTTTATAACAAAATGAATGTTATTTAAACGTGACCCTTGAATTTGATTATTTTTTTCCCTACATTAACGTTCTATTTTGGATAATAGTTACATTTTCCTATTCTTAGTACATTTATAGTCTTGTCAGTCATATATATTCATTCATGGATCTTCTTATGAGTTAGAACATATCCGACTAAATCGGATACTCTCTTCACTTAGTTATTATTTAAACACATAGATATTGGTACAAGGAGGCACCAAATACATATGCGCCACATAAATCATTCGATTTGTGTGAGGGCTGGGATACTACCCGGGTGCCCAGACCGAAGCAGGTGGTTTTCTTAGGGGGCCACGCCCCGATCCTTTGACCTAAAGGTCTGATCCACAAGGTAGTGGAGCAACACTAGGAGATGCATCCCCATGGTAGCCGGTGACCGATGATTGGTTCATACGCCATTTGCTCCCTCAGGATACTGGAATCCATGTGCACCATTCGTTTGGAATCCGGTTAAAGCGCCGGACATTCGATTTTCGTCCTCTCATTTTCGTAAACAACACCCGTGATGCGAGAAGGCAGTGAGTGGGACTTCCCTGGCAGGGGCTGTATACGCGAGGCCGTCTGAGAGCATTTCGAGAGGGAGGGCGGGTCCACCCCACTCTCGGTCATACCATGGCATTTGGGGGCTTAGCAACCAATTATTATTGTTGATCAATGGTAGAATAGTTCTTTCTCTCTATAACTTGAAAGTTGTTCAATCGAAATCACTTATTACAAGTCTCAAACATTGTACTTCATGACTATTATGTCAAGATCATCAACAAGATCAACACAACTTTGTTTCTCTTTGTGAATATCAAGCACTGATCGGTAGATAGACAAATACACGGATGTAACACATATGCTATTCTAAAATATGACAAATATCTTTAACTATATATCATACAGTAAAGAAAGTAGGATTGTAAACAGTTTGCAAATGAAGTAAAACCCACCCACATACACACACACACACATAGATATACCCATACTGATGAAAATCGTCCTATTTGTAACCTATTCAATGATACATTCTGATGTATGTAGGTAAAATTGTAGACTTTTTTCGACAAATGACACATTCTCAAATAGTATATAAAACAAGAATTAATTTTGTCTTTTGAGTACTTTACTTAAGTAACAACTATAAATCTGTAAATAACTGTGTTAGGACCCGAGAAACATAATGAATGGTAATTTTTGGGATCCATTTATGGATCAATACTATGAGTACATTTTTACCGTGTAACTGTTATGTAACTAAACTATTCATATCTATATTCCTCTTATTATTATGAGCTTTATTTTGACCGATGAATTATTATTATACGATTTACCATTCTTGAATTATTCCCTGTTTATCGATTACTATCTCCCACATTCACAGCCACATTTGGCTAAATCTTGTATAAATGTTGTTTCCTATTTTATGATAAGATGTGGTCTTTCTGGTTGGTATATAATTTCAGTATGTTTGAAATATAATGATTCATATTGCAGAGTCTGAGACAGGTGTTCTGGACTTAACTGGCTAGGCTAGGCGGAAAGCAAGACCAATCACGACTCTAGACTGGTCGTACGTGTTTTACACATCTTTTGTCCGATCGATAAATCACTCCTCTCTAATCAGCGGTCACAAGTTATAATAAATTGTACCTGATTTGATTAGTGACACTTTTCGGTAATAAAAAGAAAATAAGCAATCACGTAGTGTTTAACAATAATAGCTTTATGAAATCAAACTTAGCTTCATTTACTTTAATTTATTTTCTTTTTTTTTTATTGAGATCATGAATCGATCGATGTTAGACCATCACAGGAAACCGGAAAGTACTGGATGGTCGTTTCGTCTTGGTATAGGACTCCTCAGAAGTGCTCATTCACGATCCTACATACGGGGTTCGACCCCAGGACCTTTGGTTTCGTATGCAAACACTTAACCTCTAAATTGCTGAGTCGGAATCTAACGATATTAATGTCTAACTTCAATCAATCCATGAAATTGTGCGTTTGAGGTAGATACCTATCTCTCTCTGACATGGATTAACTTCATTGGTCACGGATTCTCACTAGAATTCCAAGAACTCCTTTATGAAGTTAATCACTAGTGAGCACATGGTAATGCCTTCACACACTAATATATATTTCAACCACTTGTACAAAATATTCATGTCTTAAAGTATTTCTTCCCTTAAAAATGCCGTATATATGTATATAGCTTTATATCATAGTATCAACTACATGCTTCTGTGATCATATAGACAGTATAGCACAGTATAACGATTACAATGATTCTAACTGATATTAGTAAAACATCTTAATCATAAGTAAAATATATGAAATGAGTAACAGTCTATATTTGGGTTTTTCTCATCAAAAATATCTAAATTATCACCAATTTATAATATATTTGCTGTCCTCTCAGCTTTCTGATCATATACAATGTATGAATTAGACGTTAACACCGTTAGATTCTAGCTCAGTAGTCTAAAGGTTGAAAGCTTGCTCGCGTGATCAATAGGTTCTGGGTTCGAACCCCCTCGAGTGGGATCATGGATGCGCATTGATAAGGAGTCCCATACTAGGACGAAACGGCCATTCAGTGTTACTAGGTTTTTCATGGTGGTCTAACTTTAAATGATTCATGAATTCAACTATCAAATAAAATGAGGACTAACCTCCTTAAGATTATTAATTTATCATTTCTATTGATTGATTTATGAAACTCGACTTAGTTTTCATTTATTCTTTTAATATTTCATCCAATTGTAGTATTGGATACAATCGATGTTTTATAACAAAACCTCTGAATGTGAAACTAAGTAAAGAATTCAAAATCATTCCTAACTATATAGAAACTGTCAATGTTATTCACCTATTAATTTAATCTTTTAAAAGTTATCAGTTAATCACTATAGTACTTAACTTCATGGTTAAGTTATAATAGTAAAGATCTGGTTATACAATATATTGACTGAAAATGAAAAGTAATCCATAGGCATGAATTCAATTATAAGACGTCAACATTTTGGATAGGGAAGAATTCAGGAATCCTAGAGAATTTCTAGAAATATGTTAGTCATTTTAATTATCAATAAACAAAACATATCTATATTGACCCATTCTATGAACCTGAAGATGTCACAGATATTCAGAGTTTAACAACACCTTTACACGTAACACCTTTTATAATTGAAGTATGTCAATGCAATTAAAACAGAAGTCAGTCATGGATACGTACTGATGAGGAATCCCATACTAGGACGAAACGGCCGTCTTGTCTTTAATCTTATCTTTATCAAATGACACCGTTCTATTTTTTTGGGATTTATTTGGTTAAAACTTCAAAATCCGTTTGATAAACACATTATCAATACTTTATAAACAAAGATGGATGATGGCTAACAGTGAAATCCAGAATATGCGTTTCGTCCTATTTGGGATTTGTCAGTTGGATGTACCTACACCAGAGAATTAATGTTCACTCGAGCACTCGAATTCAGTACCGTTCGCTTCAAATACCATCGCTTTATCCACAAATGTCTTGAATTCTACTACTACTAGCCACTATTCATCTTTGCTTATAATACTTGTGACTTAAGGCAACATCAAGACAATCCTCACAGTATACATATATGTCAAACAGGGACTGATCAATTGCAATCCTAAACAATAATAAGAAGGTACAAGTAAACAAATTTCTATTCTATTTGAGACCTAAACAGTGATTACTTACTGTTCTACTTAACAATAATGATAGAAAAGATTAGCATGTTGATCATTCTAGGTGACTACACTTGTTTCTGGTAATTATTCTATTTTGTTCACAATTAAGGATTAATGAGAAAACTAAGTAGATATCTTAAGATATTTTATCTATATTAATTTTGTAATGACTGCGTTACACTGAACGTATGTGTTATGCCCCAATAAGAATAATGAGTGGTCATTTTTGGGATCGTTCGTTCTGGCTGTTTTGCAGAATATACTTCCAATTACAAGCTTGGTCTTCTCCCTCTAGTTAGCGGGGCTGAGATGCATCAATAGCTAGCTTGCTGGTCTTTGGTCACCGAGTCTTGTTTCTCGTTCGCAGATTAAGTGAACTCATGGTAGCTTCAAACCTAGCAGTATGTTCAATCAGACAGTTTTTTTACTGTGACTAAGTTTTTATATTTTAAAGATAAATACTGTTATATCCTAGTGAAGATCAAATGATGGGTAACTTCTGGGATCTGTTAATGGAGTAATACTATATATATATATATATATATATATATATATATATATTCCTATTGTATAACTGTTCACTAGCTGGATTATGTGTGTTTATATTCCTCTTATTATAAGCTTCATTTTGACCTAAAGACTATTATGATACGATTTACTATGCTCAGTTTAGTGATTACAGTCTTCTTCAATCACAGCCACTTTCGGCTAAATCTTGTACAAATGTTATTCTCTATTTTATGGTATGATGCGATCTATTTGGCTGGTATATAAACTAGGTACGTTTGAAATAAATGATTTGCATAGTGATAGTTGTTATTGGTGTTCTTTGGACTCAACTGGCTGAGTTAGGAGGAAAAAAACAAATAAGAACGTTAGGCTGCTCATACCACTCGAACACGATTGGTCTGGCACATTACTAAGATTGAATAAGTTGTATTTCGATTGGCGAATAAATCACATGATTATTACCCGAACTTATAAAACATAACAAATAGCCCTAAAAATATCGACAATTTGTTTGTTATACTAATGAAACAAACGTATATTTTGAGTATCAAAGCCTTTGAATGCATTCTAATACTTGATGTTCGGAGGAAGAAATCAGAAAGAAGCTTTGGAAGTGGACAGGACAAACATTGAAGAAAGCACCCAATTGCATCACAACGCAAGCTCTCATTTGGAATCTCTTAGGCCAAAGGAAAAGAGGAAGACTAAAGAACACATTACACCGAGAAATGGAGACAGATATGCGAAGAATGAACAAAAATTGTATAGAACTAGAAAGGAATGCCCATGACAGAGTTGGTTGGAGAATGCTGATTGGCGGCCTATGCTCTATTGGGGATAACAGACGTAAGCAAGTAAGTAACTTGATGCTACTACAATAAATGTTTTACAATTAGATTGATGGTTTAAATCAGTTTTTCTGGTCAGCGTTTGAAAATGCTGGTCGGTGTGCTTATGCTCCATTTGGGATTAACAAAGATAAGTAAATAAGTAATTAGATTAACCATTCTACATTATAGGTTAATCATCAATGAATTGTACAATGTAAAGTAAGAATTGCTAAACACTATGTTTGAACAATGGAGAAGATTTTTAGCTCAGGTGGATTATACTATTGAGTAAGTTGATTGCGTAACTATATCGTCATCCAGTTCATAGGTTTAATGTATCAAATTGACTGAGCTTACATTTAACCTCTTTTAAAGCAATAATATATTGTATTATTCTTCAACGGTATAAGTCTAATCTTCAGAAGTATTGTTCGAAGAGAAAATGTCATCTATCTTTTAAGTTTCTGTACAAATGAGATCATGTAAAATGGATAGAAATTCCCTACATATAATATTCTTACTACCAGTAGTAATAACTGCATGCTCATTGATAACTAGGTTGGAGGGCGAGTCTATAATTTATGGACGAACCAATCAGGTATAAGATAATAGGTCTTCGATTTTGGCTCAAAATCCACCCATCCATTTGGCTAAATAGAGTTTGGGCATTATAGCTAATTTCAGTTCGTGTTGCAAACCTTAAATCTAATTTCTAATCTTAACCATCAACTGTAAATCCTAATTCTAATTCCTCATACCGGTTTATAACCCTCATTTAGCTCTAGTTATTAGGTGAACACTCTCATGGTCAGTTTAGCGTCGATCAAAGGTCATCCATAAATTATAGTCTCACCGCGTCGAGATAAAGTTTTTGAACGAATAACCAGTTGAATCCGCTAAAATCATAGGGTAGTAGGCAACAACTGATAATTCTAAATGACAATTTTTTTGTTTTTATATTGTATTGAACACGATCACAAATGGAAACAATCAAATATAGTTGAATACAAAATTACAGAATATCTTAGTAAAATCTGAGAATAATATAGTAGATACTTCATTTGTAAAATGTCAATCACTTGTTTCAGACTTGACTGTTCCTTCATTTCTAAACCAATCACTCTCTATTCTCATTCTCTTTTATTTAATCTACTTAACGTTCAGCTGCCAGACATTTCTATTGATAATACATACTACTTATATTTGTCGACATCAGTAGCACACACCACAGTATCAAAAGTTAAGTAGATAGACCATAGAACTGAGAATTAAGTTTCATGGTATGATGCTTAGTGGCAGATCTGAAAATAACTGACTTTAACTAATGTGAATCCCAAAATTATTATTCAAATCTCGTGAGGTGCGGGATCGTGAATGCGTACTGCTGACGAGTCGTATACTAGGATGAAAGGGCCGTTCAGTGCTTTCAAGTTTTCCATAGTGGTCTAACTTCAATTGACTCATAATTTCAAGCATAAAATTAACAATCTCCACAATATTTAAACTGAGAATAATCTTGTTATCAGTATGGGGGTTGTGGAGATTGTTAAGTTTTTGGTTGAGATCATGAATCTCCACAACCCCCATACTGATAATTAACATGTGCTCACTAGTGACTAGCTTCGTGAGGAAATTCTCGGAGTTCTAGTGAGAAGTCGTGACCAGTGGAGCTAATCCGTGTCGGGTAGAGACAGGTATCTATCTCAGTACAATGGAAGTTGGTCGCGCAATTTCGCGGATTGGTTGATGTTAGACACTAACACCATTGGATGCCGGCTCAGTGGTCTAATGGTTAAGTGCTCAGGCGCGAAGCCAGTAGGTTCTGGGTTCGAATCCCGCGGGGTGTGGGATCGTGGATGCACACTGCTGAGGAGTCCCATACTAGGACGAAACGGCCGTCCAGTGCCTCCAGGTTTCCAACGGTGGTCTAACATCAACTGATTCATGATCTCAACCAAAATTATCTTGTTGTTGGACAAAACAACATATGTATTCAATAGTTCTTTGATGAATCTAATTATCTTCTTTTTTATACATTTTACATTAAAATGAACTCTTTTGTACAATTCACTTTAGCTTGAATAAAAACGTGTAACTAACATCTATATGCATCATGTTCATTAACCTAATTCTAAGTAATAATATCTTAATATAAATTATACTTTCATTAAATTTTACTCCTTATGTGATTGATTACAGTATTAATGGTACTATATGTAGATAGATAGATAGATTCAATTACATAATCCATTAGAATAGAGGTCAAATAGAAAAAGAAAAAAAACAAGAAAAAGAGAGAAAAGAAAAGAAAGATGAATCTATTCAATAAAGATTATTTATAAACTTCACTTTTATTATCCAAAAATCAATAAAATAATTCATGTACACTTTGGTATATATATATATATATATTGGATTTTGTTTAACAATAGGCCATGGGACAATTGGGCTCATCAGTCAGTCAGTGATTATCAACGTAGAACCTCGTACGTACGTACATCATTTCAGTTGACATACCACATTAGCACAGAGATGCAGTTGTCGATTCGAATCCCATAGTGGTAGAGGTGATAAAAGTATAAACTGTGGTAGGAAACATTAGGGTTTGAAGGTGTTATTCAAGGAGTATAATACAGTGAAATAAATTTGGAAGAAGAAAAAAAGAAGGGACATGAAGAATTCAGAAGATTAGAGTTGAGGAGAACACAAAGAGTGGATGCATCTGAGCCATTGCAAACGATGTTGAGCCATGTCATTCAAGGTCTCTAACCATCGGTTGCTATCATCTCGTGGTCCCCAACCAGGTAGTCTACACCTACCAACATGGCTCAGTCCACTTGTCAATGAATTCATGGATTTGTGCCATGTTTTGGTCTGGCCGCCTCTAGCTTTCTTCCAACCTACTGCTACACCATAAAATATTACTCTTCGGGGCAGTCGGTGATTGGTTGGGCATAGTTAACAGATGTCCCAGCCATCTCAACTGATTAAGTTTCACTACTTCTTATCTAGTACCCATTTCCTAACAACTGCATTACTTACTCGGTAGTGCCAGGATATATGAGAAATGCAAATTTAATTTGTATAATCTCGTTGACGTCTTTTTAGCAAGATCTTTTTCTACGGGATAGAATTGCCGATTCTCTACCCAACTCTCCTTTTTTGCTTCGGCTTCGGGACAGATAGTAACTGTAGAAGAGCTACAGGAAGAAGATAATTTTGTATTTTGTTTTTTTTTAATTTAGGATTTTATTTGATTCATCTTTATTAGGAATACTTGATTCTTGACATAGTCAGCTGACAAAATTAGGATAGAACAAAGCAAATACCCTAAATCCCATTGCTAAGTACAATCCAAAGATATGCCACAAATTACTTTTCAGTATAGATTGGTTACAGCTGTAAAATTAATCGGAAATTATTAGAAAGCAATGAGCAACCATTTTATCTTAGACGGAGACTTTTCAATACCATGTACTCACATGAATACACAGAATTAAATCCAAGACCTTAAGACTGTGGTGACCTACTTCTATCAAGAGAACGCGATTGGTGTAATGGAAACAATTATTATTATAACCAATTGTACCAGGGATTGTTTTACTGTGCTTGTTTGTTTAACTGTACCAAAACACATACATTCTTCCGTTGATTGTGACCTAGCACGAGTTCGGTTACGCTCAGGAATCACACTTGTAAACTGGCACGATCTCTGTATTCTTTCGATACCACGAGATTTTTCCAACAAATACATCTCGACTGCAGCCATCAACTACCTTCTGATATTGGGCTTACGGGGAATTTTATCGGTTAACTGGCACATAGTCTTCCTGTAGTGGTGATCATTGTTAACCGCAACTCGACGCCACACTACAATAGATCACTTGATAGTAACTCAGTATTCTGAATAGTATTTTGCTCCTATCGAACAAATCATATATCTTAAATCCTACTTAGATCATTGTCATATCCAATAAAATTCAAGATTTTACGTGTTTGTACCGATTTCTGTCAATTTGTAAAATCCACTTAGAGATTAACTATGGTATTGAATTTCCAATCATTTTATTTCAGGTTCACAAAATTATAGTAATAGTAACTATGTAAATGAATAGTTTAACCAAATATTGTAATTATGGTCAATTTTATTGAGAAAAATTAGTAATTCACACTTTATATCATAATCATTGGTTCATTACATCAAATATAATGTATACGCTGTTAATTCACTTAAACTAGTGGTCACATTGTAACTTGACCGACAGAATTTGATGATCACTTAAAAGATTAAGTAACTATGACATTATTATCAGTATAGAGTTGTGGAGGTTTTTAAGTTTTTAATTGAAATCATGAATCGATCGATGTTAGACCACATGTGAAAAACTGGAAGCACTGGATGGCCGTTTCATCTTAGTATGGGACTCCTTAGAAGTGCGCATCCATAATTCTGCTCGCAGGATTTGAACTCAAGACCTTTGATCTCACATGCGAACGCCTAACCGTTAAACTACTGAACCGGAATCTAACGGTATTAATGTCTAACTTCAATCACTCTACCAAATTGCACGACCATTCTCCATTGTCTGAGGTAGATACCTGTCTCTATTTGACATGGATTAGCTCTATTGGTCACGGCTTCTCACTAGAAATCATCATGGATCCAATGATCTAAAGGTTAAGTGTTTGCGCGTGAGATCAAAGGTCTTGAATTCAAATCCTGCTAGCGGGATCTTGAATGAGCACTTCCGAAAATTCTCATACTCAGACGAAACGGCTGTTTAGTTCTTCCAGGTTTTCAACGGTTATCTAAGATGAATCGATTCATGATCTCAATCAAAAAATATGACATCAACCATTATTTAGTATATAATCTATTGATATTTATTTATATTACTATAAATAGAACAATTCAGATCGCTAGAAACATACATTTTTCAATTTAGTCAGTAATATATAACTGTAACTTAAATTTTTTCGAGAACTGTATCTGTTTTTTTTGACATACCCATCTTGAATTGCATTTAACTATAAGAGATAATTGGTTACATTTTCATGTATTATTACATTGACTGGGTTATTTAAGTGATATTTCATCGACTCTAAAGAAATAAGTAAGTTCTGAATATTACGAGTGACAGTAATAAAAACGTAAAGTTTCAATTATTTAACTGTTTAAAAAAAATCCTCGAGAATAAGTAAATCTCTTTAAGAATAGTTAATCACTTAACCTCTCTACATGTCTAGTAACTAAGTAATTTTCAATGTTTATTAACCAAAGGGCAGTCAGCGTCTTTAAAGAAAACAAATCATCCATAAAAACAGATCTGTTACAGTTGGAAAGATTTGTAAACTGCCTAGCACTTCACCAAAACATCGCACTACCTCATAAATTATCATTAAGTAAACTGAAAGTAGGATTTGTCTTACAGATTTCTTCCATGTTAACTTTCATGATCTAAAATTCTTCGAATCTGATACTGGTATACACGATTCTTATTCGTGCGCCCAAACCACCTATTCTGGTGACGGCACCATGAGTGAGTAGGAAGCTTACTTGGCAGACCAAGAATACATCTACAACACATTCGCAAATCCTGAAACACGTTTCTTAATAAATGAGGCCATATCTCCAACTAGAGTAACGTCTTTTTCTGTATAAAGTCAAATCTTGAGCAAAAGCGAACATTAATCAGGACCTCTTACTTATCATTTGGTGCATGTCTAATTGACAGACACAGAATGAACTTAAGAAGAAGACGTACAATCAATTACAGAGACCCAGACACCAGTTTAAGCTGTGGCGGATGTGGTGTCTGAATGAACTAATGATACCATTGTACTTGTTGAATGTTCGATTTCGAATTCTAAATACAATACATTCGTTTGTGCTTATCTAGTACTTCTTGATACGATTACGTTATTTCTGGGATTCTTAGTTCGTACTATAATTCAAATAATTCGAAACATTATATTGGCGTTAGGAGCAGGATCCTGTGATGGAACGGTTGGATATACATTCATATTTTGATGCTTTTGAGGATTACTTTGAAAGGTTCGAAATCTGGGCTATGACCAAGGAAGATGATAAGGATGTTAATACTGTAGCACATTTTCTCACATTGATCGGAAAAGAAGCATACAGCTTATTAAAAACTCTGGCTTTACCAGAAAAGCCCATTTCGCTTTTTATACAACTCTTAAGGATCCACTGCTAGGCTATGTTAAGTATACAAATTTCGGATGCAGTAAAAGAGGAAGATCTCGTAAAATGATTCATGAGGATATAAAAAATTCCACCACATTACTACGTCATCCCAACCCAGTGCATACTCAAGGCTATGCAGATAATTCATTTAGTTTGGATGCAGTTCATGAGGATGGACACAAGTTTGATCAATGTTTGTCCTGTGGCAAGTTCCACTTTTTTAATTCATGTAAATTTCGTAATTCTGAGTGTTTTAACTGTAGTGATATTGAACAGATTCAGTCAGTTTGTAATACTACTGTTCATCTTGTTGCAACGAATATTAAGTCTTGTAATTCTGATCTTATTAAGTCCAGTGTTCCTAATGATTATTTATCCTTATCAACGATTTTAAAAGACAATGTACAGTCATATAGCAGTTCGGAGTTAAATAAAACTCAGAATTCTTGCGAGACAACGGTTTCTAATCAATAAATTTGTCAGAATTCTCATGTTATTGTACCAGATATGGTTTTTCCTAATGATTCACTAATTTCTGACGAAATTCCTTGCAAATCTGAGAAAAATATGTTCAATGAAACTAGTCATGATCGAAAACCTGATGTCGTTTTGATAGATGCCGATTTTTCTAATGGTCCGTCATTCTGCAATGACATTCTTAATGAATTCGAGGAAACTATTTCAGAAGAATCAAATCTTGATGTCATATCAAATATTATTTTTCCTCATAATGCATTTGTTTCTTGTGGGAAACTTGTTCAATGCAAAGCACAAGTACTAAATGACCTCGATTTTGATTACAATTCGGATGATTTCATATTGTGGAGATATGACTGACAAGCTTATTTTGTAAATAGTTTTTAATATTATTTGTATTTATTTTGTCGATCTCTCACTGTATGTACATTTATCATTAAATGACTGTACGAGTTGTTTTAGTGAATGACCTTGAGCACACTTCCGTTGTGTAACTGCATAGCGTAACATACTGTGGCTTGAGCACAAATACATTGCTATACACAAATACCTTGTTCTATTTTGGTTTGTGATTGAACTAACTAGAACCTAAGTCAAATATTACCTACATTTATAGACTGTGAGTGGGAATATACCATACCTTGCATTGGATTACACTACTGGAGAGTTCGTCAACCAGATTGGAATTACCAAGCATTTATAATTGTGGTTTCTTAGTGCCAGACTAAAGCTGAACACGCATCAATTTGGTGAACTTAAGTAAAGTTCCAACTTTCTATTGTATTTGTAATAATTAACTCATATATATATATATATATATATATATATATATATATATATATATATATATATATATATATATATAATTATTATTATTACTTGGCACGCCACTCCATTATTTTTTCCCACCATGAACTCTCCCACTGAACTCATTGATATTAATAGTCCACCTACCGATCCCCAAAACTCTTCACAACCTAAAGAAAACGCTTTAAGCTCCATCAACGCCATCTCAGAGCTAATACTACCAATGTATGGTGTTAATAATCCTAGAATCTGGTTTGCCCAGGTAGAAGCATTATTTTTGGCACAAGGCATACGCTCTCAGGCGACCAAATACGCACACGTTGTCGGAGCACTACTAACAGCGGTGGCTACAGAGGTCGGCGATCTAATTGATAATGTACCTGAGACGGACCCCTACGACAAAATTAAAGCCGCGGTTATCCACCGTACGTCGCAGTCCGATGAAAAACGCTTACAACAAGTGCTTACAGCATGTCAGTTAGGGGACAAAAGACCCTCGCAGTTACTTAGAATTATGAAACAGTTAGCTGGGTCATACAAGGTAGATGAAGCATTAGTTTGTAGTGACTCACATTTATCACGAGAACACGACTGGTTTAATAGAAACAATTATTATTATAACCAACTGTACCAGTGTTTGTTTTAACGTGCTTTTGTTTGACTGTGCTAATGACAGCTATTTTGTGCTTCCATTCTTTTACTTACACTTTGATTGTAACTTCGCGCGAATTTGGTTACCTTCTGTAACCAAGGTTGTATCCTGGCACGATCTCGGTATCCTTTCGATGCCACGAGATCGCCAGCTAATAAACCTTGACTCGGTCCATTACCTGTCTTCTGATATTTGGCTTCTCGGGGATTTTATGGATTTATTTGGTTACGTCCAACCTTCGCCTTCTGATTTATTTGGCACGTGTTTCTTGGTAGCGGTGTTCATAGTTAATCTCAACTCGACGCCACGCTACAATTGGTGATCCCAAAGTTTGGAACACGCCTCAACATCTGGTCAAATCTTCCAAAGAAGCCAATTCCGTGAGTCTATGATTTATCTATCCACGTCTGTCGTATATTCATATTATCTTTTAATATTTAATATACACGACATGACGGATAACGATAAGAATAGTATTATTATAATAGACTCACATGTACGTGTACCGAATCCTTGTTACTTTTTATTCGTGTGACGATGAATTCCACGCTTTATTCGAGAAATTTTCCCCTATTAACTATTCTCCTCGCTGACCCGGCTGCTTGGTACGGAATGCATACGCATGAGCATATCCATCTACCACACAGCACCAAATGGTTAAGTAAACGGTTTCACTGCCAACTTAAAAGTGCTATACGAGCACACGAAAACGGCAACTGGCACGAAACCTTACCGCTCGTTCTTTTAGGGATCAGAACGAGCTTAAAGGCAGATATCCAATGTTCCACCCTTGAACTTGTATACGGCACGACATTGCGTCTGCCCGGAGAATTCTTCACGCCACGGAGCAGACCTAATTTCGGTAAATTAGACTACGTCCATCGACTGTCTGCATTTATGCGAACGCTGTCTCCGGTGTCAACTCGAATACAACATCGACAGGTCGCTCTCCCTCGAGAGTTATCTACCTGTTCACATGTTTTCATACGAGAAGATTCGGTACGCAAAACTTGGCAACAACCTTACGAAGGCCCTTTTCGCGTGATCGCTCGTCACGAAAAGACCTTCAAGGTTGATCGACACGGCCGCGTCGAGATCGTCAGCATTGATCGTCTCAAACCAACACACGTCGATGACAGTGCCCTATCTGATACCCTGAGATTCAATGCTAGACCTATCAAACCTGCTAGCGGGATCCTTAAATCTTCTTCAGGTCCCACGCTAGATACATCTGTGACCTCATTCTCACGTCCCGGTCAACAGCACGCGTCATCTGCATCGTCTACGGACGAGACGATAGTCTCACGTCCAGATCAGCAGACCACGCCGCCTCTGACCTCGGATGAGATTGCAGGCTCATGAAATACGAACAAGACTACCGCGCCGAGTATGGTTGCCCGTACGCTTCCGCGACTAGCCGCACATTTAACAATCGATACGGTGTAGGACTATTCCTATGCTACACGCATGCTACACTCTTCTCTTTTTTGCTTTTTTTGTTTCCTGAGCCCACGCCTTCGATCATCTCCGATCGGGTCCGTCGACTTCAGTCAACTTTGGCGAAAGCTGGCCTGATCACCCACGCTCTTGTCAACGTACGCAGTCGATATATTGGTTTCGAATGCTTGGCATACGCTTGGTCTCGAACTTGGTCGTTATGGTCGCTTCTGGTTCATCAGCTCAACGTGGTTTCGTCCTTCGTCTACAGCGTTTCTGGTCCGCATATTCTACGAACGCCCTCTTCAGATTCTGGATACTAACCACTCTGGTGTAGCATGCCAACTCAAGCAACAAATACAGCACATCGCTCCTGGTACCGTTCTCCGAAAACGACCTTCGTTGGCAACTCGACGAACAACGATCGCTTTCCTGTTCGCCAATTCTCCCGTTCTACAATCGCCCGTCAACCGATCAGTCCCACGATTTAAACCGCTATTTATCGAAAGTGTAAACCCTTTCTAGCGGGGGCTCCTGTAGTGACTCACATTTATCACGAGAACACGACTGGTTTAATAGAAACAATTATTATTATAACCAACTGTACCAGTGTTTGTTTTAACGTGCTTTTGTTTGACTGTGCTAATGACAGCTATTTTGTGCTTCCATTCTTTTACTTACACTTTGATTGTAACTTCGCGCGAATTTGGTTACCTTCTGTAACCAAGGTTGTATCCTGGCACGATCTCGGTATCCTTTCGATGCCACGAGATCGCCAGCTAATAAACCTCGACCCGGTCCATTACCTGTCTTCTGATATTTGGCTTCTCGGGGATTTTATGGATTTATTTGGTTACGTCCAACCTTCGCCTTCTGATTTATTTGGCACGTGTTTCTTGGTAGCGGTGTTCATAGTTAATCTCAACTCGACGCCACGCTACAAGTTAAACAACTGTGGTTTCAACGATTACCATACAATGTCACCCAAATCCTCAGTGTATTGGGGACGTCTGTTAACCTGGATGACCTAGCCGACATAGCAGACAAAATGATGGAGATTTACCCCGATAGTCGGCATTTGAATGCCATACAAACCTCAAGTTGAGATGTTACGAATGCCCCTCTTGGCATACACCAACAAATAGCAGATTTAACTCGGCAGTTAGCAGCGTTGAAGGCGACTGTAGTCACTATCCATACTTGTCCTGCCAGATCGACCTCCAGAAGGCGATCAATATCCCGACATCGCCTTAGATCAGCCAAGCGGGCAGCGGACACTTGTTGATACCACACGACTTTCGGTGAGAAGGCACGCCGTTACACAAAACCGTGCAACTTTAAAACAAACAAAACAAACTACCAGGGAAACGATGCGGCCAGACAGTAATGACGGCGCCTGTTTCTGGCCACTACCCAAGCCGTCTTTTCTACGTCAATCGAATTTCGGACTCAGATTTTTTAGTCGATACAGGAGCCGAAATCAGTATTATCCCACTACACCTATCCCAACAACGGCACTCTCAGAGTGGTAAATTATCTTTAGTCGCGGCCAACAACACAGTCATTAGAACTTACGGAGAACAATCACTCATCTTAGATCTCGGTCTCCGCAGATGTTTCACATGGGTTTTCATTGTATCCGAAGTCAAACAACCCATTCTCGGAGCCGACTTTCTCACTGCTTATAACCTACTCGTAGATATGAGCAAAAAGAAACTGATTGACACGAGTACAAGTCTACAGGCCATCGGCACAACCACCTTTGACTACGAAATCCATGGAGTCGGAATGATAAGACCGAAGAATAAAATTTTCACAGATATCCTGTCGAAATATGAGTGTATTACGAGAGTCGATTATCAAGACGAACGCTCCACACATCACGTTCAACACAGTATCATTACTACAGGTCCACTCATCTGCACCAGGGCGAGGAGACTTCTCCCAAACAAGTTGCAAGTCGCTAAAAGAGAATTCGAACGCATGATGCAACTTGGCATAATTAGACAATTCAACAGTCCTTGAGCCCCACCGTTACACATGGTTCCGAAGAAAGATCAAGACTGGCGCCCATGTGGAGATTACCGACGTTTAAATAATCAGACTATTCCGGATAATAACCCTATCCCTCACCCACATGATTTTTCTTTAAATCTACATGGAAAACAGATTTTTTCGAAACTAGATTTAGTAAGGGCTTACCATCGAATCCCGATGGCAACCGAAGATATTGAGAAAACAGCCATTATCACGCCTTTTGGTCTGTTTGAATTCTTGAGAATGCCATTCGGGCTAAAAAGGCGCCGCCCAGACTTTTCAGAGGTTCATGGATGAAGTCACACGAGGGTTAGATTTCGTACTTGTCTATATCGATGATGTTTTAATCGCCAGTTCATCACTAGAAAAACACGTTCAGCACCTACAGACCCTCTTCGAACGTTTCAAAAAACATGGCGTCGTTAGTAATCCTTCTAAGTGTATATTTGGTGCCCCAGCCTTGGAGTTTCTAGGACATTGCATTGATTCTTAAGGTATTAAACCACTTCCAGAAAAATTCGAAGTCATAGTCAGTTTTCCTGAACCTAAATCGATAAAGGCATTACGTCGTTTCCTAGGGATATGCAACTTCTACCGACGTTTCCTCCCCAACTGCGCGACTATCTTGCAACCTTTGACAGACTTACTGAAGACGAATAAAACTACAGCTCAAATAAAAAAGGACAATATCGTTACATTAACCTCTGAGGCGAGAGATGCTTTCAGTAAAGCGAAATCGATGACATCAAATGCTACTATGCTACAACATCGAAACACAGACCTATCAACGCACCTCATCCTCTGGACTGATGCCTCTCGAAAAGCAGTTTTACAACAGCGGGTGAATGACAAATCTACCCCCATAGCGTTTTTCTCCAAAAGATTATCGCCAACGCAGGAGCGCTATAGTACGTTTGAACGTGAATTACTGGCTGTCTACTTAGCTGTAAAACATTTCAATTTCTTACTCCAGGGACGTGATTTTATCATCATGATTGACCATAAACCACCCTGTTATTCCCTCAACACGTCGTATGATAAACATTCTCCACGGGAAGCCAGGCAATTGGATTACATTTCTCAATTCACCACAGACATCCAGTTTATAAAAGGCTCCTCTAACGTTGTCGCAGACACACTATCTAGGAAGGATATCAATATGATGACGCTTAATCACGAAATCGACCTCGAAACTCTAGCTATATTACAAGTAGACGATGTGGAATTAAAATCCTGCAACGAAAAGTCTAGCTTGAACCTCAAACCGGTACCAATTCCTTTCTCAGACACATCTATCATCTGCGACACCTCAACAGATAACAATCGTCCTTTTGTCCCACACGATTGTCGCCGAAGAATCTTTCAACACTTACACGGTCTCTCACATCCAGGTATCAGAGCTACAACAAAGCTCATAACCGAACGTTTTGTGTGGCCCAAGATCAACTCGAATAATAAACGTTGGACACGTAGCTGTCTCCAGCGCCAGCGCAGCAAGACGCAGAAACACACCTCCAGTCCAACTGGGAAGTTCCCTATCCCTGACAGACGCTTCCAGCACGTGCATTTAGATTTAGTGGGGCCCCTGCCACCATCAAACTCCTTCACGCACATCCTTACTGCAGTAGATAGGTCTACTAGATGGGCCATAGCCTGCCCCATAAAAGACACTTTGGCAGAAACAGTTGCTTCAGTCTTCCTCGACCGCTGGATATCTAACTATGGAGTACCATCAATTTCAGTCCATCCTATTTCAGGAGTTCACCAAACTTCTAGGGGTAAACCACATTAAAGCGACAGCTTACTACCCAGCAGTTAATAACTTGGTCGAAAGATTTCACCGCCAACTGAAAGGCTCGCTGATGGCACAAGACGACACATCAAAATGGAGTGATGCACTACCTCTTGTACTTCTGAGTATCCGTTCAACTATCAAAGAAGACATAGGTTGTAAAGCCGCTGAGTTAGTTTATGGTACAACACCCACATTACCAGGGCGACTTGTAGACTCAAACCCATCAACACCAACAGACCCAAGCCGTTTCGCCAGCCAATTACTACAAACCATGGACCAAATCAAAGCCACACCGCCTCGGGAACATAACGACCGAATACAACTTGATAAAACCTTAGAAACATGCAATTTCGTCCTTGTTCGGGTTGACGCCGTTAAAAAACCATTGAAGCAACCGTATGAAGGACCATACCAAGTAATTAAACGAACGAACAAACATTTCATTATCAATAAGGGTGGAAAGAAAGAAACTATCGCCATTGATAGAATAAAGCCTGCTTTCCATGAAGCACATCACGAGAAAGAAGATACTTCTGCACTTAAGCAACCCCTCTCAGCAACCCACAATATAGCAGGCGAGGAAGAAAAGCCGAATAGCAAACCTACTTGTTCAACACGTTCAGGGAGAGCCGTACAAAAACCCGAGCGTTATGTCCATTTCGTCGAATAAAAAAACAATCGAAGCAAACATATATCGATGTCCTACACTACTAATTTCACCACAGTGTATATAATCAATCACATTTTTTCACAATTATTCGTTTTGTCACATTTTTTTTAAAAAAATCTTGTTACAATAATAAACGAGTAAACTCTATTTAATAATTTATTCATTGTACACAAAAATAAACAGTTCAATTTTTTTGTGGGTTTATTAACAGTTTTGCACATTATTATCATTGTTAGCAAGCCAAGACTTTAAATGAGTTTTTTTCATTTTTTTCTTGTGTTTGTTACGCTGTAGTGGCATTGAACCATAATTACAATCCTTAAAGCTGAACACGAGACTACTCGGAAAATAGATATTCAATATTTAACGCTGGGAAATACCTAACGATGGGGAAGGCGCGAACAAGTAATTGAATGAATTGAAGTTAATCGGATGGCATGGCTCAGCCATGCAAGCGTGGTCCATCTGAGTATTACCTTATATCTTTTATTCATATTAAATATATTGTTCTTCCTCTAGCCTAACCTTGTTCTACATCATGTATTGGTAGTTGTTACGATACAGTGAGTTGGTGTAGACGATGATGTGACTTCCACGTAAGATCTTATAGATTAGGCAGTTATATCATGACAAATCTACAATTTCAGGATTAGATCAATTATTAGAGCAGTGCTAATATCATAGTAGACCATAATTCTACAACGCTATGCTACATCACCGCTATTCCCACACAACAACATACCGCATCTTACTAACGTACGTGCCATACCCATCTCCACATCTTTGTTGGTTATAACTGTGAATATTATTTTTGTATACATGTATATATCATATTCTAACATTTTTTTCAATTATAACCGGTGTTGCCTCCGGACACTCTGGAGGGAGCTATGTGGAGATATGACTGACAAGCTTATTTTGTAAATAGTTTTTAATATTATTTGTATTTATTTTGTCGATTTCTCACTGTATGTACATTTATCATTAAATGACTGTACGAGTTGTTTTAGTGAATGACCTTGAGCACACTTTTCCGTTGTGTAACTGCATAGCGTGACATACTGTGGCTTGCGCACAAATACATTGCTATACACAAATACCTTGTTCTATTTTGGTTTGTGATTGAGCTAACTGGAACCTAAGTCAAATATTACCTATATTTATAGACTGTGAGTGGGAATATACCATACCTTGCATTGGATTACACTACTGGAGAGTTCGTCAACCAGATTGGAATTACCAAGCATTTATAATTGTGGTTTCTTAGTGCCAGACTAAAGCTGAACACGCATCAATTTGGTGAACTTAAGTAAAGTTCCAACTTTCTATTGTATTTGTAATAATTAACTCATATATATATATATAAAATAAACATGATTTTTGATCTTTAATAACTTTGCTGATACTTTTCACGTCTATACTTTTTCTGGCCCACCACAATATCAACTGCTGTTTTTCCTTATCATAAAAACACATCTAATATTTACTCCAGTCAATGTGATAAATATAATTTAAATGAAGCCACATTATTCATAACTTCGGGATATAAAGATCCAACATTATTTCGTGGGGGAGGATAGTCTAAAAGTCTATGGTTCAACTTCTAGGTAGAAGCTGTTCCAGTACACAACCGACATGTTGATTACACAATCCCAGGAAGCAGGTGAGTCTGTTCCGATTTCGTTTGTTAATTCTAATACTAATGAGTACATCCTAGATAATGGAGATTTTATCCAGTACAATGTCGGACAGACACAAGACGAACTTAAGAAGAAGACGTACAATCAATTACAGAGACCCAGACACCAGTTTAATCTGTGGCGGATGTGGTGTCTGAATGAACTAATGATACCATTGTACTTGTTGAATGTTCGATTTCGAATTCTAAATACAATACATTCGTTTGTGCTTATCTAGTACTTCTTGATTCGACTGCGTTATTTCTGGGATTCTTAGTTCGTACTATAATTCAAATAATTCGAAACATTATATTTACTCTTAATTTAGTTTATGTATAGAAAATCGAGGGTTTTCATAAAGTTATATGACCCTGGGTGTAAAGAAATTCCGAAAGCACACCCAGTAATGATTCCTCATTATTTAGATATTCGTGTGGAGCCGCTTCTGTTTTGTCTCCAAAAGGTCTGAATAATCAGAGGTTACGCGCTTTTTATGTTACGGACTTGGCAAGTCTTGTGCTCGCAACAAATTAAATAATCGTGGGTTACTTACCCCGTCAAACCAGAAGTTGGGAATGACTTTGGTTGAAGATAGACGATTTGTCGTGAAGAACATGGTCTGAGCGTGTGAATTGAGCTAGCTAGTTGCTGTGAGGGATGATTCGCTTCGCACGCCCCATGGTGATCTTGTGTGGATTCGTGACTGAGGACCTTCAAATACGGCGTGTCCAGTAAAATCAATGTGGTCAGCATCAATTCCGAAGACACAGAGCTATTTATTAGATATTAGATTGCAGTTAAATCTATTAAAAGGCATTTCAGAATCTTCAATAACCTGAGACACAGACAACTAACATCCTAAATGAAAATATGCTCAAACTGCATCCTCACTGCTCGGTCTACGACTAATAACTGCAGAGACTTTGGACACCAATCAAAGCTGCATTGGTGATGCGGCTAAAGTAAATGCAAAGATTCAATATATACGAATACAAATCAACACAATCACCTCACAATCATTCCTGATACTCCACATAAACATACTCACAGCCTCACTTCAAATTCCACAATACTGTTAAGCTCACTCTCTTCAACGGAGACGCAAAACTCGCAGACAAGGTACAAAGACGAGTGTCTGACTGGTTGGTGAAGTTGTCGAATGAATCCCACAGAGACAGATTCAGACACTTTGGATTATTCTTGCAGAGTTATAATGGAACAACTTGTGATGTGATAATGGCATTCAACCTACTATGTTCCCCAAGGTACTCAAAAGCGAATACCCTACCAGAACATCACCACCACGTCCCTCCAGTCAATCCCGACAAATTGCTCATCAAAAGGCAAAAGCTCAGACACTCTCTCGCCCCTTCTCATTCAGAGTTGTTATCATTCGGAATGCTCTTCCAGTCGAAGTGTCCCGAGACTCCTCATAGAGTGGCTTCGAGAGGAGATTTTATAAATGTCAACTAACCCATGGATTACAATCTCGTGCTTCGATAAGCTGTGCCTAGTACATGTCTCGTGAATTACTGTTATATCCTGACGAGAATTATGAATGGTAACTTTTGAGAACTGTTTATGGACCAACACCATATATAGCTAAACTATGCATATGCACGTTCCTCTTATTGTGAGCTTTATTTTGACCCCTAGACTATTATTATACGATTTACCGTCCTTGAGTTCTGTCAAGTCTATTAATTACTGTCTCCCACACTCACAGTCACTTTTGGTTATATCTTCGTACAAATGTTGTTTTCTATTTTGTGGTGTGATGCGGCCTGTTTGGTTTGTATATAAACCCAGTATGCTTGAAATACGTGATCCATATTTCGGAGGCTGAGATTGGTGTTCTGCACTTAACAGGTAGCGCTAGGCAGGAAGGAGGACCGATAAGAACCCTAGACTACTCGTACGGGTTTTATGCGTCATTGGTCCGGTTGATAATTCACTGTTCTGGAATTGGTGGTATCATTACATTATATGTTGGTAGAGGAACAGGACCACAAGTTATAACACTTACCTACGGTCATCATCACCATCACACGTCATTAACTTACTCCTATCTCGCCTATTCTTATCTCCGTTTCCCCTCTCATTCGGTTATTCCATACTGTCTGTATTACTAATCGGTTAACTGTTTAATTAGTCCTTGCAACAATCGTCCTCTCTCGGAATTCCAATTTCACTTTTTTGTTTTTACATCGAAACTGACAAACTAACCTCTTATTTTTTAATGTGATAGTTTTTGATATCCAGAAACCCTATTGCTCAAAGAAGAACACACTCACTCAGATTACACAATATACAAACCTATGAATATCTTGTGAACTAACTAGAATTAATGCAGTCGATTGATTGGAGTACCACTTACTGGATATTACCAAATACGTGGAACCGTAATGAAACAACAAGAAGGGCCCTCAAAAAATTATTTGGTTTATACGAGTCCGCCAAAAGATTATTCTATATGTTGAATATTGAACCCCGTCACAAAGATATTGTCTATTGGTATAGGCGCTATTTATGCCTTAAATGCAACTAACGGTAAAGCCTCTTACGCGTGCCGAGAAAGTAGTCCAGGTATGTTCTCATCCGTTCCTTAGACTTACTCTACGAAGGTGGATGATGATGCATACGTTTCAGATCTATTGGCTGCAGTGAAGTGTGCCTTTGATATTGATCCTGAGTATCAGCGCTTAGTCTTTAAAGGATGTCCTTTATTAGGTAGTTAACTAATAGTATCTATGTGACGTCCCAGACAAAGACAAGCCTCTACTAAATTATGAAATCAGGGATGGAGACAGACTTACCTTACTAACAAAAAGTGCACCACAACGAAGTGACTTTGAGTCTCTTTTGCGCAAGTATTTGGCTGAGAAACTTCCTGAAGTTAATCCGGATTTTGTGGTCCCGAAATTTCTTCAGGTAAGTTGATTAACCCAAGTGCTTCTCATGATATTAAAGTGTGTATCTGTCAAACCACAAGTACCAATGACATTGATCATTAACATTTGTCTCTTGTTTGTCATATATGTAATGTAGACATATATATATATTATATATATGGTCTCAAATATTCTCGCTTCAAATCTTTCTCGAACTCAGACATTCCCTTAATCAACTCAGTTCTTGACTTCACAAAGACATCGTGACTGCGAACTAGTTCTTTGGAATGCAGCGCTGCGTTCATTCTATGGGTGAAGTACTTCTGTGTAATAGATAATCTCCATTATCTATATTAATCAAAGCCGTGTGAATTGTTTATTAATCGGTCGATACTTCATGATTGGTACACAGTAATCTTGAGGAAACGTTTCGATACGGATGTTTTTAAGTATTAAGTTTGTATTTCTGTGCGGCAAAGCCCCAAGTAGTATATATAGAAGAAATTTCATTGGACGTAATCTTAGTTATAGTGTAAAGTCAACACATTACTTCGTCTTATCATTGTAAAAGTCCACAAACCTGACATACTGAAAGTACGATTTTTCAGTAGTGTCGTCCCACTAGCTGTACATAACGTAAAGTTCGGTACATATGCATCTTTTCAAGTTAACATACCACGCAGCACAAGAAAATGTCAGTTGTATAAGTTGTAACAGCATTAGTGGGTTGGTACTAATTTATGAGTGAACCAATAAGATCTAAGATAGAAAGTCCTGGATATTTGGCTCGAAATCTATCCATCTATTTGGTTAGATAGCATTTTAACACTATAGTTGATGACAACCCCAACATTAATTACTAATCTTAACTTTAACTGTAGATTCTGATATATAACTCTCTTTTGACCCTTGTAAGTGGTTTTTCACCAAGGTCACTGGCATTGTCCAAAGATCGTCCATAAATTATAGTCTCTCAGGTATGTTATCCAGTTCCCATCCACTGATTGCAGTTTTCATACGGACCCCAACCGGATAGTCTGTCTACCAAACATAACTCAGACCAACAGTCACAGACTAATGCTGTTGTGGTTTGGCCTCTCTTAGTTTCCTAAACTACTCCGACACCAACCTTCATTGCACTTCAAGTTAGGAAATATTTGGGTATATATCCGGGAATTCGGAGATTTACAACCAAACCTATCAATTTCCCACTCTAATCACTATCACTAGCGACGAAAAATGTAATTAAATGACGTGAATAAGTCTCCCCAGTCAGTATAAACATTAAGTGAGCCACTTGGCATTCAAACTCAACTCCTCCCAGGTTATGTATGCCTTAATAATTACTACGTCATCAACAGTGGTTAATGTTGATTTCTACGGATGGTACTTTTAGGATGACTTGGTGTCACGTAAAAATTGTGAGCAAAATACTTAAGAACCGTCTATTAGACTAACTTATTTTCATGTGAGATTATACACGTAAATTCAACTTTCTTTTCTATTTCAAATTTCACAAGTTTATTAGTATATACTGGCCTCACTCAAGCGATTTCATTTTGTGCTTTTTTGTAGGCATTGTCTGCCAGATTAAATTCCATGAGTCTCAGTGACATCGAAAATTTGGCAAGTGTGTGGCCTCCATCTGGATAAAGTAGAGTTCAGAAAGTGTTGACATCATATGTCCATAGATTTTCTGTTTCCAGCTAGCCCTGAATCTTGTACAATGAACATCAATCTCTCATATAAATAAGCGATGTATGTATAAATTCAAAGTTATCGTGTATGTAATGTTTCCGCAAAATATATGCTTGGGGTTATAATTACTGTTACGATATATCGCTGGTTGTGGCATCACCCCAACTGGTCGATCCATGTATTTGTACCAAGTTCTGATTTGTTAAGGAATAAACTAGCCAGTATTAGTTAGTTTCTGTCTAGTCTTTATTTGCTGCAACAGAAATAGCGATTTGTAGCCTATATTTCAGTTGAAGCAACTTGAAACGTTACGTTGTATTTTCTTCTATTGTTCGTAAATGCTTTGAGAAAAGTTTTGGGCGTGTAATTATAATGTGGTACTCAATATTAGCAAGTCTTAAACAGAGTCTGTATAACGCCATTTTTGAGAGATGGCTAACATCACTAATCCTCACAATGATAGGAATTTACAGCCCTCTGCTCAACTCCGTATGTTTATCGTTCACTTTTTAGCTTATAGAAACTTGAGACCATAACTTGTTTTCTGAACCCAGATGTTTGTAAAGTTTTCTGATGTAAAGCGTTGAAGTTGTGCACTCAACAAACCCATCGTTTTAAACTACTTGCACTCTTGTAACAAGTTGGCAACCAGTTTAAGGACCTACTGCAAATCAGTCCGGTTGCCTTATAATTGAGTGCGGATCCGTGCACTTTGCAAGTATTATTGACTGTGATAGCCTATTTATTTACTTATTTGAACACATAAATATTGGAACAAGAGGGCGCCAATATATATGCGCCCGGGCAGTATCACAGCCCACACACAAATATGATGAACTGCCTATAATTATAATTATGGATAGCCTATGTACGCATTTGTTGAAATAACCAACAATTTTGAATAACGTTGGAGGAAAACAATTTTGTTTACAAATAGACATATTAAGGAAGTAATTTGTCTTAAATGAAACAACCTCGAAGTAATGAATAAATCATATGTACTGTTAATATAATTATACATCTCTTAGTTACTGTATGCTCGAAAATCCCGTTCGTTAAGTGAATATTTAAAGTAATATAGTGTATGTGTGATGATTTGAAGTGTTTGAATTATTATACGAATTAGGAATCCCAAAAATTAACGCACTTTAACCAAGAAGAACTAGGTGTATTTGGAATTCGAAATCAGGCAGTCGTCAAGGACAGAAGAATCATTAGTTCATGCACACACCACAGTATGGTAGGTAAACAAACTTCTTGGGGATCTTTTAAACTTTGGATAGTTTGATAGAGTTCACCTGGGCCTTTAAGAGTTCGTTAGTAACGCTTTCTTGCTGCCACAGGTGGGTCGAATTCGACTATAAGGCGTATCAGTCTCCCCAATATTGCAGATATGCTTTGCCAAAGAGTTCTGTCTAGCATGAAATCTAGTTTACAGTCTTCATATCTGTTGCGTTCTTCCATCTGAAGAATCGTTTCTCATCACCAAACCTGAGTAGCTCTAAAGGCTGAATAGCACGTTACCCACTACTCAGCAATCTATTGGTATAAATGTGTTTTTTTTTTCGTCAAGAGACAAAAAATCCAATTCGCTGGCCATTCTTGCTCGTACTGCGAAAAATTCCGAAGTAAAAGAAAGTGTAAATCAGTAAAAGTATAGACAATACAAGTGTTTAATTGTTATCACTTGTAAATTTACAGTTCCTAAATAACATAAGTTGAGGTCTTTGTTCATAGTAACTAAAAAATGGTTTCCAAATCCTAAAAGTAATCTTTGCATTGTGACAAAATTTGGATTTATGATGACAACAAAAGGTTGATGAGGAGCCTTCCTGACAATTCAAATAGTCTAGTGAAACTTTAACTTTTCCTGTTAATGAGTTGATATTAGCCTAACGTTTCATGAGATTCTGTGTGAAGGAAATTTGCACGCATTTGTCAAAATCCAAAACATGTAGGGGTATGTATATACAAAGCCTTTTTTACCGATTGTCGTTAGATTTGATCGGGTTTCTTTGTCTAGTTCGGTTATAAAAAGATTTCACATGACAAGTTGCTTATGAAAACACCAGTGAAGTGATCCTAGAAGGGCTCACTCCACTAAATCGTTATCTATATTTAAATCCTGTCATAGTTTGTGTTACAAATACTGTTTTCAAAACTAAAGGTCTCCATGAGTTGACACAGTATTAATATTTTGCAATGACGCAGTGTAAACAAGACATAGTAATGTATTATAGGCATTATTGTGTAAACTTTGTGATTATTTATATGGAAATAAAGTGACACTTAAATACAATTCAATTACTAATTTCGAAATCGTATTGTCTAAAAGTAATCATCGCAAAAGCTTGAGCACGAAATACAATCCCCACAATATTGAGTTGTAAAGTCTACCAACACTTGTTTTATGGCTTAATAAGCATAACTAGAAACTGTAACTCGTGAATATGATGAATTCTATTGGTAACTGGCTAGTTTAATATGACTAAACGGATATTCAGTATATTAACCAACAGAAAACAAACTAGCTGTTAATTATCCAATAAAATGCTAGTGAGGGAAACATGTGCAATTAAATAATGTTTAGGCATGAATATTGGCTAAATAATAATGATTTTCATTCACAGAGCATGTGAAAATTATGGCAGAACATTGTTTTGCATTCTTGACTTTTACACAGACTCAGATTGATAGACTAACAAGCTACCGACTAGATAAGTCTCTGAGTTATTCATTTAATTTAGTACTTTCCCATAAAATTCTGGTTAAGCATGATTATTATGACCGAGCAAGTAAATATTTTGTCCCACAAAAAACAAAGATAAGAACTTGATAATTCTTTTGAAATTCTCCCAAATATATCTAGCATTCAAGTTCCTAATAACTATTTAGTAGTTCTGTTTTGAATGTTGTTTAATAACATATTTTATAGAACATAGAAGCACCCACCCATGCTATAAACCTCTGCCACCACAGTATGTTGCTGAAACCAGGCTTTAAAAGACCAGGTCGATATTCTATGAATACGTTGTTAATATTTGGAGTTATTAATTATACCAGTATAACGTTACTTGCTGGTTAGATATTTACCATTGGGAATTCGACAATGGTACAGTCTAATAGAATTCGACTACTGTGAAGAGCTCTTACAGAGATTTATGAAAATACATAAAATCGATGTTTGCGTCTACAGATTTCGTACACCACTCACTCGATGTAAGTCCAAGTAATCCTGCCTTCACTTCTTTATCAAAAGTAATTGTTCGTAGAATTTTTCGCATCAAAAATATAGTTTGACTTTCTCATCTTTTCATTAAAAAACTAAGTATTGTGCAACTACGCGTTTCCCTAAAAAGAGAGATTGAATTAATATACTCAATTTATAGATGTGATAGATCTAAATCGACAGTTATTCTCAAGCATGAGTTCGTATTCTTGTTGCATTTTAGAAAATTAGGTCACAGCTTGTCATTCTTTAATTATTCTACTTACTGATGGAAATAATAGGGAAGATAAATATGTATTGATTACGATAATAATTTATTTGATCTGTACTATGTAGAATAGCTTTTCTCAGAATTACTAAAGCGACTAAGCTGATTCTTCTGGATCATAAACAACCGTGTTATACTCCTATATTTCTCGGTACTTCTTCGCCATGTGTCGAAACAAGGTCTTTAGCGCACAATCCCCTTTTTTTTAATCAATTACATGATTTGATGTGATTAGATCCACTTCGCAGTTAACGGTTTCTAGTACTTCAGTATTCTAAACAACCAATTCATCAGAATAGTTGGAGCTTACAAATTACACCGACGGGAGTTATCAAACCGGATAACAGATTTTCCATTTTAACAACTCAATCCCATTAAAAACTCTCATTATTGTGTAGTTGCATGCTACTTGAGAAAATAATGGAGATCCCAATATCCTTATATTGGAGAAGCCGCGATAGAAGATTTTGGGGAAATGGCACAAGAACCTCAGAATCTTATAACATTGGGGGAACCCGTCTATAATTAATGATAAAATCCCAAAGATTTTTGAAATTATGGGTTTCCCCCAAAATTTTCTGCAATTTTGGGTTTTTCCTCAAAATTTGCGACAACTTTGTGGAAACCAATCAAAAATGTGACCAAACCCCAATTTTCTTACACATTTTGGGGACATTCTGCACGAATTGGAGATATCCCCAATACTGTATTCGAAACCACCCCAAGACCGCCGATTGTACAGGAAAGCCTGTCAACTTAATAACATGTATCCAAAAGTTACTAGGCACCTATTCAACTGTTTTAGCTAAGTGAATACAGTCTCAAAGCAAGTAGACCAGTTGGTAATAAAAACCGATCTATCGCGATAGATAAGCATTGCCGTAATTAGAAAGACGTGTTATGAATGACGATGTTTATTAAAGTTTTAAAAAGTACAAATTATCAAATAACTTTCAATTTTTAACAATTGCTTGTGTGTATTGGTCAAGTACATCAGGTTGGTACTAAACTTTCATTGAGTGTTCTACAGAAAGAAAAAAGATAACCTATACTACAAACGCAGTATCAAAACAGTTAGATTGCTAATAGTAGACAAACGAATGCCCTACATCATAGAAATCATCCAACCTATGCATCCACATTGTGTACCAATGGTATAACAACCTCCTGGCAATGGCCCGTGGTCTTAATATTATGGCTAACTGCCATCTCAAGATCCTTGTGAAACCGGACCACGGGTACAGGCACTTCCCCTATGCTGTACTTATTTACCTTCGCATCCACAAAGTGTATGTAGACACGCTTTGTCGTGTTGATAGGCGTCAGCCACTCTTTACACCAATTAATTATAATATTTAAGTCTGTCTGAAGTGTGCATGCATCTCATTCAAATCGTTATGCATTTTCATTGTAATTGCCAATTCATTGTTATTTGAAAAGATCTGCAAAAGAAACAGGTGATGTATTATTAATAAGGCGTGTGTTCAATCGCAAGTTCACTGGCAATCAAACACACTTCCTTAACATTTAATTAGTTCCCCATATAGGAAGTAAGCTTATTCACAATATAACTTTTATTGAAAAATAAGTAGGACATAAAAAACATTTCACGGACTACTTCATTCAGCCATGCACGTTCGGCTATTGAGAATAAAAATAATCTAACTGTGAATCCTTATGTGTAAAAAAACAAAAGAAGTTACAACGATATCTGAATGACATGCTTTGGCAAAGCCAAATACTTGACGCTTAACTCACGGTTATGTTCGTTAAGACAGTCGACTGGAACTATAGAACAATAGGGAAGTTATCACTTTAAATTAGTACATACCTGATCTTGTTTCCTCCTATGACGCTTCATCAGTTTGTCTCTGATGTCGTGAAAATAACCTTGTGTCGCGATATCGTACAGTTTCGCAAGGTCTTTTTCTTTGACAGATGATGACGAAAAGCGACTTGTTAATGCACCTGAAGTTTAAATAATAGATATAGGTTACTTCGTATGCAGCCGTAAAACCGGCATTTCTGAAGTGCTCGTTTTGAAGAAGTGCCAAGTAGCGTGAAATTGCTGGCAACCTCAGGTGTCATGAGGTACGACAAAATATATCGCATTGAGGTTTTAGGATTATTATCCATTAACCTCGTTACCATGGCCATCTGTAATACAAACAAATTATTAAATTATTGTTGTTGACTTACAAATCTGTCCCTCATTTCTTTCTGCTGCAAATCAGTGTCCAACATCTGCAGTTCCTCTTCAGATGACAAAGGGAACTGCTGACTTGATAGTCCACAATCGAAATGATGCGGATTTTCGCGTTCACTGAGCTTTGCTAATAGCAGCTTTACATTTTTACTCAAGTCAATAATAGCTGACGATATGTTCTGCATCATCGTATACAACCTATCAAATCTAATAAACTCCACTTGATTGTACAGGTGACTTACTGGGCCGCTAAAGCACAATCTAAGTGCTTAGATTCTAATGTTGACGGTGATGTACCTAATGGTGTCGAACTAATTCATAAAAATCCAAATGGTAATGAAACGTACTTGGCAATTGGCGAGGTGACTCTATCAAACAACCGAAATCTCGGATATTGTACGTGGCTGTTTCCAGCCTGCATCTCGGCAACATCCATGTCTTCTGAATTGTAAAGAAATCCTTCTTTACGCTTCAATGCACCTTCAGGAAATGTTAGTACATTAACGTCATTACATCCTATAGGAAATATATTAACGTTTTACACTTCGTATACATACCATTATTATCTAGAAGCCTTTGATTGCTGCACCTAGTGGACGGTGCAACAGTTGAAGGATTCTCATTACAATTAATTTCTCTCTCGACTGCTATCAACTAAACATATACCACTGTTAAAGTCGATTACCTTTGATTGCGCTTTCATTAGCAAACTCACTGAACGAAAGAAAGTCATATTTTTTCATTAAAGCAGCTCTCATTTTATTCCATCTTCTGTTATAAGTGGATCTATGACAGCCAAGGGAACGTGATAAGTTTACAGTGGCCCTACGTCTACGAACATTCTCACTGACTTCAACAGAACTCATAGTATTGGCCTAACAAGGTTATCAGTTATAATGGACATGAAAATCGGAGAGCGTCACTCACCTGCATGGCAACGCTTCAAGGGTATCGTTAACTGATGGAGGTTGCGAGCACTCGAAGGTCAAGCCGTCGCAAGATGATTGGTGCGTCGCATCGACAATTCGTGAAGTTTCTCAAAAGCGGTCAAATCAATACATTTTTAGATTTGAATTGAGTTCAGCCACACTATGTCTGATAACGTTCATTCTTCAAGTGACGAAGACGATGCCATCGTGATGATACATGATATAGGACGAATCTTCAATGATATTATGTTATGTCGAAGATTTACGAGTTGGGACAATTTTGAGACCTGTTTGAAAGAAGTCCCAAGCAACACAAAAAAAGGGAATTAAAGGGGACGAAATCGTAAATAAAGGGGAAATGTCGCTTTTTCCATCTTACGTCGTGTATTTGGGGAAATTTGTCGACAACTCTACGTAACGTACAGTATTTGAATGAACCGCATCCAGAACATAAGTTTTCATAAACTTCGGCGAACTAAGCCACCACTTAATAAAAAAACAAAACTATTGTCATAAAAACAAGGTACAAAATACGGAACCAGGAATTAGGTTGATACGCATATGCACTGACTACGTTTGTTGTTTAGCTAAAGTGTTCAGACATGCTTGGGAGCCATCACAGAAAACCTAAGTGATGCAGGTGAGTGACGCTCTCCGATTTTCATGTTCATTGTAACTGATAACCTTGTTAGGCCAATACTATGAGTTCTGTTGAAATCAGTGAGAATGTTCATAGACGTAGGGCCACTGTGAACTTGTCACGTTCCCTTGGCTGTCATAGATCCACTTATAACAGAAGATGGAATAAAATGAGAGCTGCTTTAATGAAAAAATATGACTTCCTTTCGTCCAGTGAGTTTGCTAATGAAAGCACCGTAAAAGGTAACTGAGTTCAACAATATTGTTTATTAAATTGATAGAAGGAAAGAGAAAAATCAGCTGTAATGACAGTACTTCAACTATTACACCATCCACTAGCAACATCAATCAAAGGCTTTCAGATAATAGTAGTATGTACATAAAATTCATACGTGAATATAGTTATTGTAGGATGTACTGAAGTGAACTTGTGCTCTCAAAAGTTCGTGAATCGCAAAGAACTGATGAACGACTTTATGATGTATATAATGTCAAATACATCTCTGAGCATAGGAGATGCTGATCGGGTTCTGTATGGTCTACGATTTCTTATCACGGACATACTGAAAAGCATCAGAGGTGTCCTAAAGACGTGTGCAAGTGTTCAACCAAAGTTCATCGGCAGTGGGGTTTACTACCATCTAGGATTGAAAACCAATCTGCTAAGATGCGTTGAGCTTTGGTTGTGTACTATTGATTTTGATTCTTTAAATTTATATATCAATATAGATGGACTTTCTATATCTAGAAGCTCCAATCAACAGTTAGGGACTATACTAGGACGGATAATTGCCCCGAGGTTTAGTGACGTGTTCATGATAGGGATCTACGGAGGGAATAGTAAACCGGTAGAATTCAACGAATTTTCTGCGGACACAATTTCTGAAACAAAAGAAACGACAGACGTGGGTCTTTTTAGTGTCAAGTTTAATAAATGCATAGCTATTAGGTTGGCGGATGTTATATATGACGCACCTGCTCGTTCTTGTGTTAGGTACACGGTAAATCATAACAGTAAGGCAGGTTGCGATAGGTGTACTGTACTTGGGAGACGGCTGGAGGGTAAGACGACCTTTCCAATTGGGGTATATACTTTAAGAACGGACGACACCTTCCGTCGTCAGACTCAATCTACTCACCATCAAAGACATTCTATAATGGAGACGCTTTCTATTAATATGATTATAACTTTTCCTCTAGATCCTATGCACATGGTGTACCTTGGTGTTACAAAAAAACTAGTTAACTTATGGATAGATTTAGCACGCCGAAGACTGCAGAACCTTAACTCATGTGCAATTAGGGAAATAAATAATTTAATATCAGGTTGCGTGACAAGTACTCCTTCTGACTTCCCCCGTAAATGCCGTACACTAGACTTCGTATCGGCATGGAAAGCTTCTGAATGTACGTTGTTCCTTCTGTATTTAGGCCCGGTGATTCTTGAAAAAACATTACCACAACCTTTTTATCTTAATTTCCGGCGTTTAGCGTTATCCATGTACCTGCTGGCACATCCCAAATTACATAATACTGTTGTAGAAACCGCCAGAATAGATTTACTAAGCTTCCTGAATGAATACGAATGGTGTTATGGGTCTGAAAACGTAGTTTACAATGTGCATTCGTTACAGCACCTCCCTGACGACGTTCGTGCACATGGACCTTTAGATAGTTTTTCAGCCTTTCCATTCGAGTCTTACATGAGACATAGTGGGTTTGCAGTGCTACCCTGTGGTCATATTCTGTATGCACATTCTAAAGATTTAATTCGCGGAGCTATGTGTGTGTTCCTTTGTCTCTATAAGGTTTGTAGACCTACTTCGACATATCAACCGGTGGAATAGGAAATACATAATGGACCAGGTTCTTCGTGCGCTGGACCACATGTCAATCTCGACAAAGAGTGATGATCTGCTGGAGAAGTTCACTAACAAATACCACTCAATCCATACTCTCAGTGAACCTTTGGCAAGTAAAATCATCCGTTCATGCCTCGAAGCAGCGGTGCCTCGTTTTTTCGACGTTTATGGTCATAAAGGGGTTCAGAACATGTCGTCAGCTATCAGTGACTTGACTAAAACGATGCACAACGTATCCTCGGCCATTAGTGACTTGAATATTAATGTAAAGCAATTACCATCTAAGTCTAATGAACGTGAAGAACCGCATCATTTCGATTGCGGACTATCAAGTCAGCAGTTCCCTTTGTCATCTGAAGAGGAACGTTCCTCTTCAGAAACTTTGCCTTACCTTACGGCTCTATAGTTACAGTCATCAGTGTTAACGGACATAACCGTAAGTTTCGCACAAAGTATTTTGCTGTGCCAAAGCCTGTCATTCAGATGTCCTTGTTACTTGTTGTTTTTTGGACATTTCAGAATTCACAGGAACACTGTTTTAATTCTCAACAGCCGAACATACGTGGCTGAAGGCAAACGTCCGTTCAGTTTCTTTTTGTTATGCGGAATTTTTAGTAAACATTTTTTGGTGGCACAGCTTACCTTTTTACTAGCATTGGAAGCTACTGAAGTGTTGAGAAAGTGCGTTTGATTGTTAGTGAACTAGTGATTAAACGCACATTCCTTATAAATAATACATCACCTGTTCTTTCTTTTGCAGATATTGTCAAATAACAATAAATAAGCATTTACAGTGGAAGTGAAAAACAATCTATGCTGAATCTTCAGCTATAATGTTGTACAATAATAAGCTTTTCCTTTTAAGTAAAATTTTTAAAAGTATACTGGTTTTCCAGTGCATTTGACTTTATTTTTGGTCTGTTGTTGAAACAAAAGGCGAACATTGGAGACCTTTGGGGTTATGCCAATGGATCAGAAATAAACAGTTATGTGTGTACTTAGGCGAAAAGTAGTCGATTCGGCAGATATTTAGGTGAAAAGTAGGCAAATCCGCGGATATTTGGGCGAAAATTCGACAATTCAGTGGATATTTAGGCGAAAAGTCGGTTATTTATCGACAAAGCGGGTAAAAGGGGTAAATCCGCATTATTTCCTACGGACAGGCGAAAAAGGCGACATTCTGGCGCATTTTCCCCTTTATTTCCTCTTTTTTGGTTGTTTGGGACTGCAGATGCTGAACACTGATTTGCAGCAGAAAGAAATGAGGGACAGATTTGTAAGTCAACAACAATAATTTAATAATTTGTTTGTATTACAGATGGCCATGGTAACGAGGTTAATGGATAATAATCCTAAAACCTCAATGCGATATATATTGTCGTACCTCATGACACCTGAGGTTGCCAGCAATTTCACGCTACTTGGCACTTCTTCAAAACGAGCACTTCAGAAATGCCGGTTTTACGGCTGCATACGAAGTAACCTATATCTATTATTTAAACTTCAGGTGCATTAACAAATCGCTTTTCGTCATCATCTGTCAAAGAAAAAGACCTTGCGAAACTGTACGATATCGCGACACAAGGTTATTTTCACGACATCAGAGACAAACTGATGAAGCGTCATAGGAGGAAACAAGATCAGGTATGTACTAATTTAAAGTGATAACTTCCCCATTGTTCTATAGTTCCAGTCGACTGTCTTAACGAACATAACCGTGAGTCAAGCGTCAAGTATTTGGCTTTGCCAAAGCATGTCATTCAGATATCGTTGTAACTTCTTTTGTTTTTTTACACATAAGGATTCACAGTTAGATTATTTTTATTCTCAATAGCCGAACGTGCATGGCTGAATGAAGTAGTCCGTGAAATGTTTTTTATGTCCTACTTATTTTTCAATAAAAGTTATATTGTGAGTAAGCTTACTTCCTATATGGGGAACTAATTAAATGTTAAGGAAGTGTATTTGATTGCCAGTGAACTTGCGACTAAACACACGCCTTATTAATAATACATCACCTGTTTCTTTTGCAGATCTTGGCTTTGCCAAAGCATGTCATTCAGATATCGTTGTGAATTTTTCTTTTTTTTTACTTCAGAATTCACGGGACGACTACCTAAATTCTCAATAGCTGAACGAACTAGGCTGAAGGGACTAGTCCGTGCAATTTTCTTTATGTTCTACCTCATTTTTAATAAACAATTTTTGGTAAAAGAGCTTACTTTATGACTTACATGGGAAGCTATAAAAGTGTTGAGAATGTGTGTTTGAGTGTCAGTGAACTTTTGTTTAAATGCACATTCCTTATAGATAATACATCACCTGTTCCTTATTTTGCAGATAATTTCAAATAACAATGAATTAGCAATTGCAATGTATATGCAAAACAATCGATGCTGAAGCTTCTGCCCTAATGTTGTACGCTAATTCGCTTTTCCTTATAAATAATTTTTTTAATATACCGGTTTTCAAGTGCATTGCAGTTTTATTTTGATCTGTTGTTGAAGATAAAAGCGACCATAGGAGACCTTTGGGGTGATGACAATGGATCGAAAATAGGGAGTTCCGTGTTTATTTAGCCGAAAAGTAGACAATTAAGCGTATAAGCAGGCAATTCCGCGGAAATTTTGGCAAAAATTCGACAATTCGGCGAGAATTTAGGCGAAAAGTCGGCAATTTGTCGACAAAGCGGCAAAAAAGGGGGAAATCCGCAGTATGTTGTTGATACTTCACAACAACGTTGCGCTTGTGAGCGCTTTAATGACTACATGCTGCCGCGTAGTCACATTTTGTATGCAAATCCCAAGGATCTAACTCGTGGAGGTGTGTAGACAAGGAACTACATAATGAACTTGGCTCTCCGTGCGTTGGACAACGTGTCAATCTCTCAGGGAGTGAAGATCTGCTGAAGATGTTCACTAATAACTACTACACAACCTTCTTAATGAACATCTGGCCGGTAAACTTATCCGTTCATGCCTCGAGGCCGCGGAAGACGTATGTGCAGAAGTTATGAGTTCACTCGGTGTTAATGATGAAGCTACATCTCCAGAATGCATTGTTTTAACTGACCATAACTATGCTTTTTGATAACAAGAAGTTCTAACGTTCAAATCTATTCAGTTTTACATAAATTCATTTATATAGCCATCAAGTTGTTTTTACAGCGTTACGGTAGGCAGTGTACTATGCAGTCTTATGTGGCTGTGAAACAGGGATGTTGGTTCGCATTGATGTGTAACGCTTACCATGGTGGCACACACATGATTAGTCGTAAAGGCCTATTACCGAATACTGTAACCTTGAGTATGCTGTACTATACCACTAGAGGAAATTTCGAACTATCGTACCGTTGAGAAATCATACAGCGGTTAACTTTTGCCGTCATTAAGCTGATTTTGCATTTATTCATTTTCTTCAGTTAGCTTGGCAAAGTGAACGCAGTTCCAAAGCAATTAAACTATAATAACAAGAACCGGTCTATCGCGATGCATAAGCATTCCTGTAATTAAAGGACTGATGCGTTATAAGTGAAGATGTTTATTGAAGCTTAAGAAAAGTATAAATTATCCATCAGTAAATATCTCCTAATTCTCAACGATTGCTCATGCATATTGGTGAAGTACATCAGGTTGGTGTTGAATTTTCATTGACAGTGTTCTGCAGGAAGAAAGAAAAAGTTACTCTTCTGTTTTAAAAACGCAGTATCAAAGCAGCCAAATTGCTTATAGTAGACAAACGAATGTTTTATTTCATGGCAGTCATCCAGATTTGGTTCCTAAGCTCTTCTAGTACCCCCCCCCCAGAATAGATCGACACAGCGATCTGAACACGACAGAAAAGGTACAAAAATTTAGGAAACACATCACTCTAACGGTTCGTTTATATATAGAAAATCTGGGGTATTTATGGTATTTAGATGTCCTTGGGTTTCCCGGAGAATCTGGGATGCTACTAAACATAATAGCAGTATAAGTAATCATCCGATCAGAAGCTCGACATGTGACTTTTGAATTTTTAGATATTTCTGTCAAGACGTCCAGTGAACGCTGATTGGATAAGATGCATCTTGATGATTTCAGAGCCTTTTTGGCTTTTTTGAGGAGTTTGCTGGATCGCCCCAACACCTCCCCCTTATAAAATAAGACCTTTTCTTTGGGTCTACTTGCAGCTTTGTAACTGGTTTTCTGCGGCGATCAGACTTTCTTGGTATCTGGCGTCTATGAGTGTCTTTTGGGGTTCTTGTCATTGGTGTATCTGTAATTATCTCTAGCGGAAGCCTCATTCGACTATCTACAGTGTTTAAAGCCCTTTTTCTCTGTGTATTTGATTGATGTGTTTAACCTACATTCTGAAAGTCCTATGCTTTTTGTATAAGACATTTCCTATTCTCCTTTCGATGGTCCCCAGTTCCCGACGATTCTTCCTAATGTGTAATTTGACGAACACTTTATCACCAACGTTAAAAGCCCGGCTATTCTGATCTTCAAGTAAGGGACACTGATGAGTTTCTAGGGCTTCACTTAGTCCAGTTGAGTAGTCAGGAAATAAACGGACGCTATAATTAGTCTTCTTTACTACCACTACCGGTGCAGCCCATTTTTTACCGGTTCAATGATACCCAATTTATGAAGTCGTTCTGTGGTGTGTGCTACTTATATTGACATAAGTAGTATATGATGTTAGTCATGAACAGAAGGTCTGGCAGCAGAGGGATAAGGGGATCGGACAGCATAGAATGGAAGAGGATGAAACTTGCATGAAAATGCGAGAACAATGAAGTCTGGGTCATTTTGAGACAATTGGTGGAAATTTTGCAAATTAAGCAGTTACTTTATGATTGCTAAATTTTATTAACAAGTCCTGTAATTTCGTGTTAAATACATTCGATTGTTCCCCACTGGTGTTCGTGTTCACTACAGTTCTACCTCTTGTTCACCAACTGGTGGGTCACCATATGGTACGGGTCTTTTTGGTCGAAACGCTAGCTTTGATCCCTGTCGAAGGATAAGAGCAACTTTATATTTAGTGCATTCTCCAAGACTCTCGCTAAATATCATTTTATGTCGTTTTAATAATGCTTCCGCCGAGTTTTTCTCCTCAACTTTCGACGTGCTGACGTTGCCGCAGATCGAGTTGATGGGACGGTCTGTTAGCTTCAACCTTTCTATCCAATCAAGCCCCAATAAGTCGAGTGACGGATTTTCTGTCAAAAATATTACTCTTTTCTCCATAAAGTCTTTGACTGTGACTTAACAATGAATATCACCGACAATGTTCAGCATCCCACCGAATGCACCATATGTTGATGAGTGAGTTGAATATATTCGTGGTCTACCATTTTTTCTCCCACGTTCATCTGCTTATAAGTGTTCTATCGTAGACTGTGTCTAACTGTAAGCGAGCATTATACCCATTAATCTTGGGAGAAATATACTTTTTTCGGTCATGGGGGCCGAATTTGTTAGGAGATACCGTTACTTTAGCTGTTCATGGCTTGAATATTTAAGAATACACTTTCGGTTAACGGCGTTCATGGGTCTTGCAATGAATTTCTTTGTGTCCTTTTCTAGAACACGTGGTACAACGATGATTTTTTTAACGGACAAAACATTTTGAAATGCCAACCGCCGCATAACCAGCATGGGAGTGATGGTTGGTTGCCGTCATCATGATAATTCTGCGTGCTAGAACCTTTTTAACTTTCCTCTCGACTGAAGGAACCGGTAACTGTTCCCTACCATAGATGTATCATGCTTCGAATTCACTAATCTTTGGTATTCGCTATGTACTTCCTGTAGGGTTATGTTGGGACAATGTTCGGGCTTGCTTAGGATTCTTGTCCGGATGTCAGCATCCTCGCGTGAACGCAGGCTACAGAAAAAACTAGGCATTTAAACTGATCTTCAGTCATGGAAGAAAACTTGAACCTCTCACATTCTCAGTCCAAAATTCCTGTATGTTTTACTAAGTCATCTCCCGGTTCTTTAGTTATCTTTAAGCATTGGTAACAGATATTAGGTAGAAATGACTGTTCCTCAAAGATTCGAGACAGGGTTTTAAAATATTTGTCCACTCTGAGTGTATAGCTAAATGGAAGTAATTGCTAATCTGCGATGCAATTATGTCAAACCTATTGTAGCGGCATCTGAATAGTGAATTTTAAAGGAATTCGTCATACCATGTACCCCAAAATGAAAAAATCCTTTTATATTTGGTTTTGAAATCAGAAAATAAACTTTCAAATTTACTCATAATTACCTTAGACTTTTGGTCGTGCATAAAACTGCCATAAAAATAGCGCAGAAGAGTGTCTTAATAACAGTGTCGTTATCTAAGATTTTTGAAGAACTGATGCAAAACCGACTCTTCTGTGTCTCGTGTCTACTAAGACAAAACATAAACGTCGAAAATGCAATGTCAATGTGATCCAGGCTTTCTTGAAAGATGGATAGCTTCTTATGACCGAGACCCAGTATACGAAACATTGGATAATTTATGTACGAAGCATATAACTAAACCAATTCATTGTTCAGCAGAGGGAGCACCTATTGCTACTCCTGTAGGGCCAGTGAAGCGTCACCAGGTCTTAGCCAAATCGTCCGGGAGTCAAGTCACTGAACGTCAAACAGGTCACAGTTCAAGGACAACCAACGTTCATCAGTCAATTCCATTCCGTGAATTGGCCGATAAGGTGGTGGTTGCACGCCGTTTGTTTTACTTTAACTAATATATCTTTGTAATAGCATCGCTTGTTTCGTACAGTCATCAAAGAAACCACAGAACCCGGGTACGAAGACAGGGTAACCTACGTTATATATGCTAGCCACGATGTATGACTTTTACGTTAGCTCGTAATGATATATTTAAAGTGACTTGTGGGAATATCTTTGTACTAAATGATTTTTCCTTATTATTATAGTCCTGTAACAGCTTAGGTTGGTTGGTTAAGAGTTGACCCCAAACAACCAAGTATATGCCAGAACAGTATTGTTCAAGTATTCATTCACTTCCTTATTTTGTATAAGCGTTATATTCCCTATTATCTTATATTGAATGTTGAGAGCCTTTGTTTGTCTGAACAGATAATCCCACGCTCCACTGTGACTGCGCTGAGATCGAAATAAAGACCTATTCACTACTTGTCTGGTTTCTTCTATCAATAGCACGAGGGTTACCTATAGACACGAAATTGGTGAGCCCTTTTGAACACAAATTTAACCTCACTTTTGTTATTAATATTATATATTTTGTACTCAATCGTAAAAGTAGACCTGATTATCCGTAAACTAAGTTGGATATATAAATAGTTTTTTTTCTTTTTTTTAATTACCTTAAGTTATTCGTGTTATAGAAACCATTTTTTCGTGCTAACTTTATTGCTATATTTGTCACATACCTCATGTCAGACTCAATAGAAACCCATAATCTGGATGATTTGTCACCAGTGGAGATAGACACTGTTATGACTACGAAATCCCGACTTCCAGAATTTGATCGTAGTGATCCTGAGTTGTGGTTTGCTCAACTAGAGCATTATTTCACGAGACACAATATCAAATCTGAAGGGATTCGCTATAGAGATTTGTGTTCTATCCTTCCTCCTTCAGTCGCCAGAGAAGTCCGTGACTTGATTTTAGATCCACCATCACCACAACCATACACCATCTTAAGACGAGAGATAATGAACCGTTTATCATTATCAGATAGTCAAAGAATTCAAAGACTTTTTCAAGGTGAAACACTAGGTGATCGGTCGCCGTCACAGTTTTTACGTCACCTCCAAGTCTTAGTGGGTGATAACACAGTGGGTGAAGCAGTCCTAAAACAAGGATGGATACAAGCTCTCCCATGCTACGTCCAACACTGTTTGGATGCACAAGATCCTGAAACCTCATTATCTCATTTAGCGCGTATAGCCGACAGAATAATGGAAAGAGGTCCTCCAACTGGATCAGGCACAATAAATCACACAAAAAGTAGAATCAGCAAAAGACCCTGTAATAGAAGGACTCATTGCGAGTGTTAAGAGTCTCACTGAGGCTGTCACCAGAATGCAAATGGGTCATAGAAACAGGAGCAGGTCACCACAACGACCACGATCCAAGTCACAAAACAGGTCACAAATGTCCAGACAATCTGGGCAGTTTTGTTGGTACCACTGGAAGTTTGGTGTCAACTCAACCAAGTGAATGCAACCATGCGCCTGGCCTAAGCATAATCCTAAGGCATCGGGAAACGAGTAACCCCTCCCCAGGTCGCGACGACTGAGGAGGGGCGCCTAAACAGTCGCTTGTTTTATGTTAGAGACAGAAACTCTGGCTTGAATTTCTTGGTGGATACTGGCGCTGCTCTTAGCATCATCCCTCAAAATAAAACTGAGATTAGTCGAGAAACATCATCAATTACACTTCAAGCTGCAAATAAAACTAAAATCGCGACATTTGGGCAGAAAACTTTAACCCTAGATTTGGGGTTCAGGAGGCAATTCCCTTGGGTTTTCACGGTAGCCGACTTAGATCTGGCAATACTGGGGATGGACTTTCTAGAGAGATACGAATTTCTAGTTGACACCAAGAAACGGCGATCAACACTAAAAGAAACTTCGTATTACACAAAAGGCAAAGAAAGTCACATCAGCTCTCTTAACTCGATTCAAACTCCTCCAGTAACAACAGCGAAATTCCAAGATATACTCGCGGAATTTCCAAACTTAACTAAACCAAACCCACAGCCTTCTAAAGACAAACTAAAAGTAAGTCACACTATCAAAACCGAAGATGCACCGGTTTTTGCAAAACCCAAGAGACTAGCACCGGATAAGCTCAAAATCGCTAGGGCCGAGTTTGATTATATGCTACAATTGGGTATTATCCGTCCCTCTGATAGTCAATGGGCATCCCCTTTGCATATGGTCCCAAAGAAGAATGAAGGTGACTGGCGACCGTGCGGGGATTACAGAGCCCTAAACCGTCAAACCGTACCAGATAGGTACCCAATACCTCATACCCAAGATTTCACAAACGGTTTACAGGGTATGAACATATTCACTAAAATTGATTTAGTCAGGGCATATCACAATATCCCGGTGGCTGATGAAGATATTCCCAAGACAGCTATTACTACACCCTTTGGCTTATTCGAGTTTGTACGCATGCCTGAGAAATGCGGCACAGACATTTCAAAGATTCATAGATAACCTACTTCGAGATATGCCATTTGCGCAGGGGTATATAGACGACTTGTTAATTGCCAGCCCCGATTTGCAATCACACGAACAGCATGTACAAGCAGTGTTGAAAAGACTGGATGAACATGGAATAAACATACACCAAAGTAAGTGTGTTTTCGGTGTTCAAACTTTAGAATTTCTCGGTCACACAATAAGCCCAGAAGGGATTAAACCTGTCAAAAAAGAAGTGGATACCATCAAACAATACCCCATACCTAGTTCTCTAACACAACTGGGAAGTTTTCTAGGTCTAATTAACTTTTATCGCAGATTCATACCAGGTTGTGCACAATTAATGCAACCTTTGACAGATTCACTTAAAGGAAAACCAAAAGAATTCAAACTGTCTTCTGACGCCATCGAAGCTATTAAACAGCTTAAAGATAAACTGGCTCAAGCAACTACGTTGATATATCCGAATTCTCTTTCCCCACTTGCTTTGATGGTGGATGCTTCAGATAAAGCAGTAGGCGGTACCCTTAACCAACTGGTTAAAAACGCCTGGAAACCAATTGCTTTCTTCTCGAAAAGACTCGCTCCAGCCGAAACAAGGTATTCTACCTTCGGGCGAGAACTTCTTGCAATCTACCTGACCATTAAACACTTCCGACACATGTTAGAAGGTAGGGAATTTATAGTCTTTACGGATCACAAACCATTAACGAATGCATTAAAAGCGAGAGCCGATAAATACTCACCTCGAGAAGTCCGACACCTTGACTATATATCACAGTTCACAAGCGATATCCGACATGTCAAAGGTCAGGACAATCAGGCGGCAGATGCTTTATCCAGACTAGAAATGAACGTGCTACAGCAGTCTACAGTAAACTTCGAAACGTTGAGACACGAACAAGAGCAGGACCTAGAATTACAAAACCTACTTAAAACAAACAATTCAAGTCTTAATTTAAAACAATTCCCATCACCTATCGATGGTATTCTAATTTATTGTGACACGACCAAGGCAATGCCGCGACCTTTCGTTCCCAAAAAGATGCGAAAGTTGATATATGATAACTTTCATTCTTTGTCTCATCCTGGCGCAAAAGCTTCAACAAAACTAATCAATGCCAGATATATATGGCCGAATTTACAGAAGGATGTACACAAATGGGTTAGAGAGTGTTCAGCATGTCAACAATCAAAGATTAATCGTCACACAAATTCACCCATAGGTGTTTTCTCGCAACCAGATGCACGTTTTGCCCATGTACATATCGACTTGGTAGGTCCTTTACCACGTTCAAACGGTTTTAATTATCTGTTTACATGCATATATCGATTTACCAGATTCCCTATAGCCATCCCGATAGCGGACATCACAGCGGAAACAGTAGCCAAAGTTTTCATGCAGAACTGGGTAACCATTTTTGGTACACCCATAACAATAACGACGGATAGAGGAGCGCAATTCGAATCCGAACTATTTAATAACTTGGCTAAACTTCTAGGCTCCAATAGGATACGCTGCACTGCATATCATCCTCAGGCTAATGGGATGGTAGAACGTTTTCACCGTCAGCTAAAAACCGCCCTTATATCTCACTCAAACCCCAATCAGTGGACAGAATTCCTACCGTTAGTTATGTTGGGAATACGAACATCTGTCAAAACTGACGCTCAGTGTTCAGCTGCGGAACTGGTTTTCGGAACAACTCTGAGACTACCAGGTGAATTTATTAACCCTAATACTAACAGTCAAAAACTTAATTTAGAAAATTATGTAGATCAACTACGGGACCACATGTCTAAAATTAAGCCGATTAATACTCGTGAACAATCGCGCGCCGTATATATACCTAAAGACCTAAGCAATTGCACGCACGTCTGGATAAGATGTGACAAAATAAAAGCACCACTCAGTCCTCCATTTGAAGGTCCTTTCAAAGTCGTCTCAAGAAAATCTAAATATTTCGTGATAGAAAAACATGGAAACATCGACACAGTAAGTATTGATAGGCTAAAGCCGGCTTATCTAGATCATGAACCACCATACGTGTTGTTAGATCGTTTAACTGACAAATCCATTACGGAATCGAAATGTAAAGATAATAAATCTTTACAAATGACTAAAACGGTTCGCTGGGCACATCCAATTAGTCAGTCAAGGATGTTGACAGTTTCGGCTGCAGGATAAAATCTAACCACGCAGCTAATCACACCCTGCATCTACTTAAAAATAATTTTTTTCCTCATTCCGTCTCACCGACAACTCCCCAGACCTTTTACCTTTGATATATACGTGTTATGTTAAATATTTTTTTAAAATACTGGACACATAAGCTAGGTATTCCGCAACGATGGCTGAGGATTTTAATCAAACTCATACAACTAACACTGGCAAATACAACGAATTCAAAAAGCAACCCAGGCGAGTTTTATAATCTTTTTCTGGTTAATTAACTATGTTGGCTGTACTTCTTATATATTTATATACATTTTTCACGTAGACTGGCTATACATATATACCATATGAACTACTTCTAAAAGTTTTCGGTTGAGGATATGTTTAGTAGCTTGATACGATTAATACTACCATTAATAAGTAGTTTTCTAGACAAAACATTTTGGATTAAACCATAGTCAAGTACTTATTAAAGTTCTCATCATTTTTTTTATGTTTAGGAAACTTACGTAATGACTTAACCAGTTTCCCTGCAGCATGCTTTTTAGTGTGATCATATAACCCATCTTTATTGGCAATATTCAAATTTTTTTAAATTTCTGACATTTAAGAATCAATAACCGTGAAGATGTAGTACAGTGCGTTACTGTAAGGTTACTATGTCAGCCGCATTGATTCCACATACCTAATTTTAAACAACTTATAAGGGAACTGTTTAGTAATCATAACATTGAACTGACAATATGAATATCACGACTATGCTAACGTTAAACCAATTATTATTAGTGGCCCATACAAAGTCCTGGAACTTAACATTGGCGTTATAAAAAAGACATTTTATGTCAATAACTGATATATATATATATATCCGTTAGTTTAAATATAACGTAAAATGGAAATTTACTAAACTTGTAGTTTTTTTTCTATAGTGATAATATTAATGTAAACAAAGAACTTATACTTTTCCAATATGGCACTTTGATATATCAATCTGTCCTCTTGTCATTTTTTCTCTCATATGTGCGCGACTTACGGGCAACAAACATCGTATTGAAGGTGGGTCTGGTGAACAAAAACGCAGGCTCCACACGCACTCGAACCTCTGTCCTCCTGAATGCTAGACCGCGTGCTTAGCCGTTAAGCCACATCAGACCACGGAGAAAGTGACTTCAATATTTCCTTACACCAATTAATCACTCATAATACTAATGAGTAATAGGACTTACACACTGCTGAGGTGCAAACCAATTCGTTACTTGGATGAATTGACGATATATTGCTTCAATATATCATGCATACCTAAATCAAACAAGAAAAGGGTATTTGACACAACTGTACTTGATCCGCATACTCTACACAATTTTTTTTGCTTCTTAACCGTATATTCTTTTCCTTTTCGTGGAGTATTCTGATGCACCCTTGGTTACGCACCTAGTTGTAAAACGCGGTCGTCACAGCCTCAAGGTCACGCGTTTGATCGATTTTGTTAGAGTCCAACTTCTAGCAAGTTGACCCTTTTACATATATGCATTACAAAAGAGTATTTTTTTGTTTTCATGGTTTTTCGTGCACAAGATATCTACACTATGTCTATTCTCTTCCAGAATACCAATCCGTTCTGGAGACCAAGCACTTACATGGAACCGAACAACTATCAATTACATTTATGTATTTCCATTTTGTATCTTATTATTTTATGCAGGCAGTGGAGCAGTTCTTCAGGTTTGCTTGATTTTCACCATTACCTTTGAAGTAGATTCTTCTTTACTTTTTACTTGAGGGCGACTCAAGAGGCAGGTGAGTAAACACCTGATAGCCGGTCTGAGCACGGAAAAATCGTACCTCACCAACATGGTGTTGGGTAGCCCGCTCGCGGCACTTCCTCAGATATTCTTATTCCACATTCTCACACTTTCTCTTGAAAGCATGCAGCAAACCGTCAGCGATAGTTGTAAAAAAAATCACATCCTACAAAATAAGATGACAAGCTAGTAAATGAAGAGACATCCATTGACAGCGTCAGTCGTCACTGATTGTAAGTCAAACAGTGAGCAAGTTGATAATTTTCCCTTGGAATGAGAAATAGAACTAAGGTGTTTTCGATAGATTGGTTAATCGAACCGACGTTCCTACGGAAGTCGATTCTAGGGGGAAGCTAATGTAACAGCTTGGGTTGGTTGGTTAAGAGTTGACCCCAAACAACCAAGTATATGCCAGAACAGTATTGTTCAAGTATTCATTCACTTCCTTATTTTGTATAAGCGTTATATTCCCTATTATCTTATATTGAATGTTGAGAGCCTTTGTTTGTCTGAACAGATAATCCCACGCTCCACTGTGACTGCGCTGAGATCGAAATAAAGACCTATTCACTACTTGTCTGGTTTCTTCTATCAATAGCACGAGGGTTACCTATAGACACGAAAGTCCCACTTTACTTAACGCTCAAATAATCTTCATATAGATTTTTGTTCTGCGCGTATGACTTCAGCGTTGGCCGGTTGTTCACACCATTCCTGTCTAACTCGAACATACTCCCAATCATTCCATACAGATCATCTACGTTGGTGAACTCGGCGTGATCTGGTATACCAAACGGTAAACTGCAAGTACATTCCCTGTCAAAAAATTATCTATTGCCGTTTAGTTTTTATCCTTTGCATATTGCGGTATTTTTTACATTCTCGGATACTTTTCCCACCCACTGGTATGTCATATCTTTATCATGATATAACATACACCTAAGCTATCTAAGATTAAGACTCTTTAGCCTACCACATTTCATCTAATGTCATTCTGGCCCGATAACATAGAAATCTGGTTCTGCTTCGTAGAAGTTGACTTCCGCGAGTACGGTGTGACAGACCCACGTGCACAATCCCTCGCTGCGGTGAAGGCACTATTGTGCGATTTTAACCAATACGTCACACTTAATATGTTCACTAGTGATGTTTCGGAACCTCACAACACTTTGAACTAGGCTGTCCCTGAACTTGGGGACTCCAAGACAAATGTTAGAACAACTTTCCCACAACATTGAGCTGTAACACGGCTTAACAGCAGAAATGCTGCTACGCATGCGTGGGTTCAATGGTCAACGGACCTTTGACGAGGGCCTGTTTAGACAGCACTTATTGTATAAGCTTCCCCAACAGACTCAGGGGATTCTTGTCTCGTTCTCAAATAACTCCATCAACAGAATGGCTGCATCTGCTGATCGGTTTTTGGAGATCACTGGGACCTCAAACGCCAGGGTTTATCCTGACAAATAAAAGATATAGACAATGTAAAATGACGTCACAGATCTCTTTCATGACTCCTTATTTTGAAGTTCATCATAATCATCGGCGCTTCCCAACACCTCGAAGAAGTTTGTCTTAGGAAGATCTGTTGCTTGACCCTTCGAACAACTTCCTCGCCGGCACGCGTTAACGGCAACCGTAGCCGGTGAACACAGCTGTCACTTGTACATCACTTATGCGACGACGAAAGTTTGCTACCTCATCCACATTAGCTCAGAAGTTAGTGTTTTTCCTGCCAATTCTAACGACCAACCAGAGGAACCAGTTTTCAACTAACAGTCGAAGCCGATTGCCACATACGATAAACGATATGTGAATCGTAACGTGGGTTTAGGTAAAACCATTCACTGGATCTTCGTTGTTGTAGATGATTCTACATCAATCATTGGTATAGACCTTTTAATACATCATAGTCTACTCATCAGCGCGTGCAAACGGAGGTTAGATGACAGTACCATATTATCTGTTCGTGTAACCTCATTCTCTGGTTGTAGATTATCCCCAGTCACTTTTAGGCACATGAGCAACCCATTCTATCAACGAATAATTGAAAAGTATTCTGAACCGTAAAAAAGCGACTAAAATTGCCATATGTAACCAGTAATGTTGCGCACCACATCACGACTACAGGACCATCTGTATTCTCAAAAGGGTGCTGACTGTCTCCTGAAAACTTAAAGTTGGTCATAAACGAATTCGACCACATGGGCATCCTCTTTGTACATGGTCCCTAAAAAGCACAGCAATGATTGGCGTCCAACTGGTGACTATTAGAGACTGAATAAGGAAACCACTCCCGACTGTTTCCCTTTTGCTACTTTTTCACGATTTGTCAGCTACCTTGAAAGGTACAACCGTTGTTTCAAAAATCGACCTGACTAAAGCATATAGTCAAATTCAATTGGCTTCAAATGATGCTACTTAAACCTCCATAATGAGTCCCTTCGGACTCTACGAGTGTTTGCACATACTCTTCGGTTAAAGAAATGCTGCACAAACGTTCTAGAGATTCATCTATGATGTCGTTTGAGGACACAACCTCGCACACACATATGTAGGTGACTGTTTGATAGCGAGTTCAGACAGAGAATCTCATCTACAGAATCTAAAAACATTGTCTCCGAAGGACGCCAAAAACATGGCATCGCCGTAAACACTCAGAAATGTCAAATTGACGCCGACTCTCTACATTGTCTCGGACATACAATTGATGCTCAAGGAATCCGACTTCTGAAAAACAAAGTGGCAGCCAATCAGGAGTACCCGAGACAGTCAAGCAATCACGCGTTTTCAACGGCCTGGTTCATACCGAATTATTCGGCTCTCATGAGACCTTTAACCGATAAACTTCGTGGAGATGCGTCAATTTGTGTGATATCGCAGAAGGAGCACTCTCCATAATCAATGAAATTGTCGCAAAAACAAATATGCTTGCACATCACGATACTAAAATGCAGTAAGCGCATCCAACCTACCAATCAGAGTCTTAGAACGAGTAGTAAACAACGCCGGGGAACCCTTGACATTATTCTCGACACAGTTGATTGACACCTAATCGAGGTGTAGCGTTTTCGTCAGGGACCCCTTAGTCATGTGTCGTGCTGTAAGGTTTTTTCGACATTCCGTGGGAGGCCAATTGTTCACCCTTTTCGACGACCACAAACCTTTTACTTTCTTTTCAAGCTTGTTTTCGGATAAGTACTCCCCTTGACAGTCTCGGCAAATAGACTACATTTCGCAAGTTACTTCAGATGTACAAAACATTTCAGGAGCAAACAATGTGGTTGCGGACGTTTTGTCTAGTGTACGTTCCTTTGAACAGTTTCCAAGGAATCGACCTTCTTAAATTCGCACAGCTTCAAAAAGAAGACACTCATCTTCAGCACAAGTTATCTTCGAAAATCCTGGAACTGTGTATTAAACAGATCGGAACAAGTAAGGAAACCTTAATATGTGGCTCATACTCAGGCTGCGGCCGCCCAGTCGTGCCTAAATATTATGGACGCAACGTCTTGAATACGTTGCACAAGCTTTCGCACCCAGATGCATGTGCAGCCATCGAGCTCATATCAGAACGATTTTGCCGGCCTGGTGTGAATAAAGACGTGAGGGAGTGAGCACGCTCCTGTGCATGCTGCCAGAAATGTAGGTTGATTAGACATAACAAATATAAATATAGGGTTGTGAAGACTGTTAAGTTATTGATAGAGATCATGAACTGATTGATGTTAGGCCACCATTGAAAGACTGGAAGCACTGAATGGCCGTTTCTTCCTATTGTAGGACTCCTCAGCAGTGCGCATCTACGATCCCGAGAGCGGGATTTGAACCCAGGGCCATCAGTCCCGCGCGCGAATGCTCAACCTACTAGACCACTGAGCCGGTATCCAACGGTGTTAATGTCTAACCTCAACCAATCCAATTCCGTTTTCCTAGCACCCTACCAAGAATAAAACGAGTTCCAAAGGTCCTCTATCACCTACAAGCCAACGGGTTGGTCGAATGATTTAACGAAAGCTTAAAGCTTCACTTTTAGCTAAAAATGTCTCACGGAGGGGTAACGCTCTTCAACTCATTTTACTTGGTATTAACAATGCATTGGAAGCTGACATTGGATACACTGCAGCACAACTGAACGACACCGTGACTTCTAGAAGAATTTGTGGGCTTTTCTTTTTTTTCAAGGAATATGGACATAAACCCTCACATGAATAAGCTTGAAAACATTATTCGTTCAGTCAAACCTGGAACATGATACACACGCAAAGTAGGATTTACGTGCCTATATTGGATGAACACTTCGTAGAAATATTAATCTTAAAGTAGGTGCCAAGGAATAGATGGGGGAGGTTAGAAATGTATGTTACGTGCGCATATAGACGCTTAGACGACAGTCTACATATCCCATGGACAGCATACAGGTACAAATGTGTCCACCATTTGCCTGAATCCAGCGGCATTAATCAATGCACTAAAAACAAGTAACCGAATCAGTTGCACTAAAATTCGTCTCTTGACGAAGCACTTCTTCAATTTCATACTGAAAGCTGCATTGGTGATGCGGCTAAAGTAAATGCAAAGATTCAATTTATACAAATACAAATCAACACAATCGCCTCACAATCATTCCTGCGACTCTACATAAACACTCACAGCCTCACTTCAAATTCCACAATACTGTTAAGCTCACTCTCTTCAACGGAGACGCAAAACTCGCAGACAAGGTACAAAGACGAGTGTCTGACTGGTTGGTGAAGTTATCGAATGAATCCCACAGAGACAGACTCAGACACTTTGGATTATTCTTGCAGAGTTATAATGGAACAACTTGTGATGTGATGATGGCATTCAACCTACTATGTTCGCCAAGGTACTCAAAAGCGAATACCCCACCAGAACATCACCACCACGTCCCTCGAGTCAATCCCGACAAATTGCTCATCAAAAGGCAAAAGCTCAGACACTCTCTCGCCTCTTCTCATTCAGAGTTGTTAACATTCGGAATGCTCTTCCAGTCGAAGTGTCCCGAGACTCCTCATAGAGTGGCTTCGAGAGGAGATTTTATAAATGTCAACTAACCCATGGATTACAATCTCGTGCTTCGATAAGCTGTGCCTAGTACATGTCTCATGAATTACTGTTATATCCTGACGAGAATTATGAATGGTAATTCTTGAGAACTGTTTATGGACCAACACCATACATATATTTTTATTGTATAATTATTAAATAGCTAAACTATGCATATGCAAGTTCCTCTTATTATGAGCTTTATTTTGACCCCTAGACTATTATTATACGATTTACCGTCCTTGAGTTCTGTCCAGTCTATTAATTACTGTCTCCCACACTCACAGTCACTTTTGGTTATATCTTCGTACAAATGTTGTTTTCTATTTTGTGGTGTGATGCGGCCTGTTTGGTTTGTATATAAACCCAGTATGCTTGAAATACGTGATCCATATTTCGGAGGCTGAGATTGGTGTTCTGCACTTAACAGGTAGTGCTAGGCAGGAAGGGGGACCGATAAGAACTCTAGACTGCTCGTACAGGTTTTATACGTCACTAGTCCGGTTGATAATTCACTGTTCTGGAATTGGTGGTATCATTACATTATATGTTGGTAGAGGAACAGGACCACAAGTTATAACACTTACCTACTGTCATCATCACCATCACACGTCATTAACTTACTCCTATCTCGCCTATTCTTATCTCCGTTTCCCCTCTCATTCGGTTATTCCATACTGTCTGTATTACTAATCGATTAACTGTTTAATTAGTCCTTGCAACAATCGTCCTCTCTCGGAATTCCAATTTCACTTTTTTGTTTTTACATCGTAACTAACAAACTAACCTCTTATTTTTTAATGTGATCGTTTTTGATATCCAGAAACCCTACTGCTCAAAGAAGAACACACTCACTCAGTTTACACGATATACAAACCTACGAATAATTAGTGAACTGACGGTGACGCCGCTAACAATCTGTCCGGACAATATTACTGGACATTTAAATCGACTTACATTATTTATATATATGAAAGCTTCATCTGCAATTGCACAAGACTTTCCGAATTGAACCTGAGCACTGACTTGGTGTTCCGGAAACTGCGGCATTTCTGCTGGTTCAAATAATGTTTCATTCTGCTATACTGAGGGAAGAAGCTTCAATCCTGACAACACCGCTTAGCGCGATTTTCTCACACTCTCCATGCCGAGGCAAACTACCGGAAAATTGGAAGCTGTCACACATCACACCCATTTTCAAAGGAGGTCGACGCAATTGACCCCCAAGCTACCGATCAGTGGCTCTTCTCCCTATACTTTCAAAAGTTATGAAGTCCCTGGTATGCGATGGCATACACGACGATTTATTATCCTTAAACTTCTTTTCAGCCCAACAGCATGGTTTCAGGAAGGGTTACTCTTGTACAACCAACCTGCTGACTGTGGTTGACAGATGGACAAACATCCTTGATCGCAAGGGGAAGGTTGATGTCATTTACCTTGATCTCTCAAAAGCTTTTGATAGGGTTACCCATATATGTTTTATCAGTCAGCCCAAACGATTGAGTATCGGACCACCTCTAATTGATTGGCTCATTTCATATCTGAAAAATCAACATTTGAAGGTCAGGGTTAGCTTCACTTCATCTCAGGCTATGGAATTTCCTAGTAGGGTCCCTCAGGATTCCTTACAGGGACCTCTTCTCTTCTTGATTTATATAGATGATCTTCTACAACATGTAACGCCATACTTATTACTTTTTGCTGATGGCATGAAACTTTGGAGGGAGACACGCAACCAAGACGATATACAGGCACTTCAGGAGGATCTGACCCAACTTCAAAGTTGAACAGATGATAAAGGACTTTAACACTCCAAAGTGTGAAGTAGTCCATTCGTAACATGTCGCAGACTACAGTTACAACCTAGGAAACTCCTCCCTAGTAGTGTCCCGAGTCGAAAAAGATTTAGGAGTCCTGGTCCCCCATGATTTAAGGTCTTACGCTAACTGTGACAAAAATGCCTTCCGAGCAAACCTTTCACTGGTAACGTTGAAGCACATTTTTGGACAGTTTGACGGACGAACTTTCCACAAAATCTTCAATATTTTCATTCGTCTCCATTTAGAGTATGGAAACATAGTACTTCCCCCTCACTCCAAAAGGATAAGGACACTCTGGAGCGAGCCAAAAAATCAGTTCGGAGACTCAAATACAAACCTTATGAAGAGCGCATTCAATCATTTAACCTTTACACATTAGAGCGCAGGCGTCTGAACAGTGACCTTCTGACGGCTTACAGTATCCTTGACACTTCTGGACATACTCTTAAACACCTACTTAAGTTTAGCTCCAGCACAAACCCAAGTGGTAACGCCCAGAAACTAGAGACACAACACTGTAGAACAGGCTGTAGACACAATTTTTACACCTTAAGACTTGTCAAATACTGGAATTCGCTGCCGGCTGAGCTAGTCCAAGCGACTTCCAAGAGTCATTTAAGGGGCAACTTGACTTATTCTTACGGACTACGGATGTCATCTTATTATGAGTTCCCAACTTCTTTTTTCTAATCTGTTACGGTTAATATACCTAGGTTCCTGCCTGGAGGCATTAGTGATCTACTGCCACTAGACACGGAAGCCTGCTAAGCGAAAGTTTCTTCTATTCCGTCCACAACCATTTGAACCATTTGACTAAAAGAAATGCAGTCGGGTGACTAGACCACCGCCCACTGGATAGTACCAAATACCTGGAACTGTAAAGAAGCAACGGGGAAGAATCTCAAAGAAATCAATCCGTTTATACATGCTGGTCACACAGTTACTGGTTTTATTGGAACTTTGTGCTGTGCGCGTTGCTTGACATGTACGCTTCTTTCATATTTGTCGTATTTTTAAGATTGTTCTTCGCCTACTTTCTGTTTTTTCTCGGAAAGCACGTATAAATTATCCAAAAGTAAATTTCGCTAGTGCGAGTGGTTTATTTAGATTTATGAGCCAAAATATTCGAACAGTCCTTTCAGTTTGAAGCTGTAGCGGTAAATAAATCCCCAAAATAAATAGCTCTGTATAGCTCTGTGTCATCTTCAAAGCAATGCCGTTTGTATATATATATATATATATATAAACGGTACATTGTAAATCAAAGTCATTATATAAATTCGCAAAAATAAGTAATACCGAATTTTATCCCATATTTCTTTGTGCTTGGAAATCTTATTTCTTATGTGTAGATCGATCCATATTAGGTAATATGTTTTAAGTATAATGCCCACTATTCTACTAGTCTTATGCCTTGTCAAGGTATCCTCTAGTTCTGAAAGAAGGTTTAGAATATTTCCACATGTTCTATGAAGTGGTCGTCATTTCAAGAACTATCCTTAGAAATTTTTATCTATGGGATAACCTGTCACTAGAGATCTATCCAGGAAAGAGTACAGATGGTCTGTGTTAGTCTCCGCATTAGTTATCCCTGCAAAATCCTGTCACTTTGTAAGTCCCTTTACTTGTGCAGCTAGTATTACTTTTTCTACTAACCTATTTCAGCTGGTAATCGTTTAATAAAATTGCAAACTCTTCGTTTAGCAACTTGTATGTTTCTCGGAGTATCGATCTCAGTTGCGAAGGATGTAATGGGTGATTGGATACAGTACTGCATATGGATTCTAACACGATATGGCATGATATTTTAAAATATCTCTTTGCCAAAGCAACTCGCGACACTGTAGTACGGACATAACATCCCACATCTTTTAGCAAAACTACACTGCAACTCGCTGTCATCAATTCATGGCTTGTAACGACCCTTAGGGTTCTCGATATTGTATGGTCAGGAATATCACTTACATTACTGATGAAAGTCAGTGCAATTAGTATACATTGTCAGATTTTGCGTGAAATCACTGCGGGTACCGACTTTCTTACTTAGCAATCAGTTCATCTAATTCAACATATCGTCCAAAGGTTCACAACTCCCGTAAGTAGCAGCAATCATTTTTTACTATTCACTGATAAATTAGTGTTGAGGAAAACCTAAAGTTTCTTTAGAAATGCAGTTCCCGATGGGTTCCTGCTCGTAAAACAACCAGTTTATACCTAGTGTTAAAGCGTTCCTCATCCATGAATGGATGGTCTTTGTAATCTCAGACCTAGTATGATTCTGTATCGGTTTCAGATTAGATAGCAGAAACCTCTTTAAAACCATCAAATACTACACCTCTGGAATTTCTATCGCTATTACTTTTTCACTATATAGGGATTTGTTAACAGAAAGGAATTTAATCATTTTAAAGTCCCCATATCGCTTCAGGTCAGTATTGACGGTAGTCCCGTCATTCCTTTTACTTATACTAATGCAGAAAAACAGTTGACTTAAAATATACAACCGAACCAATGAACGCGGAAATTCATGTTTAAAGTATCAAAATAAGGTTAAGAATTACTGTTAGGGTTAGGTGTTCAGTTAGAGTTCTTATCTTCAACTGACATCAGCTACAATACAATGATCATAAAACCATATTCTCATACTAATTCCTAGTATAATAAGTCATCCATTCGTTCTTGCAGCCTTTTGATTGACCGTAATGTTTAACATATCACTGTCATTCAACTGTGTACATTACGTTTACCGGAAAAGCAATGCTTTTAGTGGGATAATTATCGCCCTGATATGTTGATTTATCAACCAAGTTTCAGTACTTAACTTTCATTCCATTCCACACGGTTATAACATTGTTTATATCACCAGCTTAGATCAGAGAGTAGTTCTCACACATGTCAGTTATGAACATTTACTTCATCGTTTAACTTTCTATGTTTTATTGAATATGTTTTCAGTAGAGTATAACCGACCAATCTACAAAAAATTGGTTTGTTTTTGCTTCAACTTCCTCCCTCGTATCTCATGACCATGACAGTCATCTGATAATCGGATGGAATGGATAATGTACCATGTTGCTATTGTACCTATGAAGTGCCTTTCCGGGGAGTTTCTTCAGAGCATCCGACGGGTCACTTGCTAACTGCTGTTAGAAATTCTGGGGAGAAGCAATTGCTTGGAAAACCTCTGGATAAAATTTTCCGTTTTGGGTGTTTTGAAGTTGCACACAACAAATTAACATTATATGGAATTTTGGGTTTATCAAATTGGGAAGTATTATTTGTGCCATGTATTAATCTTGGACAAATAAGTAAGGAGAACATTAATGCCACTCGGTTAGTTAGTTCAGGTTGTATTTTTTTAAACAGTTTAATTTTCTGATTGTATGTCCGTTACGCAATGTCGTTTTCAGTTATACGATATCAATTACTAAAGCACTGTTAGGAAATGCTTCATTTCCCAAACATTTGACTAGATCTTGTTAACTGAAGTACTGCTTTAAAGAACTGTGCAAATTTGGAACTGTTCACTAAGGCTCACATTCGGCTTCCTAAAAACTACATTGTTAATAGTCGTTTCTCAAAGCTATACCAAATTATTCTATCAAAGCCCATGTGATTTGTATTGTAGAGCCATCAGTAGTGGTAACTAGTACATTGTCAAAGTACTCTTCAGATACTACACTTGCAGCCTTGATGTAATTGATATTGAGTTATACCATCAAATAGATGACCTCAAGAGACTGTGTTTGACAGATATTTCAGTACTAGTCAGCGATTTGAATACACAACTCAAGTGTCTAGGCACAGTTCAGAGACCCTTAGGTGGTAACCATTGAGAAACCCTTGGTCACAGGCCTTTTTATTCTTTATTTTTATTTTAACACATAGATATTGGTACAAGGAGGCACCAAATACATATGCGCCACACAAATCTCATTCGATATGTGTGAAGGCTGTGATACTACCCGGGTGCCCAAACCGAAGCAGGTGGTTTTCCTAGGGGGCAACACCCGTAGCCTTCGACCTGAAGGTCTGATCCACAAGGCAGTGGAGAATCGTAAGGAGATGCAGTCCCATGGTCCGGTGACCAACAATTGGTTCATACTTCATTTGTTCCTTCAGGATACTGGAGTCCATGTGCATCATTGGTTTGGAATGAGGGTTTTCCAACTCCCCTAATTGGACTCTCCATGTCCATCAACCCGGGTAAAGCGCCAGACATTCGCTTTTCGTCCTCTGAATTTCGTAAACAACACCCCTCACTACAATAAGGCAGTGATTAGGACTTTCCTGGCAGAGGCTATATACGCGTGACCATGTGAGTGCATTTCGAGAGGGAAAATGGACTCTCCCCACTCTCGGCCCTGTCAGGGCATTTGGGGGCAGATAACGATGACAGTCTTTCACAACTTTAGGCAGGAAAAGGCATGTTTCTGGTCAGCACCAACTTTCAGCACAGTCATCACCAGTGTGCTACCAGGCGTCATCCCTCTACACCTCAAACCTTGATCCAGATTGATCATATTCGAATTACATACCACTGGCATGGTTTCATACAAAACTGCCACTATTTTGGGATACCTATTTTTAATGTGATCATAGTTTAATTTTCACCCAGCTTATTTTGCGTTTTGGTGGCCAATAAACGTCTATGTCTTAACGGATTGATACCAGCAAATGGTCCGTTTCTTCAGTTACAACCAAATATCGACAGGTATTGTGGTACTAGCCGGAGACTTGAATGCTCAGGTCTGGCGTCTAGGCACAGAAGATAGTCGTTTAGGTGGCCGGTGGGGACTTGTTGGTCGCAGAACAGATAACGGGGACCGTCTACTGCGGCTGTGCACAGAACACAGCCTGTTTCTGGCTAGCACTAACTTCCAGCACAGTCATCGCCGATGTGCCACCTGGCGTCCTCCCTCTGCATCTCAAGCCTGGACTCAGATTGATCACATCTCAATCAGCTACCGCTGGCGTGGTTGTGTACAAGACTGTCGCTCCTTTTATAGTACCTATCTGGACTCTGATCATGCCCTGGTCTGCGCCAATCTTACCTTACCTTCCAGTGGCCAACGAATTGATCGTCATAAACGGATTGATGTCAACAAATAGGTTGCAACTTCTGTTACAACTGAGTATGGAACCGAGCTAGCTTCTAGGCTGGCTACCACCCCACTGAAAAGTATAGGTGAGCATTCGTCACAACTGCATGACCGTGAGTTTGACCACAAACGAAGGCTGTTACGTAATGAAATTGGACAAAGCTTGCGTAAGGACCGAGAAGCCTGGTGGTCGGAGCGTGCTAATGAGCTGGAAGCAGCAGCTGCATCTGGTAACTACCAGAAGCTCTTCCAATTCATCTGAGCCACTGGCAGCAAGAAATCTGATTTGAACGAAACAATCTGTGAGGGTGACGGAACGCCAATCACTAACATCCATCGACGTCTTGGACGATGGGCAGAATTCTTCGAAGGGCAGTTCAACTGGCCTGCTGCTCCGGCAACATCGATCGGACTGTCCTGCCCTCCATGGTCCGTGACGACTGATCCACCGAATGAGGCGGAAGTCCACAAGGAACTCTAGCTCTTGAAGCGCTACAAATCACCGGGCCCAGATGACTTACCTCCGATCCTTTCTAAAAGTGGTGATGACTTTCTGGCTAAGGAACTGACAACGTTGTTTACAAAGGTCTGGGACCTAGAGAGTGTACCAACGTCACGAAATGAGTTGATAGTTGTCCCTATCTTTAAAAAAAGGGTCCACGTCGTTTCTGTAACAACTATCTGGAGATAAGTCTACTTCCGATTGCGTCCGAACTGTTGACTTCCGTCATAATTCGTAGGTTGTTCAAAACGTGAGAAAGATTGACTCGCGAGGAGCAGGCTGGTTTTAGTTCCGGTCAAGGATGTATTGATCATATCTTCACCCTCCGCCAAATGTTAGCACACCGTCATACTTATCAAAGTCCCTTTAAATGCAAGTTGTTGCTTCAAGACTGATCTGCGTTAACACCTGAACTAAGGATAGAGAGTGAAGTAGTCGAACGCGTTGACAACTTCACTTATCTTGAAAGTTTGATCAGCCCTAATGGGTTGGTGTCTGACGATATCTCAGCACGGATTCGAAAAGCTCTCTTGGCTTTTGCCAACTTACGTCACCTATGGCGAAGGCAAGATATCCGCCTATCAATAAAAGGACGAGTATACTGCGCGGCAGTCCGTTCTGTTTTACTTTACGGCAGCGAAACATGGCCTTTAAGAGTAGAAGACACTCGTAAGCTACTAGTATTTGACCACAGATGCCTTAGTAATATTTCTGGCATCTGCTGGGATCACCGGGTAAGTAATATTGAGGTTAGACAGGGTATTAGGGAATGATGGTAAATCAATTGATGAGGTTGTGAGTCTTCATCGACTGAGATGGTTGGGCCACGTGTTACGTATGTCTGAACACCGATTACCACGACGTGCAATGATAACCGGTGTTGGGGATGGTTGGAAGAAAGTTAGGGGTGGCCAAAGCAAAACGTGGCATCAGTGCTTGAAGTCACTAACTTCTAGTCAGAGCCATGTTGGTAGATGCAGACTACTTGGTTGGGGTCCGCGTGACTATCGTAACTAATGGTTGGAGACTCTGGGTGACATAGCTCAGAATCGATCACAATGGCGTCGGTGTATACACTCTCTGTCTTCCCTCAAACTAAGAGATTAAAATCGCTTCATATCTGTCTTTCTACGAACTAATTCTTTCTTCATGTACTATATCCTTATTGCAATCTTTCTTTTATATATTACCACCTCTGAATTAACTACTTCTATGAATCCGGTGTCCGTCTTGTTGTGTTAATGAGGTATGGCAACTTGGACCGATGCATATATGTGCCTGGTCCTACGTTGTAACTGACTGAATGACACTTATCAAAGGCCAACATCAGGACTGCCTTTGATTCGTTGGACAGGTTTGTTCGCTGGGGTTGTCTATTGAAGAAGGGTGTGCCTGAGAAGTTTATTAACATCCTAAAAGCCCTACATACAAACACCTCAGGCAGAGTGAGGGCATACAACCACCTCTCTCCATTGTTCTATTCCAGCAGTGGGGTTAGGCAGGGTTGCCCAATCTCACCACTCCTCTTCAACTTTGCCGTCAATGAAATTCTGGAAACAGCTCTGAAGGATGTAAGTAATGGCAGTGTGGATCTGTTGCCTGGAGAAAGACGTCTCGACCTTGAGTATGCGGATGACATTGTCTTACTGTGCGATAATGCACGAGCCATGCAATCCGCACTTAATCAGTTGGCAATCAGTGTCCGTAGGTATGATATGTGCTTTGCACCTTCGAAGTGCAAAGTACTTCTGCAAGACTGGCAGGATTCTAATCCTGTACTCACCCTAGATGGTGAGCAGATAGAAGTAGTCGAGAAGTTCGTGTATCTAGGTAGCTGCATAAGTGTTGGTGTTGGCGTGAGTGATGAGACCGATTCACGTATAATGAAAGCCAGAGCGGCTTATGCCAATCTAGGCCATCTTTGGCTCCTTCGTGATGTTAGTCTGGCTGTAAAAGGTCGGATCTACAACGCGTCGGTGAGAGCAGTTCTACTCTATGCTTGTGAAACCTGGCCTCTCCGAGTTGAGGATATTAGACGACTCTCTGTGTTTGATCACCGCTGTCTCCAAAGGATTGCTGACATCCAGTGGCAACACCATGTCAGCAATGCAGAGAGGTTCGGCAGCGTGTGTTCGCGTGCAGAGACGACAATGCAATTGGTGTCACCATCTCGAAACACCGACTTCGGTGGCTTGAACATGTTCTACGAATGTCGTCCCAGAGAATTCCACGTCGTGCATTATTTGCTGACGCTGGGACTGGTTGGAAAGAGCGGAGAGGTGGTCAGTGTATGACATGGTGGCGTGGCATGAAAGAAAGCTGCAAAGGGCTGGCTTGTGTTGGTCCTTCACGACTCCCTGGCTGCGGTCCTAGAGATGGTGCAACACGGTGGGTAGAGACGTTGTCAGATATGGCTGTAACCTTTTACTTTCTTCATAAAAAGTGGTTGTATCTTCCTTAACTAAAAGATTTCTTCTGATTTTACCTTTCCGTTCCTCCCATTATTATTATTATTATTATTATTATTATTATTATTACACTACCATACACTAATCTGTGGTCGTTATTGTTCTCTCTTTTCTTTTTTCTTCTCTTTTATACGCACCTTATATGCCTTCTGTCTTCCCACTCTCATTGTTGTTGTGTGGTCCATATATCTCTGGTACCCCCTTGTACCAATATTTTTGTGTTCAAAAAAATATCAAACCGAGTTAGGTTCAAGGCTAGTAGCCAGTTCAGCGGAATGTGTGAGTGAGTATTTGATTAGTTTAACAAGATTATGCTCTAAAATTATCTTTTCAAGAAAGGTATCCCTGAGAAGTTTAATATCTTGAAGGCTCTGCATATAAACACTTCAGGCAGAGTAGGGACATACAACCAGCTCTCTCTCGTTCCAGTCGAGCAATGCAGTTAGTTAAGGTTTTCAAATCTCATCATTCCTCTCTAACTTTGCTATGTGTGATATCCTGGAAGCGAATATGATGGAAGTAGGTACTGGTAGTATGGTTCTGCTACCTGAAGAGCGAATTTTCAATCTTGAGTATGTCGATTCTGTTGTCTTACTATGTGATAACACTCAAGCTATGGAATTCCCACTTAATGAGTTGACAATAAATGTCCGTACGCATGCCGTATGCTTTTCATTCTCTAAATGCAGAGTGTTTCTACAAAATTTACAGGACACTATCCCGCCAATCATTCTTTGTGGTGATCTGTTAGAAGTAGTCAAAGCCCGTGTATTTGGGTAACTGTAGGAATGCTGATGGTTGTGACGTGATAGATAAAATTAATCTACGTGCAATGAGAGCCAGAGTATCTTATGCTAATCTGGTCCATCTTTGGCACCGTGATGTTACTCTGGCTCTAAAAGATCTTATCTACAACTTATCAATGAGAACATTTTCGACCTATGCTTGTGAAACCTGATCTCTTCGAGTGTAGGATGTTAGGGAACTCTATGTTTGAACGTCGATGTCCGATGAATTGCCGACATCCAGTGGCAGGATTGTGCGAGTAATGAGGAAGTTCGGCAATATATGTTCAAGCACATTGACGATATTTCGATTGGTCCCATCATCCCTAAAACATCGACTTCTGTGGCTTGTGCGTATGTTACGAGCATCATTCCAGAGAGTTCCGCATTGTGCACTATTTTCGGACGCTGAGACTGGTTTAAAAGAACGGAGTAGTAGTCAGTTTATAACTTGGTTCCCATTTGTAATAACATTTACATGTTTACGTAAATAAATAAAATTACTAGCTTTTCGCTTTAACAGGCCCCTGTAACCGAACAACAAATAAAAACGGTTAATAAAGACTTAGTCGATCAGTGCTGTCTTCGCTCTGATGTTTAGCGAGAAACTGAGGCATAGTAAGGCAGGATACCGACACTATAGACTCCTTGGATGAGCGTTTTTCGACCAAACGTATAAAATCATCAGATGGAGTGTTAATTTATAATACGATGAGAACTGTAATTTATGACTGACCTTCAAAATATGGTTTTGAATATACTTCTTAGTGCGAACATTGAAGATGGCAAGTTTAAATGACACAAGCAGGTAAACATAATGAAACCATTCTTGTTCAATTAAGTCTTAAAACAATGAGCAGTCCTATTCTCCACAAGAATTATATGTATAACTTAATTTATGATATGAACCCTGTTACATTTCTGGTATGAATAATATGATTAACAGAATTTTTTAAATAGATGAATATTTGTATCTGAGGACAAGAATTTTATCCATGTTATGTTCTATAAACTGAATAGTTTATTTGTGAGAATGTTTCTTCTTAATGAACATCGTTATCGGTACATAATTGTGAATAATGTAAATATCTTATAATTGAAATATTTAGTTCAGGCAACATAACATTTTAGGATAAAAATGTACTAATTTAAATACACTTTATTATATTCTTATGGCCTGTTAATATATCACATGATTAAACCCTCAGAACAGAGACTTATATAACCTTGACACTACCAAACCAATGACACGTTAACCAATGCGAGTAGCCTAGAGTCAATTCTTGAGTTCTTATTAGTCCTCCCGCCTAACCCTGCCCGTTTGCGTTCAGAACACAATCTCAGCTTGCATTGTATGAATTGTGTATATAAGACATACGCAGTTTATATACAAGCAAACCAGACCATAACACACCATAAAATATAAAATAACAATTATACAAGATTAAGCCAAAAAGTGGCTGTGATTGTGAAATTCTGTAAAGATCAATAGATTGGGGATAACTTAAGAATTGTAAATCGTACAATAATGGCCAATTTGAATTGTATTTATAATATTGAAGGTGATTCATTGACATAAACGAAAAATCGACCATGTATTATGATTTGTTTTAATACTCATATAAGAAGTTTATCATTTTGCTAAGCGAAAATTTATGCATTTTTTAAGTGTCATATGGAAATGTTACTACTGATCTAGTGCTTTCACAATTCACTGTTTGTAAAATTGTAGTATGTATACTAAAGCTATTATCAGGTTCTGTTCAATATCATTGACTGGTTATTAAATCTACCATGTGGATCAGGCTTTTAGGTCGAAGGCTCCGGGTGTAGCCCTTTAAGAAAACCACCTGCTTCGGTTTGAGCACCCGGGTAATATACCAGCTGTCACACAAATCGAATGATTTATGTGCCGCATATCTATTCGGTACCTCCTTGTACCAATGTTTATGTGTTTAAATAAATAAATAAAAAGACATACGATGATAAGTTGTTAGATACCTACTCACTGGCTCAGTAGTTTCATACTTACTTGGATAGCTAGAGGTCATGAGTTTTATTACCACACAAAGTCATTTGTATACACTGCTAATAAGTACGAATAATCTAAGATGAAGCTGATATCTACTTCCCCTTAGTTTTTAATGGTTCCTTAGCTTATGTTTATGTATGAGGAAAATGATTTCCAATGTGAATTAGTTTCCAATAACCCTGCTTAACTAAACAAATTTTTTTTGTATTTTACCGTTTATCTGATACATTGCATTCCATGACCATTTTACATAAATCAATATATATATAGAAACAAATTTAAGCATAACAACTAATCACGTAATTATAAATACTCAATTGATCTACACATTGAGGACTTTTCTATTATGTTAAGCGTACTTGATTCAATATTTTCACTAAACGAATACATATTTTGACTTGTTAAAATATTGTTTATAGTGAAAAATGAAATATATGTACTCATATAATGAAATGGTTATGCTTCATAGATGTGTATATCTATCAAATGTATTTATTTTTATTATTTATTTTAACACATAGATATTGGTACAAGGAGGCACCAAATACATATGCACCACACAAATCTCATTTGATGTGTATGAGGGCTGTGATACTGCCCGGGTGCCTAAACCGAAGCAGGTGGTTTTCTTAGGGGGTCACACCCGTAGTGGAACAGTGGAGCATCGTAAGGAGATGCAGTCCCATGGTAGCCAGTGACCAACGACTGGTTTATAAGCTATTTGTTCCCTCAGGATACTGGAGCCCATGTGCACCATTGGTTTGGGATCCGATTAGAGCGCCGTACATTCGCTTTTCGTCCTCTCATTTTCGTAGACAACACCCCCGACACGAGAAGGCAACGAGTAGGACTTCCCTGGTAGATGCTATATATGCGTGGCCATGCGAGAGCATTTCGAGAGGGAGAGCGGACTCTCCCCACTCTCGGTTGTACCAAGGCATTTGGGGGCATCTATCAAATGAGCAATTCAATATTATGATTTTAAAAGTATTTCATATATTATATTGAAATATCATTGACAATCAATCAATTGAGGTTATTCTCAATGTTTTCAATATTCGGTAAGCATGTTGTATCCAGCACTTCTAGCTATTTTCTATTCATTTAGTGAATAGGTGCTGTATATTAGATTGTGGTTTTTTTTACTACAGATTTCATTTCAATTCTGTGGAGTTATTGCCAATTGTCCTATAGATATGTTGTTATATCTCAGCTCAACATGATGTATAAAAAAACACAATTATGTAGTGAAAATCAAGGCTCGAAACGAAATTTCTGTTAGGAATTACCTATGGTTATATATTAGCAATTACCCGAGTGTTGGATACAATACATTTATTGAACATTGAAAACGTTGAAAATAACCTGAACCAAGGACATTGATTCATTTGTTTTTGTTTTATTTAATGCTTTATAAAGATTATATTCATATCGAAAACAAATATTCTTCAGAAATTAGATGGTGGTTGGAGGTAGTCGACAGGAAACCTTGGAATCGGGTTTCGTGCTATTTGGCACTCGTCAGCAAGGTGTACGTGTAATCTTGAGAGAACTGGTGCTCCCTGGCGGATTCGATCTCGTGTCATCCAGTGTCGAGTCACCTAGACTGGTGACCACATTGCAACATGATCGATAGCATTCGATCTGCACTAATAAGGACTAAACACGCATGACATTGATCGCCACCCAGTGATCAATCAATTGTGATTCTTCACAAATCCCCACCATCATCATCACCTGAAGGTCCAAGGTTGGGCGTGGAGTTTATATTATTTGTAGTTTTAAATAATCTCCTCACACTTCATAATCAATCAAAAATATGAAATAATATCATACTAGTCTGATTTAATCATACTCCAATCTTTCCCACTATTTAATGACCATTCAAGTAATACCGATCCGTTGTAAAAACTATATACAAAGATAAAATAGTTCTTTTTCTTTAATAAAAATAAAACGAATAGTTAATCTTAAGCAACCTATAAAGGAAACGGAAAATACTAATCAGTGTTTATAATTTCATAACAATAATGATTTCAGAAGGGATTTTTTCGATATTATAATAATTTTAATAGTTCAGATCATGAGTCAATTGAAGCTAGATCACCATGAAAAAACCTGGAAGCACTGAAGTTCAACCGGGTCTGTTGTGAAATAGTAACTCACTGAAGACAATGATGAATGTGTCGCCCAATTTCGTGGATTGATTGAAATCAGATATTAACATCATTGGATACCGGTCAGCTCAGTGGTCTAGAGGTTAAGCGCTTGCTCGCGTTCAAGACTGATAGATCCTGGGTTGGAGTCTCACGAGGCAGGATCATGGATGTGCACTGCTGAGGTAGTTTGTAATATGTTTGTTTTTGTATTTTTAGGATCGATTCCAACACTTTATTATTAGCATAATTTTTTTAAAATTAAAATGATAACTTATAATTGTTTAACATTCTTTGTTTTGTTTTGTTTTTCTTTTTAAAACTCTTATCTATAGTCAATTATTATCTCAAACACTTCATCGTACAGAACCATATTTTTATCAATCATGGATTTCTAATCGTCCTGGTTCTATTGGTTTAGGTAAAATTGATTATTTAATTATACAAGATCGACATGATCATTTATATAAATTTGATCCAATCAATAATATATGGTTACATTCAATAAATGGTAATGGTATTAAATTAAAAAAATTTAAAAAATATTGGTTAAATACTACTGATAATACTACTAATACTAATACTCCTCCTCCTACTACTACTACTACGACTACTACTCATCATCATCATAATAAATTACCTCATACACCAACACGTTTATTAATATTAACAACAGATTTTGAAGTATTTAGTTTTCAATTATGTTATAATCAATTAAAATTATCAACAATATCTATCATAACAACAAAAGAATTAAATCAATTACGTAAAAATATTAAAAATAATATAAATTTATTTATTAATTTATTAACTAAAAGAATATCATATATACGTAAATCAACTGGATATTTATTAGCTAATGAATATGCAATTCATAATAATAGTAATAATAATTTGGAAACATTATTGATTGGTCAACAAGATACAACTAATCATAATCTACATAAAAGATCTAATGTTAATATCTATGAAACTAATTGGAATGATAATAAACATGATTTTGTAAGTTGATTTATTTATTTTAAAAGTGTATATGTTATAACTTATGGTTTTGTAACCCCCCCCCCTTGATTTTTTTTTGTTTTTTTTTCCATCCCGTTGCCAATTACTTACGCCTGTTACTCATAATGGAGCATAGGCAGCCGACCAGCATTCTCCAACCCACTCTATTCTGGGCCTTCTTTTCTAGTTCCATTCAATTCTTGTTCATTTTTTCTCATATCTATCTCCATTTCCCGGCGTAATGTGTACTTTGGTTTTCCTCTTTTCCTTTGGCCTTGTGGATTCCATAGGAGGGTTTGCCTTGTGATGCAGTTGGATACTTTCCTCAGTGTGTGTCCTATCCACTTCCAGCGTTTCTTCTTGATTTCTTCTTCAGCTGGGATCTGGTTTGTTCTCTCCCACAGTAGGTTGTTGTTGATAGTGTCCGGCCAACGGATCCGAAGTATTTTGCGTAGACAACTGTTAATAAATACCTGTATTTTCTGGATGATGGCTTTCGTAGTTCTCCGGTTGCCAATTATTATAACTTTATTAGTTTTCCTTTGTATACACGTATGTATAAATGAGACATTAATTTATCTTAGATGAATATCTATACTAGATTCCTTTCTCAGGGTCTATTTTACTGGAATTGAACACAATTCAGGTGATCAACAACATAGGATTACCCTGATTAGAATGTAAATATATTTCCCCACCAAAAAAACACACGACACAATCTAACAACAATGATCAATTATTAATAAGTAATAGCAATTATAAGGATTGGGGAATATATATAAGTCATCTGATATTTGTCAGACTATCTACATATATCTCACTAAGCAGACAACTAATCATTGTCATTCAATTCACAATATTACACGATCCTTATTATGCGATGACTTTGGTGATATATCTCAGTCACCTGAGGTGGATGAGATATATGTGTGCTTAACCAATTTCTGGTGGAGTTTTGTTCTCTGAGCTGGATGTTTTGGTCGTGGAGCTTTCATCGTTCTTCTGAACGACATCATCTGCACAAATTTCAGATAGAAGTGAAGTGTTCGAATTTCTCTATATTTGTTTCACAGCTTGTTCTGTGCACCTCGATGTTGATTGGTTCTTATTGACCAATGCTTTCTGGGTGCGTGATGTCAAATAAATTGATGTTTTTCTTGAATAAACATTTGTGATGCTTTTGGTGTACATTGATGAATTAATGCTTGCTTCAGCTTCTCACCTCTCTTCTGACATAGGTCGTAAACGAACAATCTCGGTAAGACTATAATTTATGAACGGCGTTTGGGCGGCGCTAAACTGATTTTTGGAATGTCCACCTACTAACTAGGACTAAATGAGGGTGATAAACAAGTGTTAGGAATTAGAATTATGATTTGCAGTTGATGATTAGGATAGGGAATTAGATTTAAGGTTTTCATCACGAACTGACATCAGCTATAATGTCAAAGTGCTATTTAGCCAAACAGATGAATGAATTTCGCGCCGAAATCCACTACCTGTCATGCTAAATCTAACTGGTTCGTCCCTAAATTATACTCTCACCGGAATTTTAAGCAGTTCTATCCTAGACTCTTCTTTCTAGTTCTCCCCGGGTACTCTTCATCCTTCTGATGTATGCCTTGAATTCCCGGCACCATGTGTCATTTGGTCTACCTCCTTTCTTTTTGTCATAAGGATTCCAAGTTAGGGATTGCTTTATGAGATACTTTGATGATCTTCTCAATGTGTTCTATCTACCTCCGGCATTTTTCCTAGTTTCCCCCTCATTCGGAAGCTGGTTTGCCGGCTACTTGGTTGGACTATATACTTCTTGAAATTTCCCTCTTTTGAAGCTTTATATGCCGTCATTGCTAAGTCTTATACATATTTCTGCCTGTCAGCTTTGATACTGTTTTTCACTCGTTTGTTCACTTCTGTATATTCAGTCTGTGTTTCGGCCTCCCTCGTTTTTTTCGGCTGTCGACTACAATTTTCTTGTTTTTCAATCGTAATTCTTGACGAGATTGTCTACAAAGTCTATTTCTTTATGCTGGTGTTTCTTCAGCCTCCACATCTAGTATGTTAAAGTTATTGTTTCTCTAATCCCTTCCCGGTCATTCTCCATAGTGATTTCCATTTCTTACAGTAGAATTTTTCGGTCTTGAAACCTGTTGCATAAAGCCATCTTGAGTTTGCTGTGTTTTTTTAGCATCGCGAAGGAAAGTTGTATTAAACTTCAGTTTCATCCTGATCACCGTCAGGTGATGACCTGAAGCCATATCATCCATCCTCTTCATTTTTACATCTTCGATGGACCTTCTGAATTTGCTATTGATACAGGTGTGATTGCTATGGTTATCCCTAATGTGGTTCAGTGAGATCCATTTAGGTTTATGTGTGTGTTTGTTGGGAGAAATGATACTGCCTATGACCGTGTTACTAAAACCTCACAACTGATCAATTCTATCAGTTATAAAGAAAACACAAGAGTTTATTTTACGTTTTTAATGTTGTAATTTATCTCATCTATATGTGCTTTATTTTTTTCTTCTTCTCCTTATACACCAAACATTTATCAGCCAGTCAAGTGTACTCCAGTTAATTCACTGACAAGATTAAAAACAACTTGGTATCATCGTTTAAAAGGAAATTATATAATAATTGATAATACAGATTTTGCTTATTGTCGTACATTACCATTGGAAATACCAACACTTGCATTTAAAATGTCTGTAAGTATATTACTTGTTATGTATTGTTTTGCTCTACAAATCATTATTATTCATTTATATATGTATATATACCACTATCGTAACCAATGGTCGGAGACTCGGGGTGACATGTCTCGGAATCAATCACAATGGTATAGGCGTGCGTATACATCGCTTCATATCTTTGTTTCGACGAACTAATTCTTTCTTCCTGTACTATATCCTTATATGCAATCTTTCTTTTATATATTACCACCACTGAATTAACTGCTTCCATGAATCCGGTGTTCATCTTGTTATGCTAATGAGGTATGGCAAGTTGGACCGATGCATATATGTGCCTGGTCCTACGTTGGTATCTGACTGACTGATATTTATGTACGCCTAGGTAATGCTCCAACTATGTTCTAATGAAAAATTGATCTACCTATTACAAAATATGAGTTATAATTTTTAAATTTAAGTAGTATATAGTGGTACTAAAAAAATTGAATGATCAAAGGTGATAACAGTTGCATAAAGTAGAATTGTTATTTATCAAGTAGTCTCGGATAGAACTACTCTTTTACAACTGAGATCGTCCTAATCTCTAAATAACTTTGATTTATTGATAGTCTTTATTAGTTAATGGTCACAATTAGTTAAGTTGAATTAAGAATGTGTCTCTTGAAAGTATTATTATTATTATTTGAACACATAAATATTGGTACAAGAGTGCGCCAAATATATATGCTTCACAGGTTGAAATCATGAGTCAGTTGAAGCTAGACCACCATTGAGAACCTGGAAGCACTGGACGGTCGTTTCGTCCTATTGTGGAACTCCTTAGCAGTACGCATCCACGAACCCGCCCCCCGCGTGATTCGAACCCAGGACCTACTGGCTTTGCGCGCGAGCACTTAACCATTAGACCACTGAGCCGGCATCCAACGGTGTTAATGTCTAACTTCAACCAATTCACGAAGTTGCGCCACCGTACACCATTGTCTTCAGCGAGCTGATATCTCACACCTAACTCATGATTTCAACCTGTGAAGTTTCCTAAAATCTCCACAAAACTCATTCTGATAAATATATATGCGCCACACAAAACAATGAGAATTTAAAGAAAAGGAAAAAAAGGTAAGGAGCGTAAAAAAAGAGAACAATAACGAAGAGATTGGTGTAAGGTAGTGTAATAATAATAATAATAATAATAATAATAATAATAATAATGGGGGAAACGGAAAGGTACAATCAGAAGAAATCTTTCAGTTAAGGAAGAAGCAACCACTTTTTATGAAGAAAGTAAAAGAAGGTTACAGCAGGATCGCCACTGGCTTCTATTCTGAGCCATATCTCATAACGTTTCTAGCCACTGTGTTGCACCATCTTGAAAGTATGAACAAACGTTATACATTTCTCCATGAAATGTTATGTAAATTTCTCAGGGTTCAACATTAGTCTCTTGATCCAAAAGTTAAATTATGTTTCATCCAACAACAAAAAAACATTCATCTGTCTTATTCGAGATCAATTTTGTTTTCTTCATCACTTTATATAGAGCTCTCATGTTATTTGTAATATACCCTTATCAATTCATTAACAACATAACGATTTGGTCAATATTGTCCAAATCTATTCAAGTATAATAGAGATCGCAGAAGTGTTGATACATTATTCAATGCATCACAAGTAACAAGTTGTGTATTAGTTAATAGTAAACTAATCTTTTTTTCCTTCTTGTTTTATATTATCTATACCAATTGCACCAGAAGTAGTAATGTATAAAAGCACCATGTGAAGCACCATTTGAATCTATACAATCTCATATATTATTCACAATGACTCTTTCTTATCAATAAAAAGTATTTTATATAATATACGAAGATTTATATATTGTTTTTTCTTCTTCTTACATTGCACATTAAGCTGATAATCCTTGACACTAGCCTATCTAGATTTCTCTTCTTGTTTTTTTTTCACTCATAGCCGGTTACATTAGTGTTGTCTTTTTTATCCTTGTCAGTTATCACCTGACAAAATCACTAATCACAATATCGACTAATGTGACCTTGTTCCTGTACTAAACCAATGACATGTCAACTCTAAATTTTTAATGGTTCTGAAAATAAGGACTTCTCACCTAGCCCTGCCCGTTCAAGTCCAGGATAGAAATATAAATATCAACCTCCGCTATATGAATCTCATATTTCAGGTACATGTAGTTCATATACAGACAAACCAGACCATAGCACACACCATAAAATGAGAAAAAAATAAAAACTGCACAGTATCAAGCTAAAAATGGCTGTGAGTATGGGATACCGTAATTGATAAACTGGGAATAATTTAAGAATAGTAAATTGTATGATAAATAGTCAATAGGTCAATTGAAGGCTTATGATTATATATATATATATATTTGTAATAACAGTCTACAAATGGTTCCCATCAGTTACCCACAATTTAATATTCTCTGGATACAATATTTAGGTTAGGTTTACTAACTACTTATTTTGTCGTTTAGTCATTGTATTACATTTTGTATTAAGTTCATACTCGTTTACCTCAAAGTGTAACAAATCAAAAAAGAATTTTCTTCCCAGATCACTTCCCAGTTTCTGTTTAATCAATAATTATTGGTAAGATTCAAATGTGATGAACTGATCACTCAAAATACTATTTTATTTTATGTAGATTTACCGACTCTATAAGTCACAGATTCAAAACTTAAGTGATCAATTGGATTTATTACTATTATTATTATTTAATTACATAAACATTGGTACAAGGGGGGACACCAAATACAAATGTGCCACAGTTCGTCTTTCGATTTGTGTGTGGGCTTGAATATTTCCCGTGTGCCCAGACCGAAGCCGATGGTTTTCCTAGAAGGTCATTCTCGAGCCTTTGATCTCGAGGTCTAATCCACAAGGTAGTGGGGCAACATTAAGAGATGCAGTCCCATGGTAGCCGGTGACTAACAATAATCTCATACACTTTTTGTTTCCTGAGGATCCTGGAGCCCATGTGCACCAATTAGTTTGATATCAGGGTTTTCCAACTCCCTTAGGTGAGTCTGAAGGATCCACCAACTTGGTCAATGTGCCGAACATTTTAGCAGACCTAAAATTTCACTGGTTGAAATCATGAGTCAATTGAAGCTAGACCACCATGGAATACCTGGAAGCACCGGACGGCCGTGTCGTACTAGTATGGGACTCCTCAGCAGTGCGCATCCACGTTACCGCCCCCCCCCGCGAGATTCGATCCCAGAACCTATCAGTCTCGCGCCAGGCGCTTGACCAACTAGACCACTGAGCCGGCATCCAACGGTGTTAATGTCTAACTTCAACCAATCCACGAAGTTGCGCCACCGTACACCATAGTCTTCAGTGAGCTTCTATCTCACAACAGACCTGGTTAAACTTCACTGGTAACGATAAATTATTCCATTAATTTTTGCTGATTTACTTAACAACAAAATAAACTACTGAAATAGGAGAGTTTCATTTTATTTGATTATAAAATATCACCTAAGCTTATATCCACCCATTAACTAATGTATTACTTATAAGTAATGTAATCATCTCATGTTGTTTGTTTACTTGTTTTGTATTTAATTTCCTAGGTAATTATATTTCGCGACTACTTTGAAGGACATCGATTTCCAATTTTATCATTTTATTATTCAAATTCATTAGTTCATAATAAAAATTCTTATTTATATAAATATTATCCACCTTATTCCTTGGCTACTACTACTACTACTACTTCCCCGGTTTCAATGTCATTAGTACATCGATTCGGTGTATGGATATTAAGATCTGGTAATTTATTAACTGATATCAATATGAATCAACTGATTGATTGTACTAATCATTTATCAACAACAACAACATCAAATCACCAAAAGAAATTATATTTAAAACATATTAAATTATCATTTAGTGATCATTTAAATGAATTATTCAAAGATAAAAATATTGTCAAATCAACTGAATCAACTTTACAAGAATATTATATTCCATTATATGAAGATTATTCTAATGATTGGTGTACTACTACTACTACTACTCATGATTGTACATTCATGACAACATCAGATCATCCAACCAATAATGATAATGAGGAAAAGGCAAAATCACTAGAACAGAACAATTTTATACCATCTTCATTTATAACTGAATTATATGAATTGAATCAACATTATGATAATTGGTTAATACCTAAACATAATCATATTAAACAATCTTGGTTACAATTAAAAAATCTTATACAATTACCACAAATTCATACACCAAATGTAGAGATTTTCAATGAGTTTACAAATACTACTACTTATAATAATAATAATAATAGCATGAATGATACTACTGATTATGATTCTTCAGTAGTTGGTGACCATCATTCATTGATTAATGTTGGAACTACTACTTCTACTATCAATAATAACAATAATACTAGTAGTAGTAATGATAATCTAATGTTTATGAATTGGGACACCTTATCAACCGATTCATTAAGTAGTGAACGTGAAAAAAAATATTCTGATATTTTATTCAGATCAAAATCAAAACAAATGGATCATTCAGTTATTGATAAACGTTTATCTACAAGATCTGATTGGCATAAATTCAGTTTTTCTAATTTACTTAAAACGGATGATAATAATAATAATAATAATAGACATAACAATCTCATTAATAATAATCATAATCATGCGAACAATAAAAGTAATAGTACTAATAATCTACGTAATAGTATAGGTCAATCATTTAGTAAAAGTTATTCACATTTTTATTTATTAAATAAAAAGAAATTAGATCATTTTGCATTTCAATGTAGTCCGCATCGATCTGATTGGTATGATTATTTATTATCAACAAATTGGTTAAATTTATTATTGTTTACATTAAAACAAGCAACACAATTAAGTCAATTAATTTATCAATATTCAATGAAACCAGTAAATGGTTATAATGGAACAATTATTTTATTAAGTGGACCAGATAGTGGTCGAAATTGGCAACCAATTTTAATGAGTCTTGTACAAGTAAGATTATGTACAATAAATATTGATTATTTGATTTATTGTATAATTATAAAACTATGATTTTGTAGATGGTCAACCATAGCTACTACTTTGATTTAATGATCGGATACGTCTAACGTGATAACTTGGTCGAACTATATTGATTGGAACATTTATTCATTTCAATCTTAGTATGGCCCCCAAATGCCCTGGTACAAACAAGAGTGGAGAGAGTTCGCTCTCCCTCTCCAAATGCTCTCACATGGCCACGCATATATAGCATCTGCCAGGGAAGTCCTACTCGTTGCCTTCTCGTGTCGGGGGTGTTGTCTACGAAAATGAGAGGACGAAAAGCGAATGTACGGCGCTCTAACCGGATCCCAAACCAATGGTGCACATGGGCTCCAGTATCCTGAGGGAACAAATAGCTTATAAACCAGTCGTTGGTCACTGGCTACCATGGGACTGCATCTCCTTACGATGCTCCACTGTTCCACTACGGGTGTAACCCCCTAAGAAAACCACCTGCTTTGGTTTAGGCACCCGGGTAGTATCACAGCCCTCACACATATCGAATGAGATTTGTGTAGCGCATATGTATTTGGTGCCTCCTTGTACCAATATCTATGTGTTAAAATAAAATAAAAATAAATCTTACTATGGTATGCAGATTGGTTGAAAATTGTTACAATAAATCAGTGAACTCGTGGTCAGAAGGCAAAGATTATGATGTTGATTGTATCATAGAGTGATGTCTATGAGATATGTTCATCAGACAATTCGTATGTGTAACGATGCTGTTTTCCTATCACAGAGGTCGTCCCTTTAATTAATACTTCAACTCTCCCCATACATTTTCGTTTCTTGTAGTAGGACCTCTAAAATACAGAGCTAACAGATCAGTAGGTCCTCACATAAAAGACCGTCTGTGATTGGCTTTACGTAGTTATCTCTTATGGTCGACGGTCACTTTCTTCAGGTACGGTTTCACCATGTAGAGAATCAAGAAGTGAAAACCACCTGTACACATCTACAAGTATTCTAGAACATCTTGACTGATTATTTTCTCTACTGAGTCTCAATCAAATAATTCACCTTTGTTTTCAACCAGTTATTTTTCATTCTACCTCAACTATCTATCTACTTGTGTGTTCAGTTGTCTGACTTCCTCCGTGACTGAAACCCATCAGTTGATAACTTTCATTAATCTATCTGAAAACCAGATACTAATAACAACAAGGTTATCATTACCACTGCACTACTTAGAGTCTTCCTGAGATTTTATATTACAGAAAAAATATTGTTTATCACTTACTGGCAATTAACAGACCAGTGAAAACAAAAAATAACACTGGTTAGCTGTTTTATCCTAGCTATAGAATCCTCATCCATTATTCCACTAGGAATGATTAGTGGCCCTTCAGCAAGCCTAACACTTCAGTGCCCGTTGTTAACTGCATTTGTTATCGCTATGGAATGATGGAAGATAAGTGGTTAATTAATGTCGTGTGCTTTTTATCGGTCAATCATATTAACACAACGTGAAAAATTAGAATAAGTGTTATATTTAGGTTGTGTATATTTCATGCATACATGCGAAGAACAGAGAATATATATATTAGGATTTAGTCCAAGTGAGTGGGTCAATTCTTACATGAGGATGAAATTGTATGCACTACAGATAACCATTTAGGGAGTAGATAAGTCTTATAAGCGAAGCACATATAAAAATGCCTATGAATATAATTAACAAGGTCACAAAATAATTGGCAAGATTAAGAGCAAGAATGAATTCACATAAGCGTTATAACAGAGAAGCTGCTTCAGTCAAGCCCAGAATCCTAGAGTCTCACATCGAGAACTTAACTGCCATCATATGGTTTGGACTTACGATTTCAAACAATTTTTAATAATACTCAATCACCATCCATTGCCATTAGTAGATAACCGTTTTATTCCCGACGTGGTCGAACTAATAGTTTCTCACTAGGCCTCCGGGAATTACCTGTTAAAATTGGGCCCTAATTGGAATATGATTACATTTTAAAATTATACTCATGTTATTTGTTATAAGGAACTCTTGTAATATAAATTATACTATTATGTATAGATAATGTTATCTGCGGAGAACAGAACAATTCTTGGATTTGAAGATTTAATTGAACAAGAATGGATTCGTTATGGTTATCCATTTGTCCCCGATCCAGCTGATTGGCATGATGATTCAGTTAGTTGTGATTATGATGATGGTGCATGTTTCGCATTATTCATCGACTGTGTTCATCAATTATTAGTCCAATTTCCTACAGAATTTGCATTTACAGAGGTATGTGTTTTTTTTTCATCCTCACGGACATTACTTATCTTCACGTGATTGTTATTTAACAGAATGTAATTTGTTTCAGTGTATTTTCTAACTATTATGCTTACCGTAGATTTGATTGTTCTCCACAACTCAGAACTATTATCGAAAACATATATTTATACAGGTATTATCAAGGTGTGCAGTCAGAGAATGCACATATACCAATAAAGAATTACTTACTAACTGAAGACCTTCTAACTCCCAGGACAGAATTTAAATGATTTAAATTATTTCTTAGCGAGTTAGTTTTTTACGGGATGGGATCGCTACTCCTATACCCAACCCTCCTCCTTTATCCGGGCTTGGGAGCAGCAGTAGCCCCAGAGGGGCTCCAGGCGGAGTTACCAATAGAGAATGATCAAATACAATTCTTGATTACCAACAATGTAGAATATACAAGTCATTACAGTGAAACTTTATTCAAATTGTGTTTACGCATTTGAGTTCCTCCTGACTAGTCGCGACACAATTTTTGTTTTCTCAATAACTACACACAAATATGTACAATTCGAAATTTAGAAGAAGGAGAACAATTCGAATAAATCGTAAAGTTATCATCATTAACTAGTCGATTACTTATTGTATTGGGATGTTTCATGGTGTAGTTATAGTTTAGGAGAAAGATAGGGGCGGCCAGACCAAAACATGTCACAAATCCATAAAGTCACTGACACGTGGACTAATCCACGTTGGTAGGTGTAGACTACCTGGTTGGGATCCGCGAGACATTAGCAACCAATGGTTAGGTATCTTGAATGACATGGCTCAAAATCGTTTGCAATGGCGCACTCATCAGTATTTCTCATTTTCCAGCCTATATCTGGCTGACTTAGCATATCAATATCATTTGTGTAATTAGGCTGTAAGTATCTACTTATGAACTGGAGGATGAGCAAATTCAGTTTGTCGTTTATTCTTTTCATCTGTCACGTATCAGATGTGAAGTAATTTAGTCATTTAATCAATGAAAATTGTTTGATATTGTATGCTAGACTTGAAATGATTGATAACTTTCCTAAGTATAGTCATAGTAGGAATTGCTCTAATACGCAATGACTTGTTTACAGCTACTTTCAGGAAATTCTTATTTACTGCTTTCACATAGCTCAAGTGATCCTATCAAAAGGCGAAATTAAATAGATATGCAGCGCTTAAAGCGGATCGAGATTGACAAAAAAGCATTCACTTAAAGGGTTGAGAAACTCTAGTGCCAAATCTACCGTGATACATGTTAATACACAATATAAATCATGTTTAAGTTTCATATTGTATTTATATCTTTAAGGGATATTTTCTTAATAAGTTATGTAATTATTTCAATGCCAAATAAAAATGAACTTGGTAGCATAAATAGTCTTCAATTAACTGTTAATGTGACTTTTTCTAAACTTATCTCTGTTGTCTTTTTTTTAATTGAGATCGTGAATCGATCAATGTTAGACCACCATTCAAAACCCGGAAGCACTGGACGGCCATTTCGTTCTAATACGGGACTCCTCAGCGTTGCGCATCCCTGATCTGTCATACGGGATTCGGACCCAGGACTTTTGGTCAGGCGCGCGAACGCCTAACCTCTAGACTACTGAACCAGCACCCGACAGTGTTAATGTCTAACATCAACCAATCCACGAAATTGCGCGACCATCTTTCATTGTCTTCAGTGGGTAACTGCCTCATACTTAACACCCATTAGCCCTACTAGTCATGGTTTCTCACTGGAATTTGTTCAGAACTGTAAAAAGTTGGTAATAATTCTAAGAAGTCACTATGTGTAGAAGTTAAATTTGATACAATCGTAAGGACTGAAATTTAAATAATTCCATCGTTTCGTGCAACGATGTTGCCTGCACTTGTTTAGGGTTGTAATTGAAATCAAAATTAAACATGAATATATAACATTTAACATAAAAATCTACACTAAAAGCTTATATATTGTGTTATTATGCTACTTATGTTGACAGACATAAGTAGTATGTGACATCAGTCAGAAGTGGAATGTTTGTCAAACGAAGATTGAATTGAAGAGAACAGAAAGAGATTGGAGTAAAAACAGAATTGGGAGAATCATAGAGAATGTAAAGGACAACTGATGAAAGATGTACAAATTATGTATTTGATGTATGATTTTCACATTTTACTGATTATGCACTAAACAATAATGAATTGGTTTTCCTCATCTAAGTTCTCATTCATCACAATATGAATTCAGTGAAATACTGGTTTAAATTAAAGACGGAGGTTCTATCGTGTGAGCGAAATATACGCGTATGCAAGATTGTGATAAAATAAACTGATTTAGGATATACTACATACACACTGAAATGTTAGTGTCAAAATGATAATATTTGATAAATCAATAATTGATTCTTAATAAGGATGTATAGCTTGCTATATCATCCATTTCTTCACCGGGTCTCACTTTATTAGTTTCATTTATAGCTCAAATCAGGAACTGAATTAAGCTAGATAACCAGGGAGAATTAGGACAGCTGTCTCATCAAAGTATCAGCAGAATCTATCCGTAGCTCTATGGTAGATACCTATCTTAGCGCCTAGTTATCTTCCCAGTCCTTTTTATTTTTAATTTTAGTCAACTCGTGATATTGTTCAACTATTAACAACTCCCGTCTATGATACCTATCTCACTCCTGACATGGTTGCATTCTACTAGTCAAAGCTTTTCACCACAACTCCATATCTAATGGTCCTGGGTTCGATAATTAGTTGGATCGTGGATATCCACATACTTGAACGAAGTAATTACTTAGCGCTTCTTGGTTTTCAATAGTTGCTTAGCTAAAAGACACTTATGATCTAATCTTCAAATTTTAATTTTACTTATATGTTTTCGAATTTATACAGTCAGTCAGTAACAACGTTGAACTTCGTACGTACGTACATCAGTTCGAGTTGCCATACCACAATAGCACAGAGATGCAGTTGTCGACTCGAATTCCGTAGTGGTAGAGGTAGTAAAAGTATAAGCAGTAATCGGAAAGATTAGGGTTTGAAGATGTTATTCAAGGAGTATAATCCAGTGAAATAAATTTGGAAAGAAAATAAGGGACATGAAGAATTCATAAGATTAAAATTTAGGAGAATACAAAGAGTGGATGCACCTGCGCCATTGCAAACGATTTTGAGCCACGTCATTCAAGGTCACCAACCATCGGTTGCTATTGTCTCGCAGATCCCAACCAGGTAGTCTACACCTACCGACATGGCTCAGTCCACTTGTCAGTGACTTTATGGACTTGTGCCATGTTTTGGTCTGGCCGCCCCTAACTTTCTTCCAACCTACTCCTATACCACTGAACATCGCACGTTGAGACAGTCGGTCGTTGGGCATATGTAACACGTGTCCCAGCCAATCTCAACTGATGAGGCTTCACCACTTCATCTATTGATTTGCCATCCTTATCTAGTACCCGTTTCCTAAAAACTGAGTTACTTACTCTGTGGTCCATCCATACATTATGAAACTAATCCCATTTTTATAAACGTTTGTTTCTTTTTATATTTTTTATCATGTTTAGGATTATCTGGTCTTATTATTAGATAGTGCATTAAGTCGAGGCGGTGGAACTCCACCATTCACTATAGAATTCTCATGTTCATGTGAAGCAACAAGGAATGTTAAAACAAAATCAATGACACAAGAACAAATTATTGAAAAATCAAATTATTTTTATAATATAAGAGCATGGCGTTCATTTCATAATTGGAATGATATTTTAACTGATCATGGATATCAATTACTGTTTAATTGGTTATATTTTTGGCAATATAATTCAGATCCTGTAAATGTATGTTCATATTTATAAATCAATTAGATTATGTTTATTATAAATTTCATTTTAATTTAATTTATTTTTCTATCAATTATAAGTTATATGGTTATGTAGAACTGAAAGTCTCATATGAGACTGGAGATTCGCCATTGGAATTGTGCCCTCAAATGCCCTGGGACGGCTGAGAATGGGGAGAGTCCGCTCTCCCTCTTGAAATCCTCTCACATGGCCACGCGTATATAGCCTCTGCCAGGGAAGTCCTACTCACTGCCTTCTCGTGGCATCGCTGTTGTTTACGAAAATGAGAAGAGGAGAAGCGAATGTCCTGTGCTTTAACCGGATTTCAAACCAATGTTGCACATGGACTCCAGTATCCTGAAGGAACAAATGAAGTATGAACCGATTGTTGATGACCGGCTTCCATGGGACTGCATCTCCTTACGATGCTCCACTGCCTTGTGGATCAGACCTTTAGGTCAAAGGCTCGGGGAGTGACCCCCTAAGAAAACCACCTACTCCGGTTTGGGCCTCCGGGCAGTATCATAGCCCTCACACATATAGAATGAGATTTGTGTGGCACATATGTATTTGGTGCCTCCTTGTACCAATATCTATGTGTTAAAATAAATAAATAAACATTGGTATTGTGGATGGTTCAGCATTGATTTGGCAAGTTTTGCTGGACTGTTCATCATACACAAAATTGATTTGCTGGTTAACTGATTTCGCTCAGACTGGTGGTTGTTTATTTTCAGTGTTCTCAAAGGCCATTGTCACTGAGATATTGTAAGGCATGTCGCCATTGCTAACATTAATGGGTTGACTGTCGTGTAAGCGGAATAGGTCAACTTTGACCTGTTCGTGCTGTGCACAATTGATTCAAGCGTTCATTGATCGGAATAATTATTATACATATGACGTGAATGTGTATATAAATGGTGAGAATGGTCCACCGAGGTGCTTGGTACCTGTGTGGTTGCGCCACAGGATTGAGCTGTACTATTCAGATTGTAGCGTTAAAGCCTATACGGTGTCTGGTTCTCTTGTGAAGCGGGATTGAGCTGTACTGCTCGGGTTATAAACTTTAAGCCTGGGCAGTGTCTGGCTTTCCTGTTAAACGGAATTGAACTGTACTGTTTGGGTCGTCACGTGAAAGTCTGGATGGTGTTTGGTTCTCCTGAAAACCAATGTAAAATTACCCTGGCCCACAAGGGTATATTATATAACCGTTGTATGAATCTATCAACTTTGTATTACTTATCAAGTGTGTGAAGTATTCAGTTTCTTTATCAATCTTGTATGTTCTGTATACATGAAATTACTTTGGTGAGGTATTTTCAGTGAATTAAGCAAAATTTTTATTAAAGTAGAATTTGAATGGCTAATGTAAAACAGGCATTTATCTTCATGTCTCAGATTCACCATTAGTTGATCACCATAGTTTACCAGTATCAATAAAGGTTATCGGTTCAAATGAATACAAACTACAATCAGTTCGAAAATTGTGATAAGTCTTGTTAATTGAACGCTAGATTTGGTTCCTAAGCTCTTCTAGTAACCTCCCCCCAGACTAGATCTGCACACCGATTTAAACACGAGAGAAAAGGTGCAAAAATGTAAGAAACACTTTACTCTAAAGGTTCGCTTATGTACAGAAAATCTAGGGTTTTCATAGTATTTTAGATGCCCTTGGGTTCCCCGAAAACTCTGGGATGCTACTAAACATAGTAGCAGCATAAGTAATCATCCAATCAGAAGCTCGACATGTGACTTTTCAATTTCTAGATGTTTCTGTCAAAACATCTAGTGAGCGCTGATTGGATAAGATGCATCTTGATGTTTTCTGAGCCTTTTTGGGGAGTTTTCTGGATCTCCTCAACAAATTGAACGTTACAGAGAAAAGAAAAACGACTAAAATCCATACCCGATCATTACCTTTATCTTTGTAAATTAAATAATCATCCAAACAATTCTAATCTTTATAAGTAAAGATGGATAGTGGCTAGCAGTGGAATCCAGGACGTATGTTTCGTCCTATGTGGCAGTACTCGTCAGCTGGATGTACCTGCATTTCAGAGTTGATGTTCACTTCGCGACTTTCAACATGTTGCGACTTGTCTCATAATAGACAGGCAGATAAATAGTACGTAACACTATCAATTTTTAAATGTGTTTATCTTGTATGATACATTCTATGAACTAGTTTAATTGCTTATACATTAATTATCGATTGAGAAAGTAACAGTAGGAATGCTGAAACAAATATCTCTTCTCATATCAAATTAATAGTTCAATTGTTAGAGTACTTTTAATACTTATCATGTTATCACTCTGTCGACTTGATCACAAACTATGTCATTTATTAGTATTGTTCTGAATGAAGACTTGGTAGGGAAAACCAATTTTATTGTTATTTTATACAAAATTATACAGTGCCTTTGTAAAATATGAAAATCATATATTAAATACATCATCTGCACATCTTCCTTGAATTGTCCTTTACATATTTCATTATTTTTCCAATCCTGTTTTTATTCCGACTGCTCTCTCGGCGAGATTATAATTTATAGACGAACTAATCAGATATAAGATAACAGGTCTCGGATTTCGACGCGAAATTCACTTATCCGTTTTGGATAAATAGAGTCTTAGCATTATAGCTAATGTCAGTTCGTGATGAAAACCCTAAATATAATTCCTAACCTTGACCATAAACTGTAAATCACAATTCCAATTCTTCACACAGGTTTATAACCCTCATTTGGTTGTAGTTGTTAGGTGGACACTCTCAAGGTCACTTTAGTGTCGCTCAACGTCATCCATAAAGTATAGTCTCACCCCTCTCTCTTTTCGTTCGTCTTCTCTTTATTTCAATGTTCTGCTAGTGTGCATTCTATTTTCAATTCCTGTTATACATACTACTTATTTCTGTCTGCATTGACTCGCTTTGATTGTTTTGGTAACATTTTTATTTATAATTATACCTAACAGATTATTCACATGGAATTTTTTCCAGCCGTTGTTGATATTTAGGACTGCAATCTTATCATTCATTTTTGACATATGCACTCCTTGACGAAGATGATTTGGTAGTTTATTTATTTAAACACATTTGTACAAGTAGGCACCCAAATAGATAAGCGCCACATAACTCATTCTGTTTGTGTAAGGGCTGGGATACTGCTCGGATTCCCAAACCAGAGGAGGTAGTTTTGTTAGGGAGCCACACCCGGGGCGTTTGACCTAAAGTTTTGATCCACAAAGCAGTGGAGAGACGTCAGAAAATGCAGTCCCATGGTAACCGGTGACCAACAGTAGGGTTCATACGTCATTTGTTCCTTCTGAATCGTGGAGCCTATATGCACCATTGGTTTGTAATCAGGGTTTTCCAACTCCCCTAGGTGAATCTGGAAGATCCATCAACCTGGTCAATGTGCCAGACATTCGCTTTTCGTCTTCCGAATTTCGTGAACAACACCCACGCCACCAGAATTCAGTGAGTAGGACTTCCCTGGTCGAGGTTGTATGCACGTAGCCATGTGAGAGCATTTCGAGAGGAAGAGCGGACTTTCCCTACTCTCTGTCATACCATGACAGTTGGTAGTGGTTTGGATTTATAAGTTTTAGTGTATATTTTGGTTTATGGATAACAGTAAAATTCGCACCTATGATTCATGCTCAGTCAGTCAGTAACAACGTAGAATTTCGTACGTACGTACATCAGTTCGAGTTGCCATACCACATTAGCACAGAGATGCAGTTGTCGATTCAAATCCCGTAGTGGTAGAGGTAATAAGAGTATAAGCAGTAATCGGGAAAATTAGCGTTTGGAGATGTTATTCAAAGTGTATAATACAGTGAAATAAATTTGGGAAGAGAAAAAAAGAGACAAGGAGGAATAAGGAGATCAAAATTTGGGAGAACACAAAGAGTGGATGCACCTGCGCCATTGCAAACGATTTTGAGCCATGTCATTCAGGGTCTCTAACCATCGGTTGCTATCATTTCGCGGTCCCCAACCAGGTAGTCTACCTACCGACATGACTGAGTCCACTTGTCAGTGACTTTATGGACTTGTGCCATGTTTTGTTCTGGCCGCCCATAGCTTTCTTCCAACCTACTCCTATACCACTGAACATGCTACTCAAAACTCATAATCATTTCGAGACTAAGACTCAAATTTTATTTGGAATTATTCTCAACCTCAATTTTCAAAGTATACTAATATGTGTATACCACGAACTAATTGTTTCTCGTTGTATCATATTCTCTATAATTAATCCTTTTTATTACTATCATTAATGCCAGTACTAATTTGACATGTATCTCACTATACTGTCATAGTGTGATGGCAACATTAAACCGATACATCTAGTGTTAGGCTATTCACACTGAAAACAGTGATGTAATTAAGTTGTAATAGTATTTATTTGTATACAAGTTTAATTTGATTTGATTATATAATATTGTTGTTTTTATTTTAGAATAGATCAGATTATACTAAACTTATACAAACTGTAAACAAATCTACACAAATACTTATACCAATTTTATCACCATTATATTATCCACATTTTTGGATTCATGCATGGTATCGTTGGAATCGTTCAATTCGTTTAACTAATGGTGGGGGTTATGCATTCAATGCTGCTTATTATAGAAATTTATTAGGATCAACTACTACTACTACTAATAATAATAATAATAAACAGAATTCATTTATGATACCACGTACAAATACTACACCTTATACTGGTTGGTTAACAGATGAATCAATTGGAAATGCATTAAATCAAATTGGTTATTCAATATCATTTGATTATTTTTATAAAAATTTATATGAAATAGCAAATTTATGGGATAATAATGAAGATTTTAACACATCTTAATAGATATGTTATACATACTTTCTTTTTTATTTTTCCCTTCTTTATTTAAATCACATCTATCATTTATGTATGAATAATCTCATTCCTTTTATTATCAGTGTGTTTTTATTTTGTTTTGTTTTTTTCTTTCTTTATTTATTTATTCTCAAATGATCAATAGAAAAACTGTTTACTTTTGTTTTCTTTTTTTGTTTAAAAGAAGAAGAAGAAGAAAAAAATAACCGCCAAATAATCTCATAAGTTTTGTTTTTGTTTTTTTAAAAAATTATTTTATTTGTGTACGTACTCAAGTAAATGGAAGGAATCCAATATTGATCTGAATTGAAATACAATAATCCCTTTTTTTTCTCTCTCTCTCTCTCTCCTTAAATCTTTCTAATTATTTCAGTTTTTTTGTACCTTTTATAAATTAAAAAAAATTTTTTTTATTTTTTATTACTTAATTTACTAGTAATTTATTTGTTTATTTACTTGTTTTGTAAATCTAATTTAAATAATTGTAATAAGATCATTATGAATATTCTAATGAAATTTGTTTACAGATAAACATGATTTGTAATAATTCTTAGAACATTTATTTACATAATAACAGGCTTAAAGCTTAATGGGAAGATACAAACCGAACAATACCAAGTGAATTGAAATTCAACCCATTGTACATGCAAGTGGCTATCAGGACTCCAGTAGCTGAGTGGATAAGGCGATGGTGTTTGAAGCGAATGGTACTAGGTTCGAGTCGGAGAGTGAACATCAACTCTCTGAGATGCAGGTACATCCAACTGACGAGTGCCAAATAGGATGAAACGCGCATCAAACTGGATTCCACTGCTAGCCACTATCCATCATTGCTTACAAATAGCTTGTGAATTAAGGTAATATGGAGGCATATGCACATATGCTAATAACAGACTGATCAATTGCAGTCTTAAACCTCAATGGGAAGATACAAGCCATACAATACCAAATGAATAATAATAGTGAGTCGTTAAAATTCCCAACTGAAATAGATTTCAGTTAAGGGCTTGAGTTTAATAATATTTGCACTTCAGAATATTACTATATAATTTTGGAATGAGTTTAGAAAACTCAGTCGGCTTTCGCCAACTTGTCAAGTAGACGATGTATCCATCTGTCAATAAAAAGATGAGTTTACTACATATCAGTTCCCTCTGATCAACTTTATGGATGTGAAACATGTGTGTTAGAGATAGAGGATATCCATAGGTCACTAGTATTTGATTATATGTGTCTATGAAGCATTTCTCGTGTGTTCAGGGATCGCTAAGTGAGGAATTCTGAATTCAGGCACATGATACTGGGTATCGAAGCAAACCGACTGCTGAGTCTCTATCATCTGAAGTGGTTGGCATGTGCCCAATCACCAAGTACCTGCACGGTCTATGCTATCGCATGTAGGTTGAGACAGAGTCAGGAGGAGCCAAACCAAAATGTGGTTGGCTGTTGTTATGAGCTATTTCGTTGGATATAGGCTACTTGGTTTCGGTCCACACGTCTGCTGTAACCCGTTGTTAGATACTTTGATTGACACAGACTACGATCGTTTACACTAGAAGAGGAGCATCCTCTATGTCTTCAGTCCTGTAATCTCTTTATGCCTTTTTCTTTGCCTAGTGTTTCCTACTTCTACTGCTGTGATTTGTTTTGAAAGTCTTACCTCATTGTACTAAAGTGGTATGGCAACTTGGACTGATGCATATAGCGCCAGATCCTGTGTTGCATGCAACTTGTTCTCCAATTCTAAGTCACATATTTGGCTGCCAATAATTGTTGCAAGATGACATCAGTATTAATTGGCATCCTAAGGAAATTACACGCAATTTACTTTGACAGGCTAAAACTTATGCATTGATAGGTGCCATGTCCAACTCAGTTCTCGATAATTAGGAACTGCAACCCACAACGAAACCTCCCGCTCATTATCAGGAACTTCTCAGCGAGCAGAAACCATCCCTAACGACGCTACCTTATGTAGTGTTAATAAGTCTAACAAAGTAATGGTTCACTGCAATCTTGACAGTCACCCATCGCCCAAACTCTTAAGGCAACTAAATATGCCCCGCTTCCCAGCTGGGAGAATAAGCGCTGTAGGAATCTCAGGGACAATTCCAACCCCCCTCATATTATAGGATTCACCTGACAGATACGCTTCATATTCACCCAATAGACACACGAAATAGAAACCCCTGCACGGACCCAACAAAATAAATCCGCTCGAGATGGTTATAGAGATTGTAAGACGAATAAGCGGTATTACTCTGAACTTATAATGAGAACTCGTCACCCATGATCCTTTATAGAAAAGACAATAGCACCACATGCGAAAATGAAGGACCAATGACTAAAATGTGACAAGTATAGAATAATTAAGGCAAACGCTCACACCTTGTCACCTCTAAATATTTGGGGGTAATGAGTGTGACCTACTTACTAAGTGTGGGTGATCCATACCAGTCCTGAAGTAAACTGTATGTGATGGCCCGTATTATAGAGCCGTCCGAACTAGTTTCTGGACGACAGTGTAACTGCCGAATGATAGTCAGGTCGGATTAACGCAACTCACATCCACTTCAACATGTAAAGTAGTGACGAATCCTTCAGCGTTGGCATGGTCACTATCTACGCACTGCATGACGTTGCAGGTATGTCCTCTCAGCCAGGAGAAACCAGTACGTCACACCACGCATCACTAGCAATCAACGCGTGGACGGACCACGTGGAACCAAACAGCCAAATGCGCTGCCGGCAGCAGACGCCGTCGCCGATACCTAAGCATCATCACATTTACGTACATGTCGACTAGTGATTATAACCCAACTGGGAACTGACGAGTCACTACACACCACATAGCGGAGACAAGCGGTTTGTCGGAGTATCTAACGGGACAATCCAGTAGTTTATGATGACCTCAGCCTGCTTTATTGCTTGGAGCCTGAACCTTTGATGAACCCACTAAGGCGTAAGATTGTTTACTTGCCTCAAAAAAAAGACTGTCTTCCTGCAAGTAGACTAAGCATCTAACTTGTGAATTTTACGACAAATTAACATACGATATCCAAGAAACTAAAAGACGTAATGAGTATTAATTATATTTTGGATAAAAAACTGTATGATGCGACTTGGACGTTTTTGGACTTGAAGTGAAATGCATTGTAAACCTGCGAACCTCATTTACATTAACGACTGCGACTTCGGGAGAAACTCCTATGGTTTGACACAGATCTGAAAGAAAAGAACGTAAAAATGATGGCTAGGACAAAAAAACCAGTGGTAACCGTTACATATTGATAATCTATGAAACTAGGCACTTACACGTTTAGGCATGAAGGAAAACAAGCTGTAGGTCTCTACGGACGTTAACTTTAGAGGCTGTCTGTAGTCACGACGACGATGTCGACGGCTCACAGATGCCGAGATGTAAGGCAGTTTATGCCCGCCGCAATGAAGTCAAAGATGCCAATTTTTGAATGAAGTGCCTATGTAGACCAGTCTTTTCATAGTACATTCCGTGTGCTAGTGACGAGTCACCGCTACGGAATTTAGAGCACCAGCATTTGACTGAGCTGTTACACTGCGAGATAGGATGTCGATATAGTCTAAGGATGTCGTACTTGGATGATAAAACTGATACAGTTGATAACGTATCATGGTAGCCGAGACGATACCAGACGACATGCGAGTAAGATGAATTACCTCGACCTTCTTCGGCCTTCAGGCCTGCTGCGTCCATTTGGACCACCCGGCCCACCACTCCGACGACGACAATCGTAGGCATAATGTCCGCGTTCTCCACACTCGTAACACCGATCTGTTGGGTCAAATGGTTTCATACGGCGAGAACCAACTCCATTGTCACGTCCTCCACCATTACGCGCACCACCACCTCCACGTACCCACGGCTTCTGTCGCGACTTCCCAGTGCTCAGTTCAACACGGGCGCGGACACCACACATGACTCTAAACATATTAAGTGTAACGACAAATGTCTACTTACGTTCCGTCGAGTTCACGCACCGCATCGCTGGCATCTGCAGCATCTTCGAATTCAACAAAAGCAAAACCAGGTGGGTTTCTGGCAACCCATACGTTACGCAACCTTCCGTACTCCCGGAATATGCGTTCTAGTTCTCGTTCAGATGCCTCTCTAGGGAGGTCACCAATGTATACTTTCGTGCCAACATCTCGGTATCTCGCAGCCATTTCTTAGGGTTAATTTCGCAAACGACCACGACTTCAAACAAAGTGCTCAATTCTCAATTATGGAAGCTATAGTATATCATATTAAACAAATAAGACAAGAGTCACATTTTACTATCTAACTTCATCGCTATAACAAATATTTTGGAACTATATATGAATACGAATGGACAGGACATACTCAGACACATGATCGGACTATAATTGGTTCTTCAATGTGTCGCTGATACATAACTTACAATGACTTTCTTCCATGTTTTATCTTGTCCGTTTCTTGATTTCTTACTAGAAATCTACCTTCCTCAGTGATTGGTCATACATCTAGGAACAACACGAGGTTCTCTTTTTCAGATTATTTTACCATTTGCTGGAAAATATTAGTATCACATTATGAATTTGTAAAAAATTCTCTTCTGAGCAAATATCATTGACAAAATAGTAACCCAAAGTATTTCTGTAGGTTGATCACGGTATAAATAGCTATTTGCCGCTTCTAATTAAGATTATTAGCTTATAACTGGAGAGATGCATCTGGAGAACAAATACTGTGGTGAGATCAGATATCAAGGTTAAAATAGCATACGTTCAAAGTCTATATTTTCATCTCAAGTCAAACATCATAGGACTTACGTAAATGTACTTGTCCTTTGATGTTGACTACACTGAAGTAGGCACTGCAGGATTCAAAAGGGATAGAGAATAATAAACGAGGAGTAAGGATGTCCCACTGCCAGTATTTATACAGATACCTCAGTGAAAAAACTTCTACACTCAGATAGTTTTAATTTTCAAGATGTTAGTACTACACATACTATACATTTAACTTACGAGTATTCGATGCTAACACACAGCAGAGACAGCATTTCTAAATAATTTACAGTGCTACACCTTGAACACTAAATCATGATAGTCAGGAGTTCAGACATCATCTCTAGGCTTTCTGTTTACAACGGCTAGCCAGTGTAAAAAGATGTTAGATTGCTTGAGTGAAATGATGAAACACTTATTTTAGGGTTAAAGTAAGGAGTTGATGAAGCTTTATAAACAAACACATGATAGGCATAAAATACTAATGTAAAGTCATGACGCCAACAGTTACTTTGTTTACGCTCAAATTAAGCACTAAACAATCTAACGAAGTGTAGAGGCTTACCAGATAAAAAGCAAAAATCTGTCAGTACACTATAAATTATGAACTGACGTCTTCCGTTGATACACGATCTCTGCGACTTAGTTAAGTATATCACTCCTGAAGTCTCGTCAAATAATTTGCTTTCGATGATGAGGTGTTAAGTAATGTTATTATTCCTACAGTTAGGGAGCATCAATGAGGATGTCACCACAAAAAATCTAACTGAAGTGTTTAGTTGACATCAAAACGTCAAAATAACATGGAAGCACCTTTAAAAATTAAATGGATGCGTTTTATTATCGCTAGAAACTATGCAAGTATCCCGACAACTCGAGGTAGAATTGGAGGCTTTACGCCACATTCAAAAACATTGAAAGAAGGTGGGTAAATAATGTGAGAAACCCAATGTCTGAGGATTAGATCCAATAAATTGTTCTTAAAACATGTGACTCGCCATCCGAACATTCGAAGAAGCCTTGAATTAATTGGGGTTGTGCTGACAAGGTGCACGGATTAATAATATATTCTGATTGATAATTTGTGTTGGGACTTGTTGGGCTTGGAGGAACTCTTCGGCTCAGAGAGACCCAAACTGTTAGGATTTTATGGCTATCCTCTATTCCCATCCGCATAAGATCGAAAAGTAACTAGAGCGCGAAGAACTTCATGTCAGCCTACTACAACCAACCTGCGTTTTCTGAGCCAGCACGGCGATATTATGGAACAGTTTTAAGTGCTTAAGATAATACCAGCCCATCTATCCATTATGCTAGGTAATTAATTTGAACCCTATTCATTAAGACTACAAACCGTACGCATAGCCTAAAAAATAGCTGTTCATGTAAAATATGAATTAGATGATACACTGGCTATTGTCGATAATATTCAAAATGAACTAAGTGAATTTATCCCGGTGAAACGACTCTTGATGAACATAGCAACTCGGAACTGAACTACATAAGTCTTAAATCATGATAAACTGTATCTCCTCAATGGTGATGATTATATATTTCTAGAATAGAGTCGTTGTAATATCGCTTTTTGAAAACTGAATGTGGGTGTGAATAAAAGCTCCTCCACGTACATACTGTACTTTAACTCGTTGCTTTAATTTTATGTGTGAAGCAGTTTTTCTTCATCTCATCTGTAGATTCCAGTGAATCTGGTTGGGACGAATACCAGTTTTTTATCGTATTTTCTGACTTTCTTACGTTTCTACTGAATTTATATCATTTTTACGAACTATATCTACGTTGGTTCTGATTGTACTTCATGAAGTGTTTAGAATTGTTAATTTTTAAATTGTGGATTGAAGTACATTTCCAGGAATGGAAAGACTAATTGTTGTAACAAGTAGTTAAGTATATAATTTTGAATACTCTTGTTAACGATGTTTTTATTGGTGGAAATGTAATTTCCTGAACGAATTGCAGTGGATCATGTAGTATTCCGCGTAAAACCCTACAGACTAGGCAACCGCCTGACATGTTTTCCGTCGTCGGATTGCGTCTGTTATCAAGTTAGTACTAGTAGTGAACTAGACAATTTCATACAGCTGGCTCCCTGATAAGATGGGTTACGTAATCCTTAAACCACCCTTCCACTCACACTTATTTGCTAACTTTATCCCCCTAAATTTTGTGGACTCTTTAAATTATATTCAATTATCCTATTGGTTTTTGATTCAATGATTCATTCATTACATCTAGAATTACCACACAATTTATTCTGAACTCCACTCGACTATTACATCACCCATCCTTAATGTTTCCTTAAGTTCAACTCCAAATAACGTTTGAGCTGTTCAAGCATATATATGTAGTTATTATTGATAACCTAGGTCATTCCAATTTTTTGCTTTCTATAATTTCAATTGTTTCATACTATTTCTTACTTCGATCTAAGTTATAATACATATTTAGTTGTATGTAGCTTGCAAGAAACCACGAAATAGTATTATAATATTTGAAACTATTTGAATTATCGTATGAACTAGGAATCCCAGAATTAACGCAATTGAATCAAGAATTAAGACACAAGCACGGGCGAATGTATTGTACTTAGAATTTGAAATCGAGCATTCAACAAGTAGAATAGAATCACTAGTTAATTCAAACATCACATCCGCCATAGCTTAAATTGGAATATAATTGTCTGTAAAAGGTTGTACGTCTTCTTCTTAAGTTCATCCTGAGTCTGTCCGACATTGTATTGCATAAAAACTCTGAAGTGTCTAGAATGTGCTCATTGGTATTGGAATTATCAAACGAAATCGGAATAGACTCACCTGCTTTCTAGGATTGTATGCGATCACCGTGTCAGTTGTATGCCAAAACCACTATCTAGAATTTAAAGCACAGATTTCTCAACACTATCCTCCCCCACGAAATAATGTTGAATCTTTATATCCCCAAGTTATGAATCATGTAGCTTCATTTAAAAAATATTTATGACATTGACCGGAGTAAACATTAAAAGTGTTTTTGTGATAAGGATAAACAGCAGTTGATATGAAATCATCCGAATTGTAATCAAAATCGAGGTCATTTAGTACTCGTGATTCGCATTGAACAACTTTCCTACAAGAAACAAATGAATTACGAGGACAAATAATATTTGGTATGACATCAAAACTTGACTATTCTGAAATGTCATTTGAATTATAACGCAATTGAATCAAGAGTTAAAACACAAGCACAAACGAATGTATTGTAATTAGAATTTGAAATCGACCATTCAACAAGTACAATAGAATAATTAGTGAATTCAAACACCACAATAATGCGGTCAGATTATTCTGCATCAATATTCATCTTGGCTTTATTTAAGCTATAAGTATACATACTTACAGGATTTATGACGTAAAACACTGAGTATGGTTGTTATATTTATATTTAAATAATTTTTCAGATGAATGAACATGGCAGTAGGCAATATAAAACAGTTGTCGTAAACTTGTAAACCATAATCATGAATTCCACAAGCTTCATGCTATTCTAAAAAACATCAAATCAGTCTTGAGACGATCAATTAAACTTTATTATCAGTATCACATTCAATAAGTCAATCAAATAGCAGGTAACAGAATGTACCTATGAGTCTCTTATTTGCAAACAGTGCTATTCATTAGAGATGTTGTATTCCGTTAATAGAAATTCATTGGTAACCTTTAGAACAGACACGTCACAAATTAGTGTTATTTACAAATCGCTGTAGTTACTATTTTCACAACATACAGGCATCGTCCGACTTATGGGAAAAATGTGACTAATTAATATGGCACAAAGGAGATATGAGTGCTATAAATTTGTGATTTCGTTTCGATCGCTCGTTCACTTTTCGTCACGTATTTTGCATAAATAACTTTGGACGAGTCAGTTTGTAATATAGTAGGAATTCAATAATTAACTCATTAGTAGTTGTTATTTAATTCTAGGGTTGTGTCGTATCAAGGACTGGGAGCCTCAAATCCCCATCATATAACTGTGAACGCCTAACAGTCTTATGACATTTGTTTATAACAAGTTTATGATGTAAATGAAATTTTAATGGCCTCACAGCTCATATTGCCTTAAAACTCTGAATTCAGTATATTTATGACTTCACTAGCAGGTTACAAATAACTTATGAGTTTCTTACTTCATGTAAACAGCGCTCTTCATTTGTTAATCCTTCTAGTATTTCACCTAAACATTTGGTATTGACAAAAAAATTGGTAAGCACCATTTAGATATCACTCGACAATAACTTTGCTCATAATTTGGTCAGTGGTTGTGGATTCTATTTAAAGAAACTTATTCGTGAACCCTATAACAGACACATCATAAATCAGTATTAACTACGACATGGTTTTGTCACCATGCTCAAAAGAAACACACCGTTTTACTTATGAAGACTTTGTGACTACTTAATGTGGCACTTCCAGTGGTGTTTTACACTGCTCCTGTAAACGTTCAGAAAGCGGATGGAAAGGGCTATCAACGTCAATTGTTGCTCATATAATTCTTCTCAGATACGTTACATTAAAATATGTCACTTCAGTACAAAACGATGATACTTATAATGGACATAACTGTTTATAGCTAAATATTAGCAAGTTATATAATATTCATAAATAGATTAACGCTTGATTGCTTCTACCTACATTTTATAAACAACTACCAACATCCATGTTCATCATCACCATAATCAAGGAGGTGAACCAGATGTCATAAGTTTTAGAGCTTATTTTCCTGAAAACGCAATTCGTGATCTATTTTTTGACTTGAAAATGGTGAATTTTACTTGCTTGAGTTTGTATTGCTACAAATAACCACAATAGGCTTACTAAAGTATCACTTAAGTGGTGAGCAACAAATACGTCAAGCTGCTAGTGAATTGGAATAAAAACTATGTAAAAAGCACAAACATTACGAAAATTGACGTGTGATGGAAAAAAGGCTGTTAATAACTGATAAATAACGACACAAATAATCCACGACAATATGTAACATGTGCGCGAAAACCCCTGGCTTACCCTGTGCCGAAAATATGCTCAAATTGTGTCCTCATCGAACAGTTTACAACTGGTAACCACAGAGATCTTGGAAACCGACTCAAGCTGCACTGGTGACGCAGCTGAATTAAATGCAACGATTCGATTTATACGAATACGGATCAACACAATCACCTCACAATCATTCCTGATACTCCACATAAACACACTCACAGCCTCACCTCAAATTACACAATGCTCGGTCCCATGTAGCAAGGAAAGACGACGAGACGCTGCTAAACATAGCAAGCTATCAGAAGAGCGTTTACCAACGACAAACTCGTTGGTTTTAAACTTCTGGCTGGCAACGTCTTACGGTCATCACTACCACACTAGGGGGGAGTGATCTGTAGCGGTAAATAAATCCCCAAAATAAATAGCTCTGTAAGTTTTCGACATTGGATGCTGACCAGCTTAGTTTTAGTGAACTCACCTAGCTGAAGGCGCTTGGTCATGTATCCGCACCAGATCACGTGTGGGAACGCCGTGCTCAACATCTACTGCAATCACTAACCAGACTAGATCAGACAGTTCCGATATATTGGCAATCGTCAAATACAACTTCTGATTTCCTCGATTCTGTCTTTTGATTTCTCTTGGTGGGTACGAGTTATATTAGGAGGTGATACCGGTAAAAGCGTTGTCAAACACGGAATACCTGTGCCGTCTTCATCACTATCATGCACTTCGAATCAGTCCTCGGCAAACTGCCTATCGAAAAGCAAGATTTCATGTAGTCTCGCTCCTTCCCATTAGTAACTGACGCATTCGGAAGTGTCGAGATACTTCTCATAGGATGACATCAATTGAAGACCTGATAAATGTCTACTAAACCATAGATTATCATCTCGCGCTTGGACTATCGATACCTGGCACATGTTTCGTAACTTGCCTACTGTTACAACTACCACGTATCACTCGCTTATCCCTGTCTTGTTTTTATCTTCTCTCCACTCTAACACTTCCGTCTACTCGATGACTTGGGATTGTACGAAAATGTGAGGTCGGCAACTCGTTGGAGAAACAGTCAGACGCCATCACGCTTAGACTACGTATTCACAAACGAAGAACTTCTAGTTGACAACCTCTCAATCTTGGGCTTCCCTGGGAAAAAGCGATCATGCCGTCATAGCCTTCAGTTTTGTCAGCAAAACTAAGCTAAGATACCCCACTAATAACTTGCGTTAGAATTTTAAACCGTTGAATGTACCAGCTCTATACGACTATCTACAACAGGTGGTTTGGGATGTTCACCCCCAGCTCGATGTGGACGGTCATTGGGACTTCTTACTGCACACGCTCTTACGTGCTACAAACCATTTAGTTTCTCAGACGGTTCCCAAACGTTGCAAGCCACCTACAATAATCAAGAAACTCACCCTTCGCCTGCTAAACCGCAAAAGGCACTGTTGGGCGAAATACAAACGAACTGATAACGACGGAGCGTACAGGCAATATAAACATATAAGGAACATATGCACGAAGGCTATAAGAGAAGATAGGCTTCAGTACCAGACAAAGCTTATGGACAAATTTGCCTCTAATCCTAAAAGCTTATTTCGCTATGCAGCCTCTCTTCGTCAAACCAAAACTGGAGTTTCCCAACTTGTAGGTCTTAATGGCCCGACCAACAACGATGGCGACGCCTCTAACCTTCTGGCTGAACATCTCTCCCAGACATTTCAACCGACCGACATTAACTTTACTGACGACAGTTTCGTTTGCAATTCAACAGGATTTTTCGAAGTGAACCTAAGCGCTGACTTGGTGTTCCGGAAACTGCAGCACTTAAGATTAGACACTTCTCCTGGCCCGGACATGGTCCATTCCGCCATACTGAGGGAAGTAACCACAATCTTGGCAACGCCGCTTAGCGTGATGTTCTCACACTCGCTAAGTCGGGGAAAACTACCGGAAAATTGGAGGCTGGGTTGTAGAACTATGGTCTACTATGATATTAGTACTGCTCTAATAATAGACCTAATCCTAAATTTGTAGATTTGTCATGATATAACTGCCTAACCTATAAGATCTTACGTGGAAGTCACACCATCGACTACACCAACTCACTGTATCGTATCAATTACCAATACATGATGTAGAACAAGGTTAGTCTAGAGAAGGAACGATATATTCCATATGAATAGAAGATATAAGGTAACATTCAGAGGGACTACGCCTGCATGGCCGAGCCATGCCATTCGATCAACTCCAGTCTATTCAACTCCTTGTTCGAGCCTTCTCCATCGTTAGGTATTTCCCCGCGTTAAATATCGAATATCTATTTTCTGAGTAGTCTCGTGTTCAGCTTTGTGGATTGTGTGGTTATTTTCCAATGCCACTACAGGCTCACATCACACCAATTTTTAGAGGTCGACGCAGCGGACCTTCAAGTTACCGACCGGTGGCGCTTATCTCCATACCCTCAAAAATCATGAAGTCCCTGATATGCGATGGTATAAATGACTATTTACTGTCCTTAAATTTCTTCTCACCCCAACAGCACGGTTTCAGGAAGCGTAACTCTTGTATTACCAACCTGCTGACTGCGGTGGACAGATGGACAAGCATCCTTGATCACAAGAGGAAGGTTGATATCATCTACCTAGATTTCTCAAAAGTTTTTGATAAGGTTAACCATACATGTCTTATCAATAAGCTCATACGATTGGGTATCGGACCACCTCTAATCGATTGGCTCACTTCATACCTAGAAAATCAACATTTGAAGGTCAGGGTTAGCTTCACTTCATCTCAGGCTATGGAATGTTCTAGTGAGGTCCCCCAGGGCTCAGTACTAGGACCTCTTCTCTTCTTGATTTATATGAATGATCTTCCTCAACAGGTATCGTCAAACTTATTACTTTTTGCCGACGACGTGAAACTTTGGAGAGAGATACGCAACCAAGACGATGTACAGGCACTTCAGGAGGATCTGACTCGACTTCAATGTTGGGCAGACGATAACGGACTTACCTTTGACACTTCAAAGTGTAAATTAGTCCATCTGCGACATGTCGCAGACTACAGTTATAACTTAGGTACCTCCTCTCCCAAGTCGAAAAAGATTTAGGAGTCTTGGTGCCTTACGATTTACAGTAACTGTGCAACGGATAACAGGAAAACTAATCATAACACTCATATAACTGACCACGCACTTAACGTTGATATATTCGAACCTCGCAAACCATCGCAAGTATGTTTAACAGTACACAATCCTCTCCAACTTATGAAGAAGCCGAAATCAACCACAAACCTTGGAGATAAACGTCTTAAACACGTTACCCATACGTCAGGTATAAATAGTTATCTGAATTGTAATTGGCCACTTGGTCACAACCATAGACCTGATAGCCTTCTTGGCCCGGCTCCCAATATGTACAGTATGCCCTTATCAGATGTTGTATCCAATAGCAATGAGAAGAATTTTTTTGTAATTCCGCCCGCTTTCCTGCCGGCAACGGTAAACATATTTCACATGATGACAAAGTGGTTGAATCTATTTCCCCTCGCAACACGACTCTTACCTTAGCTAGTCCTATGAGTATTCATGGAACTACCAATTGCGATTTATACTCTAACCTGCTTCACTATGATGACTCTGAGTTTCTTATTCTTTCGTTCAATGCCCGCTCTCTGTCTAATAAAATTATTCATCTTAAAACTCTTTTATTCCTTGTTAATCCAACCATTGTACTTATTACGGAAACGTGGTGTAATTCATCTATATCCGATCATTCCTTGAATGTAGATAACTACGTTTTCTTTAGAACCGATAGATGTTATGGAATAGGAGGCGGTGCAATTATCTATGTTCGTTCAGACATTCAAGCGTGCAAATTTGAGGATAAATCCCTTGATGCTATAGACGACTCCACTTGGGTTACTGTAAACTGTGGATCCCAAAATTATTTACTTGTGGGATGCATATATAGACCACCTCATGCGGATACTAAGTTTGACAAATTACTAACAAACATATTTTCCATTGCTTCGCACCAACCACATACTTTTAAAATCATCGGAGGCGATTTTAACTTGCCAAAAATTAAATGGGACTTGACTCCGGTACCAGGTCTATATAACAAGCTAGTTGAAACATTAGAAATTTGTGGATGGGTTCAACAGGTCCGAAAACCAACCAGGGGGAATAATACACTTGATTTAATGTTCACAATCTACATAGACTCTATCTCAGTACATACCAGTCATGAGTTTTTTATGAGTGACCACAGAGTTGTATTGAGTATTATTCACTCTTTAAACGCCATACAATTGAACTGTAAAGCTTCATTGATGTACCAAAGAAGACATTTTGATCAACAAACATGGAAACGGACTGGAACTCTCATTCAATGTTTACCATGGGAAACTTATTTTACCACAAATAATGTTGACATCGCGCTTTCCAATCTATACCACAACCTGATATATTGTCTTGACTGCACTGCTCCAGTTATTGGCCGTGTGGCTTATAATGCTAATAGGGGCCAAAATACTTTTAAAAGAAAGCTGAGGAAATTAAAATACCGCTACTATGAGCAGAATGATGTGTATGCACTTCAGAGTATACTTAAATTAATCAACAGAAATGCTTCATCTAAACGTAAGTATTTTATGAATATAGAAAATAAAGCTCTACGTAGTAAAAGCCCAGAATTATCAATACTTCGGCTTTTTAAATCCCGTGTAAAGTCAAATTCCCTTGGCACGACTAAATTCTTCATAGTTAACGGAAGCATTGTTAACGACCCGAATACTATATGCGAACAATTCAGCAAGCACTTCTCGCAGTGCTACAAAACTGGAACTGAAAACTCCATTATTACATTTCCAATGCTGATATCCAGACATCTGTCGAAAATTGATTTTACACCCTCCAACATCAAGCAGGCCATAGCTGCCCTGAAAGTCTTATGACGGTGGACCTGACGGGATACCTTCATCATTTGTAAAATGTGGAAGTAGAGAATTTCCACTACTTTGTTTGAAACTTTTCAATCTATCTATGGAATATGGGACCTGGAGCTTTTTGATCAAATTACCCAGAGAAGAGATGTTGGTCAGTCAGTGATAATTCTTTACTTCGATTTTAGTAAGGCTTTCGACAGTGTCTCACACAAACTTCTTCTTTTAAAACTCTCTTCATTTGGCATACAGAATCCCCTTTTATCTTGGCTCAAATCTTTTTTAGAAGAACGTAGCCAAATCGTTCGCTTTGGATCTTGCTACTCTAAACCTGTGAATGTAACCAGTGGGGTTATACAAGGAAGTGTGGTTGGTCCATTACTCTTTCTCCTTTTTATCAATGATGTGTGTTCCCTCTTTCAGTATGGTAAGCCTTTTCTTTTTGCTGATGACCTGAAAGTAGTTTATTCATTCTCTTCTCCCACGAAAGAAAGCTATATTTCAGCGGTAATCCAATAGGAAATAAACAAGATGTACGAATGAACTGTTTCGTGGAATATGCCACTTAATGTTGACAAAAGTGGATTTATTCACATTGGTCGCTGTCTTAACTTAAATCTGACTGTACAGACACATACACTCAAACCTCTTAACACTGTTCGTGACCTGGGTTTAAGATATAGCAACAGTCTGAACTTTTCTGAACACATTATATCTCAAGTATCCAAAGCTAGAAAGCTGATCGGATTGATAATGATAAACTTCAATAATATCGAATCGAGATTTTTACTATACAGAAAATGTATCTTACCCATTCTTGAATATGGTATTTTAGTTTACAGTAATTGTAGACATACTGACCTGATTAGAATCGAAGGTGTTCAAAGAAAGTTCACCAAAGCTATTCTGGGGTATTCCGATAACAAAGACTATTACCAAAGATGTCAACAACTCAACTTAGAACCTCTTTGGATCAGACGTATCACATTAAATATTGTCTTTATCTACCGGCTTATTAACGGTATTTCCTACTCTTCGGTATCCACCCCCTCATACCTTATGATATCATCCCACAATCTACGCAATAAGGAGAATATTCTAGCGATTCCAAGAACCCACACAAACTTACGTCAGAATTTTTTCCTTATTCGCTACTCAACCATGTGGAATAGACTGCCAGTGAACCTCCGTTGCAGTGAAACTACAACCCGGTTCAAAAGTCTCCTTGACGATTTTCTATCCGAAAGTGGATTATGTCACCTATTGAATATCAATGTATTCAATAATGATTTATACAAACAAGGTCCGTCATCCATTTAATTGCTTGAAAAGCAAAATAAAACCTTTAAATCTTTCCACATCTGTTTTATTTTTATTTATCTTAATATATGAAATCTGATTATGTTCGTGTTTATCATTATTTCCGTTATTAATATCATTATTAGTTCCCTGACACATTAGATATTCTTTTTGTATCTTCTTATCCTTCTAAACATATTTAACTCCAGATTGTCCTTTAAAATCAATTTTGACTTTCATAGCATCAATCTTAATTATTATTGCACAAATATTTATACTAATATCCGGTTTCACTCTGTATACTGTTACATAAATCTAAATGTATTCATCCGAGTGCATTAAAGGATTTTTATTTTATTTTTGCAATTGCTGGTTTCCTTCTGAGGTTGATATTCATTACACAGTTATTATTCTTATCATGGACCAAAACTTTTCACTAGGTGTTCACTTCTTTTCACTCCATTCTTTCCCTCTAAATAAATATTCTTAAGATTACGAAGTTTGCAGTTAAAACGATAACTTGTGTTACACTTAAATTAAATTCTCAGACCCGTTTTATCTTCACTATGCATATATGTCTCATACATATTGATATTTTATTATCCTTTTCACTTGATTGAGACTTTCATCGCATCACTGCAAACTATGACTGCACAAACATTATTCTAGCGTCATATCTTACTGCAATTATAATTTATTTTTTCTTAATTGTTTTTTGTTACTAATTTGACGATACAAACATAGTCGTTTATTCTTGTTCTGTGTTCGTAAACACGCCTATTAGACTGTTTGCGTATTTCACGTCTCCTTTATTTCTATTCCCTTATTTCCTCCATTTCCTTCTTTAAACCCAATCCAATATTCTTCTCAATTGCACAGACCCGATTTATTATTATTAATATTCTACTATTATTGCTCAAATTTTTTTTTAATGGCAAGCAGAATGCTGACATTATTGAAAAATGTGTATTATTGCATTTTTTTGAAGAAACCCGAAATGGTTTCTTCACAACACTTATGTAACCATAAGATGTTTGTGAATAATAATAATAATAATAATAATAAAAGTTTTACGCTCACTCTGATAAGAATGCCTTCCGAGCAAACCTTGCACTGGTAACGTCGAAGCGCATTTTTGGCCAGTTTGACGTAAGAACTTTCTATATAATCTTCAATAGTTTTATTCGTCCCCATTTAGAGTACGGAAACATAGTATTTCCCCCTCATTCCAAAAGGATGAGGACATCCTGGAGCGTATCCAACGGCGAGTCACGAAACCAGTTCGAGGACTCAAATTTAAACCTTACGAAGAGCGCCTCCACTCACTTAACCTTTACCCATTAGAGTATAGACGTCTTAGAGGTAACCTTCTGATGGCTTATAGTATCCTTGACACTTCTGGACATTCTCTCAAACACCTACTTAAGCTTAGTTCCAACACTAAACTAAGAGGTAACACCCAGAAACTGGAGACACAACATAGCAAAGCGGATTGTAGACATAACTTCTACTCCTTAAGAGTTGTCAAATGCTGGAACTCGCTGACGGCCGAGCTAGTCCAAGCGACTTCCCAGGAGTCCTTTAAGAGGCAACCTGATCTATTCTTAAGGACTAAGGATATTATCGCACTATGACTTATTAATTTCTTTTCCTTTTTTATTGTCAACATGCCTAGGTTCCTGCCTGGAGGATTTGGTGATCCCCTGCTACTAGACACGGAAGCCTGTTAAGCGAAAGCTTCTTCTATTCCGTCCACAACCATTTGAACCATTTGAACCATTTACTCGCACTGTGATCACTAATTTACTTGTGCAATCGAGGTGCTAGACTACCACTACCACTTAAAACCACAAATTAAATGAAACTGTACGGAAACAATGGGAAACGAGCACAAAAAATCAACTGGCTTTTTATAAGCTGGTTACGTAGATATCCGAATTTGTTTTTCATACGAGGGAATTTTAAAACGGAAGTTTATTGTTATGCATGACTTTCTCGTATTAGTTGTTGTATTTAAACGTTATGAGTAAGTGTAGAGTATTTCTGCGCTGATATTTGGTTATAAAATTTGCATAATTGTTACGGGCGTTTATGATATTGAAAGGTCATACATGGAAGGATCTTTTCATGATATAACAATTAACGTTTGATAAGGTAGGAACCGATTACATTCAAGAAAAGGAGTTCAAATTCGTAAAGTAGATATCTAAAAAAAGTTATGGTTATCACCATTGCTATTGTTTACAGTGATGCAGACGTAACAGACTGGTTTTTAGACGTTTGATTGTTTAAGTATCTACTCCCTAGCTGCTACAAATTTTGCGGCTGTTAGGAGATGCAATTGATTATGAGACGAACTAACATTTTGTTTTGATGCAAATTAGTGAAAAGATGAAATTTGGTTATTTTCTTATTCAGAATTGAGATTTAAGTGGTGCTTCTCTTAATTAGTATAATATTAAAAACCAAAACGTCCATGTTGTGCAGGTTGCATAAAGTTTAGTGAGATTGATTTTCAGGAAATTCCAGGTGTATTCATGAGGTCGAGTTGCCAACAATGTTAGGTTCTGGCTGGAGGAGGTTTTCGTCGGGTGACGAATACCATCAATACTGCCTGTCACAAAGTTGGTTTCAAAAGCTGATATTTCTAACTTCAAACCAAATAATATCATTCCAGTCATCTCATTGGTGCTCAAGGAGTAGCTAAAATTCCACTGTCAAATATAAGTTAGAGGCATACCTCCTATTCATTACAAACTGTTGATGTGTCTTACATCTATGACTTATCATTGTGAACTTCTTGACCACGTAACTGGATATAACAAATTTGATTTGTATTGTATCCTGGTTTATAATAGAGTTTTGTCAGGGTTTTACGCAAACTCCCACTCTTAAGATTTGCCTTGTGGGAACTGGTATTACGTGGACGAGGTTAGCCGAGTACAAAACCTCTACTTGATACGTGAGTTATATTACGTTGGCCCAGATACGTATACAGTTGATAGTATAAACTAATTCCCAGATTTCCAACAATGTTGTTCCAAAATGTAACAGTTAAAGGTCCTGGATTAATTGTAATTCATTGACGGTTGAAAAGTGTTTCACAAGGGAACATTTTCGCTAGTAGCGGAACTCTAACCTTGTTACGAAGCTAGAGCGGCAACTTCTAATGTTTTTCCAACCAGATCCACCAGGTCATCTCAACATCACCTTGTACATTGTTTTATTCGTGGTAATATATAACGGATTTTTCTGCTCAATCGTGTTTTTGAAGAAAATTTATTAGTCGATTTTGATTAGTAAAATATTTGTGTTGCATAGTAAAGTTATTGTTTAGATAATACCTCATTTTTATTTGGGAATATTTTATTGGTTTTTTTCTAGGGCTTTTAGGCTTGTCAGCTGCATGTAACTTGTTTCCATATTTGGACAAAGCATCCAAAAAACATTTTCCATCAATTCAAGGAGAGCCATGGAAACATTAGAATCTATGTTGAAAGCTGTACGCGATTTTCTTACTTTTCTTGAACAGAGTAAATGTGAATTTGACTAATTGAATGACTAACAGATAAACAAAATATTCTCAATATATCGTCTGTTCCATCTGTGAAATTTCATCCAGTACCAGGTTGTTCGGAATATACAACCAGTCTCCCTCCTGCGAAAAATGATTACGTTGCTCAAACCCCTTTTGTACTGTTACCTAAACTTAATGAAAACCCAGACATCTCCCGAAGTGTCGATGCATATTGGTAGGTATACTGATAGTCTGTGACATTACTTTTTCAGTAAAACGCCCAAGTCATCAAAGCCTACCCTTAATCGTTTAAATATACCATGTTCATTATCGTCTGAACTATATTCATGGTGTCCTGTCGGACTACAAGTAGATGGAGATTGTTCTCTTGCTGGAATAGAAAGAAGACCAAATCAAATGTCTTGTAGATTTGTAGTAACTAATCGTGTGTCATGTGTTTCAGAAAATGGCCAGATTGTATGCACGGAAGGTAACAATATATATTATTTACGTGGGGGATTTTCTTGGACAACATTTTGTGCACTTTATCCTATGCTGTTAATTGACTCACCTCCTCCTGGAATAGTTGATGCATTTTCTAATGGTTTTCCTGCACATGATTGGAGGAGTTGGACTCAAGGACTGCACTACTTTATATCTACTGCTTCCGAAGGGATTAAGGAATCTGTAGTCATTAGTTCTGGTGTACAACCTATAAATATGCCAAGTCCTATTTGTGCTAATAGGTTGCCAAAGGTAATTCATTGTTTGCTTTCATCATTAGTAATTGTTTCATATTTCGTGCTGTCATTGCTAGTAATTGATTCAATTGGATTCAGTTTTCCCAATATTTAACTTCAAAAATTTGTGTCAACTTCATTGCCCTTTCCGAAGTGAGTTTTCGCAACTAATCGTCCTGTATTAAGGTTTTGGTAGTTGTGAATTCCTTCTGGTATGTTGCTTTCCGATGAAATGATAGGTTTCACCTTATGCAGTTAACATTTGGAATTTGTTTAGTTGTAACTAGTCTGTTCTATTTTCTATCGAGATGTTACCCTACTATAACTGCTACCTTGACTTGGTTGTCGGGTTTGCATATCATGATAACCCAATGGGGTTATTTTGGCTGGAATATTCATTCCTCCAGTTCCTACCATGCCGAGCACATTTTATTGAGTTCAGTAAAACTAAAAATAGCAACTTGAGATCCGAGAGTAAAGTCGTATTGATAACTACACAGGGTAGTACAGTGTGTTCGAAATACACATAGGAGATCCTCATTCGGTGATTCAGCTAACCTCACTGAGTCAGTACAATGTACCCTTTGTGTATCTGAAAATACGACGGAACTTTTCGCGGTCTTGCAGCTGTAGGTAAACCGCTAAATTTGAAAGTTGATCAAGTACTCTTAGACTGGATTCCTATTGTAAGTCACTCATGTGCTGTTCACCTCAATTGCATGGTAATAACTCGGAGTGATAAGGATATACTCCGTCGTCTCGTCGTTTCTGCTTCTGCCTCCAATGACCGCAGCTTGGACAGAGTGAAATATAAGTTTTACGGGAAACTATGATATCCTTCAGAAAACCAGATGCTCGGAAGTAGTGGTTTTAACATGCGATTTTAATCCTAAATCGATAGACAGAGTCAGATTGAGGGACAATAGTAAGATTTATGACGTTCCTTGCCCCCAAATGTCCTAGTATGACCGAGGGTAGGGAGAATCAGCTCTCCCTCTCCAAATGCTCTCACATGGCCACGAGTATACAACCATTGTCAGGGAAGTCCTACTCACTACCTTCTCATGGCGGAGGTATTGTTTACGAAATTCAGAGGATGAAAAGCGAATGTCCGGCACTTTAACTAGGTTGGTGAATCTGGGGAATACGACTAGAGTAGAGTAGTTGGAAAACCCTGATTCCAAATCAATGGTGCACATGGGCTTCAGTATCCTGAGGGAACAAATGGCCTATGAGCCAATTATTGGTCACCGGCTACCATGAGACTGCATCTCCTGATGTTTCTCCATCGCCTTGTAGACCAGACCTTTAGGTCGAAGGCTCTGGGTGTGGCCCGCTAAGCAAACCACCTGCTTCGGTTTGGGCACCCGGGCAGTATCACAGCCCTCACACAAATAAATGATAACTGCTACTGGCCTCATTGTACTTGCTACCTCCTTGTACCATTGTTTATGTGTTCAAATAGATAAATAAAGACAGATAGAAAAAAAAGATATTAACATAGAGTATAGTACAGATGTACGTTGGTCTAAGTTCTTAAGCCAGCGTGGTATGATGGCGAAAATAACAAAATAGGTCGAAATGTGGTAATGATAAGAAGAAATACTCAACCTTGGAAACATGGCTTGGAAAGACAGAGTAGAAAGGTACTTGAAAATAGATAATGCCATTCAAGATCAAGAGACATACCTACGAATATCCGTTACTATTAATTGATGTGTTTCACATCCATAAAGTAGAACGGAGAAAACTGTCATGTAGTAAACTCATCCCTTCGTTGTTAGATGGATATATAGCGCCGACTCTTTCCACTCTCGCCCGTACCACGGTGTGATGATTAAAGCCCTTCAAGGGGACTAGTTCCCGCTGTCGATCATCCCAGTTTATAGTGAGAAACCAAAACCTCATCCATTAAAAACGAAAGGATTAATCTGTGTAATACAATATTCAAAAGTACATATTTTATAATCTTTCTGTGTGTAGTTGAATCGCAAATTATCTAGGCAGGTTTTTATGGCGTATTGATCGGATTTCCATTTTTCGCTGGGTTCTAAAGCAGGCGCATCTACTGACGCCTTACATCGCCTATTTTCTTTGACTTAACGATGGCGTGTCTCTCTATTGATTTGGAATTTTTGTGGTACTGTCAAGTTTTGAGATAAATCTCGGACAAGTATATTACGTGTTTTAGTAAGGTATCTCTACTTGAAGTCACACTGTTATGTAATGGTATAGGTAAAAATCGTTGCTCAAGGTAACAACAATAAACGGTATCCTTTATGAATGTCCTATTCAACTTTATTACGGTAAGAATTGATGGTAATCTTATTGAAACAGTATTACCATTTCACTGAATCGTTCGCTCGTAGTCCGATCCATATTGGCTAATGAGCTCTACAAAATAACTATACTCTTTTGTTGAAAATCAAATCGTATTGATCAGAATTGCTTGTATTTGTTCTTTACTTTACTCTAGATTTTAGAGATGATACTCTTCCTTTCAACATTTTGTTTCTCTTTAGCTTTTTTGTCACTTTTCCGATTGGTGATCTCATTTTGTTGTACCCATACTAACTGTGACAACCTGAACTGACGTACACTTGTGTCAAGTGTCGTGTTATTTATTTGCATAAGTTATTGTTTCATATGTTTCTCGATCTTAAATAGTGGGTTGTTTTACTCATTATATATTTCAAATCTTTCAGTGTTACATCTCATTTAAATTATAGGATTAAATCTAACCCTATAACAACTTTGGGCAGCACCAACTCATCAGCTTTTCAATAGTTGAGGTCATCGGTCAATTGAAGCTAGACCACCATGGAAAACCTGGAAGCACGGAACGGCCGTTTCGTCCTGTTGTGGGACTCCTCAGCAGTGCGCATCCCCTAGAATCTCTACTAAAATGTCCACAAAACCCCTTCTGATGCTCATCAGTTTTCACTGTTAATTGCTTAGTGAATTATTTCTATATAGTTTTCTTTTTCATTAAATAGTCTCTTGTTCATCCTATAACAGTTCTTTATGTAAAAGAAGTGATAGGATCCTACCTAAAATTTAAGAAATTTCAAGTTAATTATTAATAAGAATAGGTTAGATTAATTGGGTATCATTTTCAGTGCTACCATCTAAGTTTATTGGTAATACAATTGTTGATAAGTATTACTTTCTTGCTTGTCTAATATTCTTTAACCAGTTCAATCGGCTTGATCAAAATCAGAATTAGAGTAAGTGGAAATAAGAAATACTTCGATAAACTGGTATAACAAATGTATATTCGTGAAAACATTAAGGTTTATACAAAATTCACATGAAGAATCCCCCGCGATCTCTCAATTTGATTGATTGAAAACAGGCTTACAGACATATTCAGATTTGAACGTGCACAGAACATACAATCTTCAGGATTCTATTATATTAACAATGTTTTATCAAAAATATTAGACACTAACACCATTGGATACCGGCTCAGTGGTGCAGTAGGTTAAGCGTTCGTGCGTGAGACTGAAGGCCCTGGGTTGAAATCCCGCGAGCGAGATCGTGGATGCGCACTGCTGAGGAGTCCCGAAATAAAATGAAACGGCCGTCCAGTGCTTTCAGGTTTCCAACGGTGATCTAGCATCAATCGGCTCATGATTTCAATCAAAAACAATAGATCTATTAGTTTTTTGTGCTTCTTATCAGCTCAGTAGTAGAAAATGGATTTAACTGGCATTTCAGTATAAAAAGCTGAACTTTTTTTGATTTCAGGAAAATCAGTATAAGCATATATTAAATCCAACCAATCGTGATGTAGACCTAGATTCATTTGTTGGGAATACATTTCGTGATTTGGAAAAAGATTTGGAGCTTGCTGATCCTGTTAAGACGAGTGAGTTATAATATGTTGTTATAATATGCATTAATATGCTTTTTCCCCAATGTCCTGGGCTTGCAGTAGTAAAAATTAAAAATAGTTCTGTGTGGAGTTAGAAAGTGATATCTAAACAGTCGTTGTCAGTCATTAACAATGTTGTATACCGATAAAGATCATAGTCATAGTGTTCTATTTAATTATGGTACTAAATAGCAATTATCCTACATATTTTTTAATACCAGTCAGTCAGTATCAACGTAGAACCTCGTACGTACGTACATCATTTCAGTTGCCATACCACATTAGCACAGAGATGCAGTTGTCGATTCGAATCCTGTAGTGGTAGAGTGTTGTTAGGGGTATGGAAAGGGGGTCACTTCCCGATCGCCCACACCGTGGAAGGGTTCTTCTGGACGTACTTGAAAGGGAAATTGGATTAGAGATGGCCTTAGTGATCTGAGAGTGTGATCGCAGTGCCTAAGGAACAACTGCTTGAGGTCGGTCACATACCACCTCTTCGTGAATAATTTTCGTGTTAGCTCCGTACTTATTGAGACCTTACCACCGGAGACGGATATCCGTGGGATAAGGCGAGCTGTGCATTTTTAGGGTCGACCTTTTCTAACCCCACCCCTCTTTGTGCGAAGGCAGCATCGCTGCCATGCCAAGGAAACACCTTACTGCTGTCACACCTCTGTACGGTCAGCAGTACGACTTTGTCTTCGGACCTTTGGTTTGGTGCTTTTAGTCTTAGAGCTTTCAATTGACCTGTCGGTCGGTCTGTATTCCTTGGCATTCTTATGTTTAGCAATTTTAAATGTTTTAGTAATGAGATTTTTACTTTGTTTTGAATTTCGTACAAAACCCACTAACTACCACAACAAATCGAATTAATTCATCAACAAAGAAGTATATTCTCATTTGGCTATTTTCAATGAATCTCAAATTAAAACAAAACAATCATCTAGTCCTTCTTATTCTCAGTACTTTTCTCTAACTGTTGTAATTCTCTCTTACAGTTATAACCCAGCTATTCCTATTGCTTAGTATTCTCGGACACCGATTCATTCGACAAGTCCCTCAAATCAGAACACGATTAGACAGGAAAGAGACTATATTCCAAATAACAAGGTTAGATGGAAATAAGTAGTAAGTAGTACAATAGGGAAAACGTTAGTATATTTATAGTTTTTTTACATGAGATTTCGAGTGTTCACTAAGTATTGGCCAACGCTCATTGGATAAGAATTAGCCAATAAGCGTGCACCAAAGCAATCGTGCATTGAGCATGCTGTAATCTAGTCTATGTCCCGCTAACACTGACACCTATTCATAATGAATATCTATTTCTCCACAAATCTCAATATTATTTAAATAATCATACATAAACTATTCTCTTTTCATTACATTATTATTATTTTTTCTCTTTTTAGGTATTCAAACAAATCATAATCATAGTAACAATAAATCACCAATTGAATTAAATGATAATAATAATTTATCATCAATAGATTCATTTTCTCATTTCACTTCAGTATCTGAAAATCATTATCCACCATTAACCTCTATTCATTTGTCAAAAAAATTTAAAAAATCGAAATTTATTGATAAAAATCAATTAAATGATCCACATCATTTAATCAACAAAAAATCAATAAAACAAAATAATCAATATTTATTAACAGATAAAGCTAATTTACATAAAATTAAAAAACAAACAAATAAAAGTCAATTACGTAATTTATTATCAAATCATCAATCTTTATTCAATGATCAAAGTGATAATAATAATGATGATGATAATATTGATGAACGTTATCGTTTATATACAGCCTCAGGTTTGTGAACTACTTTTTTCCTCCTTTTCTACTTCTTTATTTCACCGATTGAAATCACAAGTCAGTTGAAGCCAGACCATCATGGAAAACCTAGAAGCACTAGACTGCCGTTTCGTCCTGGTATGGGACTCCTCAGCAGTGTGCACCCACGATTACACACCCCGCGAGATTTGAACCCAGGACCCATCAGTTTCGCGCCAGGCGCTCAATCAACTAGACCACTGAGCCGGCATCCAACGGTGTTAATGTCTGACTTTCACCAATCCACGAAGTTGGGCCACCGTACACCATTGTCTTCAGTGAGTTGATATCTCACAACAGACCTGGTTGAACTATACTGGTAACGGCTTCTCACCAGAACTCTAGGAGTATCTCTTGAAGTCAATCACTAGTGAGCAGATGATTATTATCAGAAGGGGTTCGTGGAGATTTTAGAAAATTCACTGATTGAAATTATGAGTCAATTGAATCTCACGGGGTGCGGGATCGTGTATGCGCACTGCTGACGAGTCCCATACTAGGACGAAACGGTCGTCCAGTGCTTCTAGGTTTTCCATGGTGGTCTAACTTCAATTGACTCATGATTTCAATCAGTGAAATTTATAAAATCTCCACAAAACCCCTTCTGATATTTTTTTATTTGTTGCAGTTTTTCTTTTCCTTTTTTTTCTATAATGAATTATGAATAATTGGTATAGATTTATTCATTTCTATTTGTTTATTATTTATTGGATAAGTTAAATTAAAATATGGTTTATGAAGTGAATTATTCAACCATTGAACTGAATAGTTTATAGGTAATGTAAAATTATGATATAGTTGATATTTGTAAAACAATTATGGTTTATAGTTGGTAATGTTAAGTAATATAGGGTTAGAATGAGCGATAGTCTTCTATTGAGCCTCTTCAACCATGACTGATGGTAATATGGTCTATTTGAGTTTATCGTTGGTTTGGTGTCAGGCGGTCGTCATGTTAGATGATGTCTCTCCTTATGCTTAAAATTAGTGCTTGTTAAAAGTAAACGACTGTCTGAACACAGTTGCAGCAGACGATCACCATTATCTATTCGCTGAATCGGGATACTAAAATAACCACCTAAATGTCTTTTTGAGCATTAGAGTCACCTGCTACGAGTATTATGTTTAAGAGTTTAGCATTCTGAAGAGATTCGGAAAAATTTCCTGAAAAGTTATCTTTCACTTGATCCGAGCTACAGTCAATGGGAGCGTAGGCCCCTGTAAGTTCGCATGATCATTGTAACTAATGGTTGGAGACTCTTGGTGACATGGCTCAGAATCGATCACAATGGCGTCGGTGTATACACTCTCTGTCTTCTCTTAAACTAAGAGATTAAAATTGCTTCATATCTTTCTTTCTACGAACTAATTCTTTCTTCCTGTACTATATCCTTATTGCAATCTTTCTTTTATATATTACCACCATTGAATTAACTACTTTTATGAATCCGGTGTTCATCTTGTTGTGTTAATGAGGTATGGCAAGTTGGACCGATGCATATATGTGCCTGGTCCTACGTTGTAGCTGACTAACTGAATGACTGATCGTAATAGGTCACAATCAGTCACTGCTGTTTGAAGAAGTTATGAGGTCACCTAAAATCGGCGAACTGGACGAAGGATCATCGACACATCAACAAGATAAACTAAACTATTCCGATGCGTCCCAACCCTGCTAACTAGAGGGAGAAGGTCTGGTTCAGATGAAGGAAAATTGTATTCCTCAAGCAGGCACACAACTCAAGCATATATATACAGCATAAAATGGTCATTGGGAAACATCACGAAATTGTATATTAAAAGGCAACGAACCAGTGACATTTGGGGTCCTTCCAAGTGGGAAATACAATCCGAAGGTGAAATGGGATTTTTTTGCATGAAAACGAGAAATTCAAATGTCTAACATAAAATTACAGAAAACCAGACGTTTACTGAGTGATTTATGGTGATTTAGCATCCCCGACATATAACACATGTTCTAACAACTTCCGATGATAAAGATTCACTATCTCGCCATTGGATTTGCCATGTATACCGAATACCACGTGACCGACCTCAGAATTCCTCATTTGGTGGTTGCTGAATACATAAGAGATGCTTCACGGACACCCGTAATCGGATACTAGTGACCTACGGATATCGATATGAATTAGACCAGCAGTCAGTGAACTCTTGGATTGATGTCACATCTTGATGTGGCTACTCTTGGCTCTGTCTCAACCTGCTCCTTCACCAGATATCATCGACCAATGAGGTACTCATCGGTGCCACCCACTCGAACATGTGGGAATTCATTGATTTTATCTAACCATAGCGGAGTTTAAGTGAATAAAAAATGGAACAGTTGGTTACAGGAATCCGGTAACTACGTATAAAAGAACTATAAAAAAACAGGATTTCATATTCAACTGATTGTAATAACAGATCGATAGTAGACTATTTATTTGGAATAGAACATAGTTTGAATGTACACATCTATCTAAACATTGTAAACCGTATTCTATGATAATAGTTTATGGGTCAGCTAGTAGTCCAGTTGAGGAAGAAAATTTCCTTTTCGACGAAATCGTTTGCTTAAGCTGTACATTCGTATATATAGTTATCTAGGAAATATGTCTGTAGAAGAATAGGAAAGATTACATCATAAAATGGACTCGAAACTAAATACCAAATGAGGTTATGTACTGATTAAGAGTTAAGGAGGAAAAGAGTTTATGGGTTTAAAAAATTATGTAACATTTCCTTCCATATGGGGTTGATGAATTCCTCTTTCAATTTGTTCTATTTAATCACAATATATTAATGGAATTATTTTATTGTAACAATAAATCACCATTTTAAGCAAAGTTGGGGGATGAAATTTTGACTTTTAAATGATTCTACGACTTGCAATTTTCTTATTCGATTAGTTAGGTGTTCATTTCTCTTATTTAAAATAACACGATGTTTGAGGTTGTTCTTCTCGTGGAGACTGACATGATATGAAAATACTTACTACGCTTAAAGTCAACTTTATTTAGTAAAAGCTCTACAGTAGATCAGTACATTTATTTATTTTATTTATTTGAACATATAGATATTGGTACAAAGGGGCACCAGATACATATGCGCCACGTAAATCATTCAGTTTATGTGAGTGCTGCGATACTGCCACGGTGCTCAAACCGAAGCACGTGGTTTACTTAGGGGGTCATACCCAGAGCCTTCGACCTAAAGGTCTGGTCCACAAGGCAATGGAGAAACATCACGAGATGCAGTCCCATGGTAGCCGGTGACCAATAATTGGCTCATAGGCCATTTGTTCCCTCAGGATACTGAAGCCCATGTGCACCATTGATTTGGAATCAGGGTTTTCCAACTACTCTACTCTAGTTGTATTCCCCAGATTCACCAACCTAGTTAAAGTGCCGGACATTCGCTTTTCATCCTCTGAACTTCGTAAACACCCGTCCACGAGAAAGCAGTGAGTAGGACTTCCCTGACAATGGTTGTATACGTGTGACCATGTGAGGGCATTTATAGAGGGAGAGCTGACTCTCCCCACTCCCGGCTGTACCAGGGCAGATCAGTTCATATAATTATGGTATTGCAAATATTTGTCATTTGTTATAATCATGTATGGTTTTTACTGACAAATCAAATACTTACAAATTATGTAATCATTTTAATACAAGATGTGTTTAGTAATCCTATAGCTCAATGAAATAACGACAATATGAATACAATTTTAACGATCACCTTGTCCATTTATCTTCTATAAAATAAACTGACTATACAGGTAAAGTACATCGAAGTAACTGATATGACGAAACTACATGATGATGTATCAAAAGTAATAAAGAAAGCATGAAATTGAGAGGATATAACAATACCATAAATCAATTATCAGTATACTAATTTGTGTTATATAATATAGCCCCCAAATGCTCTGGTATGGCCGAGAGTGGGGTGGGCCCTCCTTCCCTCTTGAAATGCTCTCACACGGCCACGCGTATATAGCCTCTGCCAAGGAAGTCCTACTCACTGCCTTCTCGTGGCGGGGGTGTTATTCACGAAAATGAGAGGACGAAAAGCGAATGTACGGCAATTTAACCGGATTCCAAACCAATGGTGCACATGGGCTCCAGTATCCTGCGGGAACAAATGGCATATGAACCAATCGTTGGTCACCGGCTTCCATGGGACTGCATCTCCTCACGATGCTCCACTGCCTTGTGGATCAGACCTTCAGGTCGAAGGCTCGGGGAGTGGCCCCTAAGAAAAACACCCGCTCGGTTTGGGCACCCGGGCATTATCACGGTCCTCACACATGTCGAATGAGATTTGTGTGACCCATATGTATTTGGTGCCTCCTTGTACCAATATCTGTGTTAAAATAAATAAATAATACGAGAAGCCAATGAGTAGGGCTTCCCTGGCAAAGGCTATATACGCGTGTCCATGCGAGAGCATTTGGAGAGGGAGAGAGGACTCTCCCCATTCTCGGCCGTACCAAGGCATTCGGGGGCATCTATCAAATGAGAAAATCAATATTATGATTTTAAAAGTATTTCATATATTATATTAAAATATCATTGACAATCAATCAATTGAGGTTATTCTAAACGTTTTCAATATTCGGTAAGTATGTTGTATCCAGCACTTCTAGCTATTTTCTATTCATTTAGTGAATAGGTGCTGTATATTAGATTGGTCATCGGCTACCATGGGACTGCATCTCCTTACGATGCTCCACTGCCTTGTGGATTAGACCTTCAGGTCGAAGGCTCGGGGAGTGGCCCCCTAAGAAAACAACTTGCTTCGGTTTGGGCACCCGGGCAGTACCGCAGCCCACACACGCAAATATGGTGTGGCGCATACATATTTGGTGCCCTCTTGTACCAACATTTATGTGTTTAAACAAATAATAATAAATATACTAATTTGTGTAGGTTATTGAAGTGACTTCAGTTAGACATATATTGGGAAATAAGATGCACTGGACAGCTGTTTCATTCTAACATAGAACTCTCCAGTAATACGCATCCATGACCCCGCCACTGGGAATCGAGGCTAGAACCATCGGTTTCGCCCGCAAACGGTGAAACTATGAAAAAACAGCTCAGTTTTCTCTGGATGTTTAACTTAGGTCTTTTCATGATATTAATAACATAAATGAACTTTTTAATGAATGAACATTAAAAATATATATTTTTATCCTTTAGAGAAAATAGCCTTAACATTTTTAGTTATCCACTTCAGTCTAACGCTGGTGTAATTTTTGTAAATTGTAGTTTAGCACCCTAACAGCTTATTTACTTATCCTTCAAATAAAATTTGCATTTAGTTCATTCAAATCTTTAAGGAATTACCCATTATTTTGTATACTTATATATTTAGGTAAAGTAGTTGATGTTAGACAATTAAATCGTACAAGATCTGGACGCATTGTCATACCGAAACTAGACACGCGTTATGAACAAAGTGTTGTTTTGAATCGTGGACATGTAATGGGTGTCAGTCGTAATACAGATGATGAGGTATGCAGTAATTGTTATTGTTCATAGTATTTAATAGTATTAATGCTTTTTTTTTAAAAAAATTTAACGCATCTAGTCATGTGTAAGAACTGTACAAACCCGTAACGTTTGAAACGCGTTCAAAAGTGAAACAACTGATAGTTGAAAGCATTTATCGTCGAGCTAAGTTAATCGTTTACAACTTCCTTATTTGTAGCTTCATATATTTTGATAGCTACGTCATAAACTGTCGGTCCTAAAATATACCACACGTACTTGCCTCATGAATTTACGTTGCCGGGGATAAGGTTCGCTAATTATGTAGAGCTAACCCAACAAAATGCACATGTTTCACTAGTCTCAAATAGATATCTTCATGTCGGCAAAAAATTTAGTTCTACTCTTATCTCCTTTTTAGAGGCATATGAAAATATATTCGTCCATGACATGGGTAACCAGAATTTGTCAATTTCTTGCACTAATCAAGTTAATTTTTCTTTCAAAAGTACTAGTATCTTTTATGCGTCTCGATATCAACTCTACTTCTGAATCACATTAAAAGTTCATTTTGGGTGTTCTTTAGCTTCGATAAACCTGTAATGTATATTTTCTGCAATTATTCTTTCGTTTTTCCTTATTAACTAATTTCTTTGTAATTGTGACAGTTTGTTACGTGCCGTCTAAGATTATTTGTCATACACAGATACAAAAATGTGTACGTTTATTTTTTATGATATTCGGATTTTCTGAAGATTGTGTAAGTTCAGTATTATTCTTCCTAAGAAAAATTGTTGTTGTCGTCGTCTTGCATTTCGACAGATCTTATCAAACTTATACCAATCATAGAATGAACAATTGTTTCTTATTTTATTTAGTACAAAATACATATTATGCTAACATTTAATGATGAATAAGCTTTTGTTCGGGATGTTACATCATCCAATATGACGTTTAAAGAAGGAAGGTAATCTTAAATTCACATATCGATTCAACGTAAATTGTGTTCAATTAATTTATGACGCATTTTTCTTGTTGTATTTCATGTGTTCAGACTTTCAGTTTCAAGTAATTATTTGATTTTTCAGTGTATTTTTCCATGTCATTATAGAATTGTGGAGATTATTAAGTTTTTGATTAAGATCATGAGCTGGTGGATGTTAGACCAACGTAAAAAATCTGGAAACACTAGATGACCGTTTTGTCTTAGTATAGGACTTCTCAGAAGTGCACACCCCACGATTCCACCTCGCGAGATTTGAACCCAGGACCTATCGGTCTCGCGCGCGAGCGCTTAGCCACTAGATCGTGTCGGGTAGAGACAGATATTTACCTTAGTACAATAGAAGATGGTCGCGCAGTTTCATGGATTGGTATTTTTCCTTATAATTGACTAATCAATTGAGGTTTTGTGTTCAGCGGTAACTTGTCAATCGATTTCCTTAATCGCAAAATGAATTCTTCCGCAATCTCCATCAAGGAAGCTTCTATCCAATTTGTACTTTTCATTCTAATTGGTGGATAGAGATTATGTCTCGTCCATTGTATTGAATTTACAAATACTTAGTTTAATGCACGAACGAATCATATTTCATTGTTAATCGCTTAATCAATGTTCTTTACAGTCTATCTTCTTGTTATTTTATTTCAGACTTTAATATCTTGGGTCTCGGAATCATCTAGTCATTAATAGAAGCGGTAATTATATTTTGTACAGGCGATGCATTTCAAACCCACTGATTTCATCGGTGTACTTATTTTTTTAACATTTTGATTTTGTTTTTATATATTATATTTAAAACAATACGAATTATTTAATTAGTTTCCTGTTGCTTTTATTAATGGGATTATAGAGAGAATTTTGTAGAATCTAGTGAAAAGCTACACCAGAATTATTAAATGCTTTTATGCTTGACTATATTTAATGGTATTTTAATGTATTGAAGTACAATATCTAACAAAGAGATGGTGTTGAACGTATAGATGCTAACTCAAAACAATTGTTCTTCACTGCACGGTAACATTGTGCCCTGGTACAGTCGGCTCTCCCTCACATGGCCACGTGCATACAACCATTGTCAAGGAAGTCCTACTCACTGCTTTCTCACGGTGGGGGTGTTGTTTACGAAATTCAGAGGACGAAAAGCGAATGTCCGGCACTTTGACTAGGTTGACGAATCTGGGGAATACAACTAGAGTAGAGGAGTTGGAAAACCCTGATTCCAAATCAATGGTGCACGTGGACTCCAGTATCCTGAGGGAACAAATGGCGTATGAACCAATTATTGGTCACCGGCTACCATGGGACTGCATCTCGTAATGTTGCTCCATTGCCTTGTGGACCAGACCTCTAGGTCGAAGGTTCTGGTAGTGACCCCCTAAGTAAACCACGTGCTTCGGTTTGAGCGCCGTGGCAGTATCGCAGCACTCACATAAGCTGAATGATTTATGTGGCGCATATCTACTTAGTGCCTCCTTGTACCGATATTTATGTGTTTAAATAATAAATAAAAATTACACTATATTTTCTAAATGACCCTGGAGTCAGTAGTATATGCATATTTGTTGCTGGGGCAACATGCACAAAATATGTCCGAACCGCCTGACTTAGGGTCTTAGGAGGAGGACAAATTTTTATCTTGATTACGTCAGAGAACTCATGTTAAACTTGAGCATAACTTATGGAGCGACCATGGTATTTTAACAGTTATCCAGAATCCTCAAGTTGTAATGATCATGTGTCAGAAACGTCTTTGTGTTGTAAAACTGATTTTTTGGTCAGATCATTAAAGCTGAGAATAAGCATAACGCGCTCTAGCTTTCAATATACGTAGATCAATCCCAATCACTGCCTCACAATTAGCACTTAATAACACAGATGTAAACAAAGATCTCTTTTAAGTAATTTCCCGACCGTTGTTGCTACACTGACGTGGTGGTCGGGCTTGCCTATCGTGATAAAGCAACCGAGCTATACGGGCTGGGACAACTGTTCCTCAGGGTCCTACCATGTCAGACAGGTCGGTTGAAGAGCGGTAAGACTAAAAGCAACAAACCCAAGGTCTGAAGGCGAAGTCGTACTGCTGACTGTACAAAGCTGTGACGGCAGTAAGGTGTTTCCTCCAAACAACCAGTATAACAGAGCTGCTGCTTTCCCACAAGGAGGGGTGGGGTTAGAAAAGGTCGACCCTAAAAATGCATACCTCGCCTTATCCCACGGATATCCGTCTCCGGTGGTAAAGTCTCAATAAGTACGGAGCTAACACGAAAATATTCACAAAAAGGTCATGTGTGAGCGACCTCAAACAGTTGTCCCTTGGGCATCGCGGTCACGCTCTCAGATCACTAAGGCCATCCTTAATCCTATTTCCCTTCCAGGTACGTCCAGAAGAACCCTTCCACGGTGTGAGCAGTCGGGAAGTAAAAACTACCCTCATACTTCTAACAGCACGCAAGACCACTATTTAAGTAATTTTTATTTGGACTCTAATAGCTACTTATTCACGTATATTAATTACTAACTGACCAAATGCAAATAGGGTATTGTGTATATTACTGTACACTAAGACGACAAATCTACCCTACCACCACATAATTTGTTCAAAACTACTACCAAATTATCATTAATTGTTGCATTACAGAGGAATGATGACATTGATAAATTCCGTCTTTTTCCACATTCATTGACATAACAATTGTCATCAGAAAGGCTGTTTGCTTCGAAAAATTAACAATCTGTTGTAACGTGAAAATGCTGCAGATTGGAGGTTTGCGAATTATCGATCGGAGCAAAGACGCGCAAACACGGGCGAGCGACCTAGAGCTCTGATTGGTCCCGCTTCTCTGTCTAGCCCAGCCAGTTGAGTCCAGAACGCAAGTCGGAAGTAGATCATAAACATAAATCGTGTATTTCTTGATTCACTTGGTAGTCAGTTTATACCCAATTGTTGTTAACCTAAAAATTCGAACATATCCTTTGGAACTTAATATCTGGATACACGATAAACACAAAACTGAAATGTAAATTCTAAAATGTTTCCAGTATTTCATAATTTAATAAGAGACTTGATAATCAAATAATTATAGTAACATTTATTTGTTTAAACACACAAATATTGGTACAAGGCGGCACCGAAAACACATAAACCATCCGGTTATTGTGATTAGTGGAATACTATCCGAGTGCCCAAACCGAAGGAAGAGGTTTAATTAGGGGGCAACACCCAGAGATTTCGACCTGAAGTTCTAATCCACAAGACAGTGGAACAACGTCTAAAGATTCAGTCCCATGATAGCCGATGATCAACAATAAGTCGATACGCCGTTTTTTCCCTCAGGATACCGGAGTCCAGATTCACCAACCCGGACACTCGCTTTTCGTTCTTTCAATTTCGTGAACAACACCCGCCCCACGAGAAAGCCATGAGTAGGACTTCCTTGTTAGTGGTCTGTATACGCATGAACATGTGAGAGCATTTCGAGAAGAGCTGACTCTTCCTACCTTTCGCCGTATCAGGGCATTCATATAATATTAATAATAACTTGACTGTGTAATATAACGAACAAAGCATCTACATAAAACTTAACTGAGTAAAGATTAATTGATATAAGACATTAATTTCTCCCATATATTGTGATCTTTCATTATAGTGAGGTGATTCACAATAGAAAGAGATTATATATAGGAGGATGATTATTTATTTTATAAATTAGATGCAGGTATATTATATTTCAATTTATAATTGTCAAATAACACTAGAAATTGTGCTAACTTTTCATGTATAATATCTGTAAGAAGAAGAGTTAAGAAAAGAAAATGACTTGAACACAATAGTTAAATACATATTCTATTGAATAAATTACTTTAACATTGTAGCAAAATGTCTCTGTGCAAACAACAGACTAATATTTTAGTTGTTGAGATGATAACGATCATCTGAATTTATTGTACAGATAACAAAGTAAACAATATTCACATGGTTACTTTGGTTTTTCAAATGCTATAATGATTAAGGATGGTTAGTTTTCAGGAGACTTTAGTAAAGTTAGGTATTGGCTAGAAGTAGGATTCAATGTGAGTGTTTCGTCTTGTCCCGAAACTTGTCAGCTAGGTGTTGATATAGACAATGAAACACCCTTGGCTTCAAATATCATTATTTCTGGCATAGATTGAGTTGTCACACATCAACAATACAGAGAAGCAAAACGATTAAGGTAAATGAGAGCATAATCCAATGAAACATTTAGCGCTTTAAATAAAGGACAGGAAAGTGGTCTTATATGCGGTACATTCTACGACATTTGTTACATTGTAGGATCTAAACAAAAGATCTACGATTTCCATCGCAGTTGACAACATTATATATACGTCAGGGGACAGCTATGAATCTCAATTATAATTATAAGTGATTTAAGGAGTTGATTTCGCCAGTGTTGGGAAGATCCAGAGTATTCCTCAAAAAAAAGCTCATAAAACGCTGGGAAAAGTCTTATCCAATCAACACTGAGAAGTTTTTCAGAAATATGTTGAAGGTAAAGAGTCACAGGTCATATTTCTCATTGGGTGATTGCTTATCCTGTTACTATATTTATTAAGGTTCCAGTACCGTCTTAAAGCCCAAGACCATCTGAGATGCTATAACTATCCTCAATTTTCTGTACGTACTAACTTTGAAGTAGAGCTTTCTTTCCATATTTCGCGCCCTTTCTCTTGTGCTCAAAATGCATAGATTTAGCCTGGGGGTTGTTAGAAATGCTTAGGAAAGTGATTCAAGTGTTCAGTTAGAAAACTGAGTTTGTGTACGACTTCAGTTATTTTAATCTAGTCAGTTTAATTTATAAAACAAACGAAACTATATGCATTCGGATATGAAGTTATTTTGGATCAAAATAGGGAAAAACACTTACTACAAACAAAACAAGATGGTGCAATTCTTGGACTTGATAATAACTGACTGATACGTCGTAAGTCTAAACTAATCGACACTAATTTTTTATTCGGATCTTCGTTATTGTTTAACTGTTTTGAATTATCCAAATCAACATCGTTAGAATCCCAAATTGTACTACGAGCTTCATCAATTGAATCATTAATTTCAGTTGAAAATGATTCTGAATTCATCCAACTACGAGCTTTTAAACCTCGAAATGTTAACTTAACAGAAGCCAACGTTTCAACATTGACAGCAAAATTTAATTCACCTGAACCATTTGCACTGATAATCTTTGTAAAAATGAACATAAGAGATATATAAATGAAGATATCTATGAATTTGAAAACTCTCACAGAATTATCATGCGTCATATAAACAGTATAACGGGTCAGAAGAAAGAACAAGGTGAAAAACAAAGAAATTGAAATAATGTCACAGTTACAGTGAAAAACTTAAAGTAGTTTCAAAGCAACGAATGGTTTAATATACATATGTGAGACACCATAACCAACTTCGAGTTATGTCGGTGAGATCATAATTTATGAACGACCTTTGAGCGACGCTAGACTGACCTAGAGAGTGTACACCTAATAACCAGGACCAAATGAAGGTTGTAAACCTGTGTGATGAATCAGAATTATGATTTACAGTTGATGATTAAGGTTAGAAATGAGATTTAGGGTTTTCATCACGAACTGACATCAGTTATAATACCAAAACTCTTTATCCGAATGAATGAGTTTCGCGCCAAAACCCGAGACCTGGTTCGTTCAGAAATTATAGTCTCGCCGTTATTTCTCTTAACATCTGAAATCATGAATTGAATCGTGAGTTCTAACCAACTGGTTATCATTTTTATATACTGAACTCAATTCAGTAGAAAGTACTACTGACTGATACCATATCTTGATCTGGTCAACCAGAATAAAGTTTTAATTGTGAAGTAGTACCCTAATGGCTGAGATGTTCAACTTTCAATCACCAGTACTGAGGTTTGATACAAGCTCGACCTAATTTGATTGCGAAACCAAGTGGTATAACTCACTAATATCACAGATACAAAAAGCTTAAAGTTGAATACATGGATCCTCATTAAAATTTGTTTCCATCATTCAGTGACGATACCGATTGTAAATACATCTCAGTTCAACAGTAAGCCAGATGCCAGAAGAATAGCTTAGTGGTAACTTCTCCTATCATGAAGCTGTTTAACACGGGATAGAATCCGGGAGGGAAACGTTAGCACAACACAGACTTGATGAGAATATGCTTCAGACTAGATGATGTCGGAATGCGATGACTGGTAAGTTTTTAACCAAGCAACCCCAGTAGATGAGCTAAAAGACTAAAAAATTTATTGTGTAAAGTTTATAGATCTACATAACATAAAATGATGTTTACTTTATGACATGTTTGTACTTCTCACTCCAAGTCGTGTTTTGATTTGGGAATTAGTCGAGTGAAATAGTGTCCAGGAATACTTATACTAAATGAGGTGTGTTATTGTATTTCTGTTTCACGAAAAAAACAATAATAAAGATGTTAATTACTTACAATAAACTTTGCAAATTTTTTCATACGATCAACAAATGGGCGTAATGTTTTCACTGGTGGGAAGAAAATACTCACCTAAAAAAATTTGTGAAAAATATGAGGAAGTAAAATTCATACAAAATGTTGGTAAGAGATATATTATCATATTAGTTTGGATTCGGAGATCATCTATCAACAACTCAACGAATCACATCTCTAAGATCCAGTCATCCAAACTGCACTAGACAATGAAACTCGATTGTAGAAAAGTGCCCAAAAGAAGAACCTGATCATCTTTATGAGAGACCCAGACGCCAAAGTCGGAATGGACAGGACAACATGGACTACAAGAAAGGAACGGAAATGGTAAGAGATTTGAAAATTTACGTGCCTTCAACGAAATGGTTATAAGAGGTACTATATTACTCCCACAAACACATGCGCAAAGCTATACCGATCTCACCAGACTATACTACAGAGAACCAGGTAGACTATATTTGCATCACTGAAAAATTCATAATGTCAATGGAAGATGTGAGAAATACTAACAAACGAGTTCAAGATGGATCTCAAACACAGGACCCACGCCTTACAAGATCTCAAAGAAGAAGGAACTATTATAAAGGACAAATGGAAAGGGATCAAAGAAACACTAACCTCAACGTGTGTGGATGTTGTGGACTGAAAGAAGCATAAACACAAAGAATGGATCACTATGAAAAACGTTGGACAGATTCAAGAAATCTAGAACAAGAAGACAGCAATTAACAATAGCCAAACAAGAACCGAGGACATCAAAGCACAAGCTGAATACACAGAAGCAAACAAGCAAGTGAAAAGGAGCATCAGGGCCGACAAGCAGAAAATACATGAAAGAGCTAGCAGTGACAGCGGAGAAAGCTGCAAGAGAAGAAAATACAAGACAACTATATGTCACAACGAAGAGGCTCGCAGGAAAATATAGTAAACGAGAGAGACCTGTCAAGGATAAAGAAGGCAAACCAATCACTGAAATTCAAAAACAGAGGAATAGGTGGGTAGAACACTTTGAATAAATCATGAATAGACGAGCTCCATTAAATTCACCAGATACTGAAACACCACACAGATATTCTCATAGCTGTCACTCCACCAACGACCGGAGAGATCGGGATGGCCATCAGATAAATGGACAGTGGGAAATCAGCAGGACCTGACAGTATACCAGCCGAAGCATTGAAGTCAAACATAAAAGTAACTGCGAATATGCTTCACATTGTATTTAGGAAGAATCGCGAGTAAGGACAAGTGCCGACGGACTGGAATAAAAGATATCTCATCAATATATCAAAGAAAGAAGGTCTGAGCAAATGTAAGAACTCCAGAGGCATCACACAATAATCAGGAAACGTTTTCAACAATGTTGTTGAACCGAATGAAAGACTCAGTAGACGCCAAACTTCGAGGTCAACAAGATGGATTCCATAAGGACCAACTGCATACAAACCAGATTGTAACACTACGGATCATCGTTGAACAATCAAGTGAATGGAACACGTCACCATACATCAACTTCGTTGACTATACGAACGCGTTTGAAAGTGTGGATAAGAGGACATCATAGAAGCTAATAGTGGCTAAGCCAAAACTTCAGTTCTAGAAGTCATTGACTGTTGGTCTAAGACATATCAGTCGCGAAATACATATTTTTCTGATCAAGGTCAGAGAGATAATTGTAATCTATGGTTAATTAATGTAAAAGTAGTTTTTATTTTTGTTATTATTAACTACTAATCAACAATGATACATTTTCTATAGATGAAAACATGACTTTATTTTAACACTTACATTAAAATCTGGATCTGGTAGCTCAACAAATTCATCCCATAAACGAGGAGGTACAACTTGAACGGGAATAAAATGCCAAACAGCGCGTGGATGACCTGTAACACTTGACTAAATGTTTAGAGAAAACAAAAATAAGCATCCAGTTGTAGTATATGAAGAATTTTAGTTGAAGACAAACACTGACTCGAAGGATATCAGAATTGAGGGGGTATAACTCAACAGTTGTATCTTATTCACAGTGAGACATGAATCTCCTGGGTTGGATTCGTAGACAGTTATACGTATGAACTGTTGCGGATCCTCAAATAAGGTTATATGATTTAGTTTACAAGTAGGGTTCGCTTTGTTGTGTATGGTTACGTATTGTTTCCGGAAGCAAGACAGAGTAGCACAAAATATGCACATCAAAAGTATGCATTATTCCCTCTATAACCACCTGTTAGCATAGTCCCCCCAAAAACCGAGACTACAACCAGAATTCAGAAAGTATATTGCAACAAGATCAGACGATGGGAAAGAGTAAAATGCTGAGGTAGTTTTTTATTATATTTTGATAAATCTTTCGACCAAGTTATGGCAATTTCTAATTATGGACAGAAACTAATGAGAACTCTGATAAGGCTGTACCATACCACCGAACGAATGGTGAACGTAGAAACTACTTCAGGTTCACGGTGTATATATCAAAATCGAATCAAATATAAATTTTACAGATAACGATCGAAGATTAGGTCGTTCGGGGTTATAGTAAAGCTTTACTCGAAACTCGATAAGTACAGCTACTATTACAAACAATCTTTCAACATTTATCTCGTAAACAACATAACCCAGGAAAAAGACAATAGTGTAGAAAAACCTTGAGTCAAATTTGAAATGAAACAACACTTCATATATAGTAACATAAAATAACCGTAAGATGATAAAATTAGCAAATAATAGCTAATCAGATAACAGCAAACGTCGTTGCGGACAAATGGAATTCGAAAAGTGGTAACACAGTTCTCCATACCAACTAGAACTACCCTTTATAAACCTTCACTTTATCAGATTTACGAATTTTTGAAGGAAGTTTGAAGATAAGCCAGTAAGGATGGGGTATTGGATTATCAGATCCAGCTATATGTATGTAATTTAAAAGTTTCAAATTAGTGAAATAAAAAACAATAGATCTTGGGTTCGAATCTCGCGGGTTGCGGGATCGTGAATGCGCACTGCTGAGTAGTCCCATAGTAGGACGAAACGGCCGTCTAGTGCTTCCAGGTTTTCCATGGTGGGCTAGCTTCAATTGACTCATGATTTCAATATGTGAAAAACAATCACTTTTTGGTTGATTCTGTTCAAAATTCTGAAAAATGTTACATTTATTAACAAGCTTAAATTCTAACTAAATATGCCAGTGGTTGATAGTGAATTAACACAATGAACGGGATTTTATGCAAGATTTAAAAAAAAAAAATACCAACCTGATCCAATTCAATTGCTAAACAAGGAGTTTTACGTCTAACTAATTTTATTTTCAATCCAAGTAGTCGACAAACTGACTGATCTAAATTACTAATCATTCCTGTTACAGAATTAGATCCAATTCGAGATTTATTCACTGTTGTATATGAGTTCGATGTGCAATTTGAATTGTATAAAGGATTACGACTAGATGTAGATTGAGTATTCGGACGAATACAATGCAGTAAATGATCGATATTTAATTCCAGGAATATTTCATTTTGATCCGGTGAAATTCCTTCACATATACGTTCAGGAAATAATATTGCCTGAGATTAGGTAAAAGAAACGCATTAAAAAGAAATAACATAGAAACTTAAGAGCACAGCTGATGTAGCTTTTCAATGTTTCTTAGTTTGTTTCGACACAGTTGTGATCGATTCTGCACCATGCAGTTCAAAGAATACAAACACTGATTACGACAAACAAGCGAAACCCAACCAGGTAGTCTGTATCTACCGACTTGCCTACTAAGTCCACGATGTGTTGGTGCATGAGGGGCAAATAAGCATAGCTTCTGGCGATGGATTTCATTTGTTTTATACCAGGATGACCAGTGTGGAAATGCTTTAGCACTCTTGATCGTAGGGACTCTGGTACCACCACTTTATCTTCAAACATCAAGCATTCATTTACGACAGATAATGTGTCCCGACGGCGGTAAAGTTGCTTCAAGTCAACCATCGAGTCCAGTTGACGGGCCAGCCATTGGTGACGTATTTCATCGCTCTCTTAATGATGGAGTCGTTCCCGGAGGCAGACTGTATTTCAGCTGCTGAGACTGGCAAAGCACGAACAGCAGTTGTCAGGTAACATTGTCATTAGGGAGGCAATAACCGCATCTTAGTCGGCCGTATGGTGTTCGCTGATAAGTAGTGACAAGGCGTCAGCCTGACCAAACTGTTGGGTGCGCCGGTACTGAATGTCATAATCGTAACCCAAAAGTATCAAAGCTCATCGCTGGAGTCGGTTTGCAGAGTGGGCTGGAACACCAAATTTTGAACCGAAAATTGTGAGAAGAGTAAATCTTCGACCGTACAGGAATTTGTGGAAACGGCGTACTACAAACACAAGGGCGAGAGTGATATGGTGGAAAGAAAAGTCAAAATTCAATTGATTTACTAATAATCAGTTTTGTTCAAAATCACTTCCGCTCTGATTCAATGTCATGATTATTCAATGTAGTATTTGCTTTCTATTCTCGTATGATCTTTTTATTCTCTATAATATACGATATTCTTGTATTCCATTGACATGAACTATGCTCAGTATGTCATTTGTTATAACTCTAAGTATTTTTCATAGATGTGATTTCATCCTAATTATTAATAAAAATGGATGTACAATCAATATATAAATGAGTGTATTTTCGACTAGAATCGTCGTCATAGTATTTTGGGACTAATAAATCTTCACTTATACCAGTCTTATGTTCTTACTTTCGTGTCGTGGGAATTGCGGAGGTCCCTTCGTTCCGAGTATAAGTGATCGGGATTTTCCGACACAACAATCAGCGACGACCAGATATAACCGAGAGCCTCTTTCTCTGTTTGACTGTACTTTCTTTCCGCTGGAGTTAATGTGCGAGATGCATGCATAATAGCTTTTTCTGTTGCGTCCGCAAACTGGTGTGAGATGACAGCACCAAGTCAAAAAGCTGAAGCATCTGCAGCCACAATGATTGGCATGGATGGGTCCTAGTGCGTCAATAACAGTTTGGAGCTAATGATGGTTTTCAGCTTGCAAAATGCAGCTTCACATTCTTTTGTCCAGTTCTAGCTGGTATTCTTATTCAGAACATAATTTAGTGGGGCGCGTATGTCATGCATCGACGGAACAAAAGCTGAATAATGGTTAATTAATCCCAGGAATGATCGTAGCTCAGAGATATTAGTGGGAGCCGGCATCAGTTTTATAGCTCGGATGTTTTCAGGGTCTGGTCTGCGACCTGAGGCATCAAAGATGAATCCCAAGTACTTTACTGACTTCAAGGAAAGTTGGAATTTTTCTGGGTGTAATCGGAATCCGTTATCGCTGACACGTTGTAGTACAGCTGTCGTGCGTTCTCGAAGCTATTCTAGCGATGTGTCAACAATTAAGATGTCATCGAGATAAGTTGCGACCCCCGGGATACCCGATAGGATGGTACCCATTAGTTGCTGAAAATTGGATGCAGCTGTCTTAACACGAAATGGTAGGCGATTGTACTGAAACAAGCCACAATGAGTATTTATGGTAAGTAACTCTCTCAAGTCTTCAGCCACTTCCACTTGTAGATAGGCATCACCGAGATCCAGTTTTGCAAAAACTTTCCGCCATTTAGCATAGTGAACAGATCTGCGGGAACTGGCAACGGGTAATGATGTTGTTCTAGGGCTGCGTTAAGACCTGTTGAGAAATCTGCGCATATTCTAATTGTACCATTTGCTTTCTTAATAACCACGATGGGTGCTACCCAAGCAGAATAAGGCGGTTTAGTTCTTCGTCAACTCTCGATAATGCTACGTACGGCACTAGTCTCTTTGGACGGAAGGCAGGCTTAGCTTCAGGTTTTAACCGAAGTGTTGCTTTCATAGCGGTGTACTGACGCAATACAGGCTGGAAAATGGTTGAAAACTCTGTTATTAGCTTCTTCGTATATGCTTCAGGTTCATGGGGTTGTCACACCATATGGCATACGGTGCTTAACGGGACATCAGCTAAATGCAACTGGTTGAACTATTCTAAACCAAGTAAGTTTAGATCAGCTGGCGTTATGCAACATACCCTGGTGAACGTCAAATCTCGGAAAGACACATTACAATCTAATTGTCCCAACAAACGTAGATGGTTACCACATACAGTACGAGGTTTTTGTGTCGTTGGCACGGTGCGTGGTCTGCCCATTTCGATCCAGATTTTCCGCGAGAGAATGGTCACGTCTGATGCCGTGTCTATTTCCAATCTAAGGGACGCCCATTAATATTAATGGCAATATATTTTCTCTCACCTGGGGTAGAGTTATAACAGCTTGCTATTAGACTAAACAAACTCGTGCTGGATTTATGAATAGGATTTCTGGTACCTCTGAAGCTGCTCGGCTTCTTTTTTGAAAAAAACCGTCTTTATGGCCCACAGCTTTACATTTCCTGCACAGATGTTGTTTATACTGACAGTTTCGAACAAAGTGCCATGCACTGAATTGCAGCAGGGGGCAGGAGGATTTGTTTTTGTCTGCTGACCTGAACTAGGTGTCGCTAGGGCAGATTTATGCGGGTTGGGTGGCTGTTGGGCTACATGAACTTCAGTATGATCTGAACCACCACGCTGGACCATCGTAGTGTCACGCTGCAGATTGATTAGAAGTTGATATTCATTTGCGATAGTTAGTTTTGGATCTTCGTCCAATCGTGTTCTAATGTCACTGTACTTCTGCGATTGAAGGCTGCAGATGAGAATGAGTGCTTTAAATTGGTCTTCAATAAGCGACTTCAACCGGACGCGTTCACATCCTCGGTTGACGATACCCACATGTGTGAGAAAATCAGCATCTTTGTTTATGGTGAGCTTCAAACATCGATAGCGCGCATTGAATAGGGAGTTGTCTTCGAATTGTTGGCTCAATGACTGAACATTGTCCGAGAATGAGTGGTCGCGTGGGCTTAGAGGCAGAATTAAGTTGCAATACCTGTCTAGTTCACTAGGACCCAATTTTCGAAGCAGCGATTGGACCTTCCAAGCATCATCTTGATTAGTAAAGTCAAATTTGAATAGGTCTTCGTAACATCGAAACCACATATCAAACGTGACATTGGATTCCGGGTCGTAATGAAACTCGGAGATACTGTTAGCGATACCATCAACTGATGGTGCGGTAGTAGTAGGATTAGAACTGCTTGGTTGAGTATTAGACGTAAGCTTTGCATCTGCTAACATCTGAATACGTTTCATCTGCTGCTCGAGCAATAATTCCACTTTAGCGGGATTCATGTTTGCTCCACCCACGTCGCCAAATTTGCTAGGTTTGAAGCGGTTACGAGTTCACTTAGACTGCGAACGGAACAAAGACTCAGTGACCGAAAACCAATAAGCTAGCTATCTGATGCGTCTCAGCCCCGCTAACTAGGCAAAGAAGTCCAAGCTTGGAATGGGGAAGTATATTCTGCAAACAGCCAGAAACGAGCGATAAAAACAAACGCAAATCAAAACGTATATATACAGCACAAAACCGTCCTTGGGGAGAGTTACCAAATAGCATACTAAAAGACGCAACGGACCAATAGCATCTAAGATTCGTCTAAGTGGGAAATACGACATGAAGGTGACAAGAGCGCTTTTGGTGCGAAAAACAAGAAATTCAAATTTTCCAAATAAAATTACAAAATTAGGTCTGATCCTAAGTGAGTTCTGGGGATCTCACGTCTCCAACATTTTTTGAATTGCCTTTATCCAAAATTTTCTAGTCGAATGTGTGTCCGCAGTTGTCCACGTGCATTGATATAAGTGACGACATGTCATGGCGTTTGACTGCTAATTGATGTTCATGCAGACGGAGATGAAGAGGGCGTCTGCGTCTGCGGACACATTCGACTGGAAAATTTTGGATAGAGACAATTTGAAAAACACCAGAGAATTTTTAGAAGCTTGGCACTCAGATCAATCAACAAACACATTGAAATCGATTCAATTTATCAACTAATCAGGAAAATTACGGACAAATATAGGACCAAACTTCAAACCAATGGGCGATACAATGAAGACAATCAAGTAAACAGTGACAGGTTTATGTCAACCAATCAACATCGACGTGTACAGGACAATCTGTGAGTCATATATAGAGAAATCCGAACACTTCACTTCTACCTGAAGTTTGTGCTGATGATATCATTCAGAAGAACGATGAAAGCTCCACAACTAAACGATCCAACTGAGAGAACAAAATTCCATCAAAATCATCCACCTAAGTTACAAATTTTCTCCACCATCTCAAATAAAGACCATTATACTGAGTTAAGAGGGATATTTTTGTACTATGCGTTTTTTAATTCATACTAATTGAGAATAAAAAAAGAATCTCATAACTTACAAGATCTAAATCACACCATGCTGTAACTCCACCAAATACAGATCGTTCTTTAATAATAAATAATAATTGATTTTTGTTCAAATGTAAAATCACATTTTTTGCTAATCCAGCAATCATTTGAACAATATCTGAAGGATGAAAACAGAAAGATTAGAAAATTCCTAACGAAATCTACTTGATATTAGTAGGGATTTGTTTAAAATAGTAGAACAAGTAAACAAAGCAGATTCTTTTTTTCTTCTAAAAATACTTAGATAATACAATCCTGGAACAAGATAGACATACATTCAACTGATAAGATATTTTTAAACTACAAAGCAGTGGAGCAACATTAGGAGGTGCAGTTCCATGATAGCAAGTGACTGACAACAGGTTCATGTGCCATTTGTTCCCTCAGGATCCTGGAGCCCGTGTGTACCATTAGTTTGGAATCAAGTTTTTCCAACTCCCCTAGATGGGTTCTCCGTTTTTATTAACCCGGTTATGGAGTCGGACATTCTGTTTTCGTCCTCTCAATTTCGTAAACAACACCCCTGCCTCGAGAAGGCAGTGACTAAGACTTCCCTGATAGTGGTCATGTGAGAGCATTTGTAGAACGAGAGCTGACTCTCTGCATCCTCAGTCGTACCAGGGCATAGAATTAGCAAGATAAGTAGCAAACGTGTTGACATAATAATAACAGCACCAATGATAGCGAGAAAGATTAAACATAGAGAATACAGTCAAGAAAGAAGGGATAAATTCGTGGAATAAAAGTATAACGAAACATAAAGTTAGGAAGATAAATGTTGGATGTATCTGCGCCACGGTACTTGAAGTTGAGTTATGTCATCCAACGTATCCAACCGTTAGTTGTAGTTATTGCACTGAATGTAGTATGGACTAACTAACCGAACTTAGACCAATGACTTCATAGGCTGATTCAATGACTTGGTTTGGTTTATTCCAGCTCTCTTCTAGTTTACTCCCATTCCAGCTGGTATTGCATATTTGTTGCTTAGGTATTCGTAACTTATATCTACCCCAAATGCCCAGGCACGGTTGATGGTAGGGAGAGTCAGCTCTCCCTATTGTTAGTCACCGCCTACCATGGGACTGCATCTCCAGACGTTGCTCCACTGGCTTATGGATAAGATTGTTAGTCGAAGGCTCTGGGTGTAGTCCCCAAGAAAACTACCTGCATCAGTCTGGGCACCCGGGCAGTATCATAGCCCTCACACAAATCAATGATAATTGTTGTGTGGTGTATATGCATTTGGTGCCCTCTTGTACCAATGTTTGTTTCTTCAAATAAATAATAAATAACTAACATCTAAACAACCTGAATTGATGAGGATTCGCCGCTTTATCAACGAGTTTCCCATCTTTATCTAGTAAATTATGTATAACCACGATAATGTATACTGAGTTATTCCATTATATGCGAGCGATGCTTTGACGATATTTATCATCAAATATTAGTCTACTCTCAAAGGCCACATTTCACAGTCATAAAATACAAAAAATAGAGGACAGTTGAACAGTAATCGTGTCTAAGTACAGTAAGATATCTTTTTCGTACTATATGTAAATCAGGTTGGCAAATATCAATCGACTTTCGTGAATCTGTATGAAAAATTCACTAACTATCAATCAACCTACAAGGTTAGTAGGAATTTTAGATAAGCGAATAAACCAACGCTTTCAGCTACTTCACTCTCTATGATGAAGTTGGACATCGACTCGAACCAGTCCAGAAGTAATATTTTTCATTAAAAGCATTCCAAACAATTTCTCATCATTTACTTAATAGACAACTGCATTTTATCAGAAACTTTGTCAAATAGATAAGAAGTTGTGATGATTTGTATTGAGAATGATAATGGATCGAATCTGAATTCCAGTAAACAGTTAAAACTAAACCAATTATTAGGTATTAAATAAACTATATATAAACCAAGTATATTTGAAAGAAATGATTCGCATAGTAGAAGCTGTTATTGGCGTTCTGGACTTAACTGGACGGGTTAGGAGAACAAAGGACCAATAAGGATGTTAGGCTATTCATACCGGTCGTACGTCATTAGTTTAGTACAGTACCAAGACTGAATAAGTAGTATTTCGATTAGCGAATAAATCACATGATAACTAGCTGGGCTTAAAGTCATAACAATCTACTTATAAATCTATCATCTACTACTATAGAAGCTTTCAGAATGCTGAAGTCGTTTATAACAATGTAAATGAATTTTTTTGTACTTAAACCAATATTAGAGTAAAATTTTAATTGTATACATGGTATGGATTGAAGATTATATGGTAAACGAAAATGGTCAAAAATTCACCTAGAATGTCAGCAGCAAAAACCTTTAATGCATAAATCTAACAGTACAAACTGTTAGTAAGAATGGCAAATCAATTGATGAATAAAACTTTGTCAGTTGAGATGGCTGGGACATACGTTAAGTAAGCTCAACCAACCATCGACTGCCCCGACGAGCGATGTTTTGTGGTGTAGGAGTAGGTTGGAAGAAAGCTAGGGGCCACAAGACCAAAACATGACACAAATCTATGAAGTCATTGACAAGTGGACTGAGTCATGTTGGTAGATGTAGACTACCTGATTGGGATCTGCGAGATGACAGCAACCGATGGTTAGAGATCCTGAATGACATGGCTCAAAATCGTTTGCAATGACGCAGGTGCATACACTCTTTGTGTTCTTCCAAATTCTAATCTCCTGATTCCTCCTTGTCTCTTTTTTTCTCTTCCCAAATTTATTTCACTGGATTATACTCCTTGAATAACATCTTGAAACCCTAACCATTCCGATTACTGCTTATACTCTTACCACCTCTACCACTATGGGATGTGAATCGACAATTGTATCTCTGTGCTAATGTGGTATGGCAACTCGAACTGATGTACATACGTACGAAGTTCTACGTTGTGACTGACTGACTGAAAAACTGTTACCAAGAAATTCCTTTGATATTTAATTATACATAAGCCCCCAAATGCCCTGGTACGGCCGAGAGTGGGGAGAGTCCGCTTTCCCTCTCGAAATGCTCTCACATGGCCACGCGTATATAGCCTCTGCCAGGGATGTCCCACTCATTGCCTTCTCGTGGCATCGCTGTTGTTTACGAAAATGAGAGGACGAAAAGCGAATGTCCTGTGCTTTAACCGGATTCTAAACCAATGGTGCACATGGACTCCAGTATCCTGAAGGAACAAATGAAGTATGAACCAATTGTTGGTCACCGGCTTCCATGGGACTGCATCTCCTTACGATGCTCCACTGCCTTGTGGATCAGACCTTCAGGTCGAAGGCTCGGAGTGTGGCCCCCTAAGAAAACCACCTGCTTCGGTTTGGGCACCCGGGCAGTATTACAACCCTCACACATATCGAATGAGATTTGTGTGGCGCTTATGTATTTGGTGCCTCTTTGTACCATTATCTATGTGTTGAAATAAAATAATAAAATAAACATAAGAAATTATGATTTGGAATTGTTTGATTTTTGAAATTCTAAAGTGTATGAGGCTTAAAAAATAAAGTGCGACTTGATAATCATAATCAAATGTATCTAGTTGACCTCATTTACTGTATGTATGCTTTATGCAAAAAGAAAACTATGTACCTAAACCAGAAGTGTAAGGAGTGTTGCACCTTTAGATTCAATAGCTGAAAGTTCAGATTGTAGTGTAACAACACTATTGTATTAAATTTGATGTATTTAGGAAACAAGATATTCTAGGGTAATTACTTAATATGGATTTACATTAAACAAGTCATCTTGAGGAGAGGAGCATTAATAGAAAGCGAAATTATACCTGAGTAACAGATGTATAGGGTATTTACAAATACATATTTCAAAACAAATTAACAAACAGATCATGATTACAAAACAGTAGTGACATCAGGTTTCAATTTGGAATGAATGTTTGATATGATTTGAGCACCTTTTTAATCAACTGCTTAGAAATATCTGATAAATAATGTCACAATTGAAGATGATATTATCGGTGAGACTATAATTTATGGATGACCTTTGAGCAACACTAAAATGACCTTGAGATGTCCACTTACCATAGTTAAATGAGAGTAATAGATTAGTTTGAGGAACTAAGATTAGGATTTACAGTTGAACGTTAAGGTTAGAAATTAGATTTGATAATTTCGTTACCAACTGACATCAGCTATAATGCCCTAGTTGTCAAAAAGATTTTTAACATTTGTCTACAGCCAGCAGCATTAAATGAAGACAGAACACTTCTCTTCTAGGACTGTATACTGCTGTTTTGCAGGCAAGTAAAAGCTCAGACACTTAGCTATCCTGCTACCGATGTTATTGCTGGGGAAATTGTTTAATGACAGTGATCTTGAAATATGGTCGGTGCTAGATGTACAATCTACAAATAAACACCAAGCACACTTACATACATCTTATAATGTATGACATGTCATACAGCAACAGTACCAAAGGCACTTTTTTTCTATTTTTAATCAGACTGATTTGAATCAGTATAGTCATTAAAAACAGGCAGCTCTACTTACTAAACTGATCTGTTTCGTTACAGGCTTCAAGCACTATACTTCAGTATACTATAATTCTATAGACTAAACTGACTTATACAACAACCAAGAATACTAAGCTAAGCAAGTGTCATAATTATTGTTTTATTTGCACAGACATGTTACTCAAAGTAGTTAAATAGACATAATTCAGTCGATAAACCCAAAACACGAACTATAGGCCAGTCGAACTTACCTAGCAGAAGACAAAGGAAATATATATTGCTATGAGACTGAAGACAACAGTCAGTTGTTCAAAAAAACATAGTTTACAGCACAACAAACCTTTCTTCAGTAACATTATACACTGTCGGTCTATCTGAAAACAATCAACGATGTGATTAAACTTACTATGACTTGGGATATCATCCCAATATGCAATGAACTTACAGTGTAACGCAGTCGGACGTGGCGAATAAAAATTACAATCAGAGCAAAATTTACAGCATAATCTACTTATTTAATAAAAAAAATACATTATAAAATGACAAATTCTATGATTACATAAACGTAGACATGACCGTTATTACACTGGGTGATACATTAGGCTCATATGGAAACGTTGCGGATAAATCCATCCATATTTAATCAAATAAGTGAATGAGAATATTGCGCCAAAATTCAAAATTTGTGAGCTTAAATATGATTGGTTCGTTCATAAATTGTAAACTTACTGGAGAAATTTTCAATACATCCAGGATCATTTGTTTTGATACGGAATTTCATTCACAATAGAATAAAGCTAATAATCAACTATAAAAAATATACAAGATAATTAGTTATTTTACTTCGTACATAATAAAATACGAAAAGAAATTTATATACATTATTACACAAGACGATAAGATTGTAGAAGAATCAAATGTTGTCAAGTTGAAAGTGTATTCTGATGTATAACAGATACTGTATGCAAATAATGACACTCAAGTGTATTTGAAACTGAATGGCAAGTTATAAGCATAGATGGATAGCGGCTAGAAGTGGAATCCAAGACTGTGTGTTTCGTCCTGTTTAGGACTCGTCAACTGGATGTAACTGCATTTTAGAGTTGTTCATTCTGGGACTGATCAGTCCTAAACATCAATTCGAAGATTCAAGTAAACAATACTAATTGAATTTACATGGTGGGTGTTGTTATGAGGTATTACCTAGTTTAGATAATATATACGTCCCCAATGCTTGATGAGTTCAATTAAAGAGAAGAAAGAAACAGGATGGAATAAGAAGCTGGATTACGAAACTTATCCCTATATAGAAAAGTGGTGGCCCACATCTACATGACTTCGTAAACTACTTTTGAGACATTGACTTGTTCGGTTTATTCAGATTACGAAAGAAAGATTAGAATACAACTAACAGATCAGTTAGAATCATGTACAGTGAGAACTTTTAGATCTCAATAATCTCAGGGGTCATAATCAACAAATGCCTAAAAGTAACATCTGATGTTACAGTTTTTTATGAATAATCTATTCTAAACCATTTTGAGATGATACAAGAAAGACTGCATATTATCGACTAAGAACAAAGATTGAAACATTACAATGTAGTATACATTGTAATGTCATTAATTACTTATTAGAAGCCTTGTAGGTTATACATACAATGAGATAAATGAAAACCGTTCGTAGTTAGAAAAAAAAGAAACATTTATTCAAAGTAGGATATATACATTCGTTTAATTACAAGCAATCTTTCGCGGGAACAAAACCCAGTAACCTTGATAATAATAAAGATAAGATTCTAAGTTTCTGACCTGAACTTTTGAAATTCAACCAGTATGTCAAGTGAACATTTAGAAATGATAATAGGGATCATTCAGTTGTCACAAATAATAATCCAACAACTTGGTCTAACTAACCATTAGTTTAATATATTTTGTTCTTTCAATATGTTCAAACTATGCAATTAGACTTAATTGTATTGGTGTTACTTAAATAGACAGATGTTTGAAGTAGTACGCCGCAGACTGACAGTTTAAAAATGAAGAAACTAGTCATTCGGATAGTTAATATTTGTTCAACCATAAGCCACATTGCTTTTGTGAGGCCCACTTGTACCATTGGTGAGATGTTCAAATAGGAGGTGAAGTAGAGTTCAAATTTGGAACCTATTAGTTGGAAGATAAGTGCCTTATGCACAGAATATCTGATATATCTACATAATAACCACATTCAAAACATTTCTAACAATCTAGTAGGAAAATAAGAGCGATTTTACAAAATCTCCAATATAGTTAATCATTCGAGGCTAGCTAGAAAACTATTATTAAACTGTTTCTTCCTCGTTGAAAACTCTACAGAATCGGGCACGCATCACATTGGAAGTCAAACGATAACCCACTGATCATGCTGGATAAAGTGACTAAATTCGAATATACACCATTGCAGTCCAATGTAATGATCGAAAAATATTGTATTCGCTGGCAGATCTGAATTCCATGTCTTTAATCTAGAGTGAGGTTTTACATACTCACAACGGAGGAATCACAAATTAGAAAGAATCAGATTTCGATAAATCAAATCAATTTGTAATGAAATCCAACTTCAAATTTCGCAAAAAGAATTAACACGATATATCCAAGAAAAAGTTCTACTTTAAGGCTTGTTTGAATCATCCAGCGAGATTTAGGCAACTTGATTCATTGGACAACAAATCGGCTACCTAGTTTTTACACATTGATGAAAAATGTAATAAGAAGTAAAGTTTAAACACTGATCATACTTAAATTTACTTGGTATTATTTACTTGAGATGCAGGTACATCTAGCTGACGAGTCCCGAATAGGACGAAACGCGCGTCATAGATCCCACTGCTAACCACTGTCCATCTTTGCTTATAATGCTTATGAATTAAGGCGATATCGAGACAGTACGCACAGTATGCACATATGCCGATAAGAGACTGGTCCATCTTTCCTCATACTGATCACACTTAGTTTGTCTTAGACAGTGAATAGCAAAAATTTCATTGAATCATAGTGAACAACAATAGGGTTATTCAAATAAGCATAGCCCCCAAAATGCCCTGGTGCGGTCGAGGGTGGCTACGTACACAAAACCACTACCTGGGAAGTTCTACTCACTGCCTTATCGAGGCAGGGGTGTTGTTTACGAAATTCAGAACGAATATCTTCAGGTCGAAGGCTCTGGATGTGGCCCTCTAAGGAGACCACCTGCTTCGGTTTGGGCACCCGGGCAGTATTCCAGCCCTCGCATAAATCGAATGATTTATGTGGCGCATATTTATTTGGTGCCTTTTTACACCAATGTTTATGTGTTTGAATAAACAAACAAATAAATAAACATATGTCAAAAGTAAAACAAAATAAATCTATACAAATGAAATTTATTAAACAAAGTAAACAATCAACCAAAAGTAAGTATTTAATGAAGAAAAAACTTATACACAGTTAGTTATCAGTATAGGAATTGTGGAGATTATTAAGTTTTTGATTGAGATCATGAACCAATTGATGTTAGACTATCGTTGGAAACCTGGAATCAGTGGAGTACCAAAATAGGACGAAACGGCCATCCAGTGCTTCCAGATTTCCAACGGTGGTCTAAAATCAATCGGTTCATGATCTCAATCAAAACTTATGTACAGTTAAGAAAGAAAGAAAAAACAAACAAATGAAAACTAATTAAGATGAAAATTACAGTATGAGAATAGACTTAGATGAATGTACATTGAGAAGTGAAATTAAACAATATTACTCCAGTCTACATTTCATAATCTGTCAATGCTAATAATTTGGCTTGAAATATAGAATCTATATGAAGAGAGATGAATAAATAAATACATTGATGTTATGAAAGTTTGAGTATATTAAATGTGTAAAGAACATCAAAATTGACAGGGTTAAACAATTATGAGATCATGGATTGATCGATGTTAGACAATCACTGAAAATCTTGAAGTACTGAACGGCCATTTTGTCTTAGTATGGGATTCCTTAGCCGTCCAGTGCTTCTAGGTTTTCCATGATGGTCTAGCTTTAATTGACTCATGAATTCAACTATTAAATTACTACAAATTGCACAAAACCCACGTTCTGATAATAATATAGATTTGTTAAATTCAAATGACTTTATATATTATTTTGGAATTCTTACTGTTATAATACTGGACATTAATTTGCCTTAGACGAATAACTACACAAGGAAACCTCCCCCCAGTGTCTATTCTACAGGACTTCGACACAACTCAGATCAAGAACATGTGATTAGCCTGACTAGAACGTAAGTATATTTACACATCAAAAAGTGATAACAATCACGATAGCAACAAGGGTAGGAAAATATATAACTCATCTAGTACTTGTCACATTATCTACTAGTTTGACTAATCAAGTAACTAATTATTATTTTCCTCGCCCACATATTAGTTACGTCGTCCACTTTATTTTGGGGGAATACAATATACAACTAACAGTATTAGAACGTGTAGAACGCCCCGCAGTCATAAATCAGAAGATGGAAGAACCAAGGGAAGTGATTATTGGATAAGTCAAAAATAGAATTGGTATGTGGTATGTATGTACATGAATAATCAGTAAGTCCTAACAAGAATACGGTACTTGATTAAGCATGTGATTGTTAAATGCATCAGTACAATTCTTTTGGTTAATTTGTGTTCAGTTATGTTATAGATACGAATGTCTCATATACGTGAATTCTTCTAAGATGACTTGGTTTGGTTTCCTAGCTATCTATTAATCACATTTCATTACTATATTGATGTATAAATCATTGAGACACTCTGGATAGCTTAAATCCACTTCAATACAATGGATATTACAATAGTTATTTAATGCAGTCTTGGATTTATTTCACTATAACACAATTGCTAGATATTCTGTTACCACTAGCCCCTTAAAGGCCTGGTACGGTTGAGGGTAGGGAGATTCAACTCTCTCTCTCTCTTCAAACGCTATCACATAGCCACACGTATACAGCCAATACCAGGGAAGTCCTACTCACTGCCTCCTCGTGATGAGAATGTTGTTTACGAAATTAAGTGGACGAAAAGCGAATGTTCACAGCTTCTACCGGTTGGTGGATGTACAGGATCCACCTAAGAGAGCCGAAAAACTTTGATTCCTAACAAATGGTGCACATAGGTTCCAGGATCCTGATGAAACAAATGAAGTATGAACCTATTGTTGGTCACCGGCTACCATGCTACTGCATTTCCTAACATCGTTCTAATACTTAGTGGATTAGACCTCTGGGTGTGGCCCCCTTAGAAAACTACTTGCTTCAGTTTGAGCAGCCGAGAGGTATCCTACCCCCTCTCAATTCTAATGATTTATGTAGCGCATATATATTTTGATGCCTCTTTGCACCAATGTTTATGCGTTTAAATAAATAAATTAAAAACACCATCTAAATCCAAATCAAATTTTAGCCAAATTTTTACCATTCCTTTCCTCTTCATCCTTAATGACTACTTTTGACAAATCCACTCTTTAATAATTAAGAAATAAGAAACGTTATCTCTTAACTGAGGTTAGTTCATGATGAAATAAAAAGAAAAACTCAATTACCTAAAATCCACTTCGGTTTAATACATATTTTATTTGACATATTACAACCGATAAGAATTGTAGCTTCTGTTTTCCTATTGGTAAGCTAAAAATTAAGAAAAAAGGTAAAGATAATATATGTATAGGTTGAAAGACAAGGTGATTTTGAATAATTTTTTCTGTAAGACATTAACACCTTTGGATACCGGTCAGCTCAGTGGTCGCTTGCGCGTGAGGCTGATAGGTCCTGGGTTCGAATTTCGCGAGGGATCGTGTATGGGCACTGATGAGGAGTCCCACAATAGGATGAAACGGCCGTCTAGTGCTTCCAAGATTTCCATGGTGGTCTAGCTTCAACTGACTCATGATCTCAACTGGTAAAATTATTATGACATCCACAAAACCCCTTCTGATATTAATCAACATATGCTCACTAGTGACTGGCTTCAAGAGGTATATCCTGGAGTTCTAGTGAGAAACAGTGACCAACAGAGTTCAACCGAGTCTGTTGTGAGGTAGCGACTCACTGATGACAACGGTGGATGTGTCAATCAATTTCGTGGATTAGTTGAAGCTAGATATTAATACAATTGGATACCGGCCGACTCAGTGGTCTAGTGGTTAAGCGCTCGCGCGAGAGATTGATAGAACCTGGGTTCGAATCTGGAGAGGCGGGATCGTGGGTGCGCACTGCTGAGGAGTCACGTACTGGGACGAAGCGACTATCCAGTGCTTCCAAGTTTTCCATGGTGGTCTAGCTTCAATTGACTCAGGATCTCAACTACAAAAAAAACCCATTATTTACTATATTTTGTTCTAACTGTATCACAAATAATGATGTAAAGAGTTTTGTATAGATGTATGTCAACCCAATGGGCTATAAGTTATATCAGCACATTAAGAGAGAAAGAGAAAAAAAGATAATTAACAAAGTGTGAAGTGAAAAGGTGTAAATAATAAAAACTGAAATGAGAAGTATTATTACCTTCGTTCAATGAAGATAAATTTTAGTATAGTTCTATAACACTACCACCACATACTTGATTTAGAGCTACTTTCAGAATGTCATTGAACGCAGAATTGAATAGGAATGGTGAGATCGGATAACCCTGTCTCATCTCGCTACTGGATCGGAAAAATGGAGAGAAGTGACTGTATCGAGTCACTCTATCTGAGGTATTTATGTACAAATACTTTAAGTTATTAATACATTTTTCAGACACATTTTTTTAACGGGCGATCTCCAGAGCACAGTCGTGTCCAACGAACTGAAGGTAACGTTAATATCACGAAATACAACAACTGTTGGTTTCCAATAAGTATGGAGGTGTTTTACCATTCGGGTGAAGTCAAGTTACGGAGGAATATTTTATTGATTTCAAGAAATAATTATCGAATATTCAAAATGAAGCATAAAAGCAACGATACGATGTGGTTAAGTGAAGGATTTGCACGAGACCAGATCGTTAACGTGAGTATACGAATGATTTTAAATTAAAAACAAGGTCATTGAGTGTTATAAACAAGGCATGTTTAAATACCAACTTATTAATCGAAAAATAAGCATGAAGATTGCAGGAAATCAGTTTGTACGTCACTCATTCTCCAATCAATTAGGACCTGACTATTAAAGCCCCAACTTTTAAACATCGTTTACAGATGTGACTAATACAATCACCAACTAAATGAAGACTAGCCTACTCCTCTCACATCATTATTTCACAGGTTTTCCACAACCTAGAGTACGAGGAAAACCAATAGTTTGGAAGCAATCGAGGATAGATATATGCCCAAATTATGGAAAAACATTACATGTATATACGGTTTATCACTATTAAGATTAATCTTTTTTAATGTTGAATTCTTCTCAGGAAAGGTTTTTAAGATTCAAAACAGTTACTCTTTCAGATAGTGGCTATTGGTGAAATCCAGGATGCAGGTTTCATTCTATATAAGATTAATCAGTTAGTTGTACCTAAAACCTAGTATGCATTGTTGAAAACACTAAAGTGTTACCAAAAGGCTGAGTCACAAACGTTATTAAGGAACTATACCTAAACCAATTCATTCAGGGTTTCTGTTGATATGATGTATGAATCATGACAAATTAAAATTTTCAACAGATCATAACAATATTATTACATGTAATATATTTGAATTTCGGCACATTATATGTGTCTTTCCGACGAAAACTAATGGGATCAGGATTTTCCAACTCTCCTAGGTGAATGCTCTATACACACCAACCCGGTTGAAGAACTAGGCATTCGCCTCAATTTCGTAAACAGCATTCCAATCATAAGAAGGAATTGTTATATCTTGTGACCGCCAATAGGAGAGCAGTGATTTATAGATTGGACCAAGGACGCGTAAAACACTTATGAGCAGCCTAGAGTTCTGATTGGTGGGACTTTCCTGGCATGACCTACATGCGCGGGATCATATGAAAGGATTTCGAGAGGGAGAGTGAACTCTACCTATACTATCGATTGTACCAGTGGCATTTGGGGGCTTTCTACAACATTTATTTGATTTTACATTAACAAATTATTAGTTTGAGCGATAAATTTACACGGGAATTTATTAAATCATTGAAAAGTATTCAAGATTAAACAAGGAAAGTCAGAAAAATAACGGGTTCAATATGACTGGAAGAATATCAACCACATTAACCAACAAAATGATAAACTACAGTGCAAAGTCGTGCATGGAGGACAGCTGACAGATGCATTCCAAGTAAGGACCGGAGTCAGACAAGGCTGTCTACTCTCTCCCTTCCTCTTTCTTCTGGTGGTCGACTGGATTATGAAGACCTCGACATCTGAAGGAAAGCACGGCATACAATGGACAGCTCAGAACCAATTAGACTATTTGGACTTCGCAGATGACCTAGCCCTCCTATCGTATACACACGAACATATGCAGATGAAGACAGCCAATGTAGCAGCAGTCTCTGCATCAGTAGGCCTCAGTATACACAAAAGGAAAACCAAGGTCCTCAAATTCAAAACGGAGAACAGCAATCCAATCACTCTTGATGGCGAAACACTGGAAGATGTAGAATCCTTCGCATACCTGAGAAGAATCATCGATGAACAAGGAGGATCAGATACAGACGTAAAGCCGAGGATTGGCAAAGCAACAACATTCCTACAGTTGAAGAACATATGGAACTCAAAACAACTTTCAACCAATATCAAAGTCACAACCTTCAATACGAACGTCAAGACGGTTCTGCTGTATGGAGCTGAAACTTGCACAACTACTACAACCATAATCAAGAAGGTACAAGCATTTATAAATAGCTGTCTACGCAAGATACTCAACATCAATTGGCCAGATACCATCAGCAACGGAATCCTGTAGGAGAGAACAAACCAGCTTTCAGCTGAACAGGAAATTAGGAAAAGACGATGGAAATGGATAGGACATACATTACGCAAATCACCAAACTGCATCACGAGGCAAGCCCTAACTTGGAATCCTGAAGGGAATCGGAAAAGAGGAAGGCCAAAGAACACATTACGTCGGGAAATAGAAGCAGACATGTGAAAAGGATGAATAACAACTGGAAAGAACTGCCCAGGACAGAGTTGGATGGAGAGTGCTGGTGGGCGGTCTATGCTCCTTCACGAGGAGTAACAGGCGTAAGTAACCAGGAAATGCGGGCAAAGTAAATGGTGCTGTGAAATAATAGTTACTCACAAGTAATATATTCAGACAAATGATAGACTTTGATCATATTGAATTGATATGATAATAAGTACTTTTTATAATTCAATAATTTCAGTAATAACAACGACATTAGTAAATCAAAAACAACGAATATATGATAAGATTCCACGAAGTAAATGATTATTGATTATTGTACTAAATACACTTACAAGTGCACCGCCTAAATTCAATAAGTCCACAAGATCTTGACGTGGTGGTTTTGTATCAATATCAACATAAATAATACCGACACTTGAAAATAATCTATTCATTCTTTGCATACGTGATAAACGAGGTAATCCAGGAGGCTAAATGGACAAATTCAAAAGAAAAGAAAATACATATCTACAGCTTGTTCGTTGAATGAAACTAATCTGTGAATGTCAACAAACAGTTGACTTTATGAATTTAGTTTACTATTATTACCTTAGAAGTACTTTCTATACTACTTCACGTATCCACTAGAGACTAACTTCTAGTGAGACAATATAATTAATGAAGTTTAACTACTTCAGTTTTGTGACATATGTCAATGACAATGGATTCGGGTCCTGCAATATCATGAATCGATTAAAAGTATAAACGTAAATTATTGGGTATTAACTCCACGAGCATGGCGTCTTAGTAAGAGCAATAATTTAGTGATATCAGGACTTGACTTCCAACGGCTTAATAACAAACTTATATCTAGCTCCTAAATGGATAAAAGCAAATGGCATTTGCGTAGATGTGAAGCTTTATCATTATCATTATCGTCATTATAGTGCTCTTGGTTCCATCGATCGTTAAACTGAAATCACTATTCTAGTAAAGAGCCTTACCTTGAGTTAAGTAGAATATAGCTGCTATTTCAGTGAACAACCAAAAGATATTCTGTTTCATTAACATAATAAAAATTATTAATATTTCTGGCTTGCTGTTAAGCCTTTCATATCCGACCCAGTTACCTTTATTGCTTAGTAATCTTAGAACACCTTACTTTACTCGATCAGCCCGCAAAATCAGAACATCAATTAAACAAGAAAGCATGATATTCCAAAACAAAGGAGCGAAAGAACTAAGTTAAGGTTGAAGTTAAAGTTAAAAAATGTTGGCATATTTATAGTTTATACACCGGAGGGTTCTAGACTCTTTTCAGCTTATTATTTGGTGATGATCGGCTACAAAAATGAGCGAATCTGAGTTCTCCACCGTGATCCCGCATAGAAAATGCCTGAATCCAGTCAATGACTTTTTAACAGATGTAATCTACTTTTTCTCCAAAGAAGTGTTATTTTACTGCTTAAGGCATTCATATGTCAGCAATCAGATTTGCAGATTGCAACCTAGCTCTGACTATTCTGGTTTGATTGAGATTATTGAGATCTGGTTTGATTAGTAGAATAATCATCATCATTATTTAATAAAGGAGATTTGCATCTTCAAACCAAGTACATGAACTAATAATATTACATAATTAAGAACGATGAATAAGTGATTACAACTGTCTGATCCATGGATCTCAAAGTCTGCATCTTAGATATATCAGTGTCACTAATCAAAGATTAATGCATACATGTGTACTTTGATTATTGAAATATATCACATTTAAGTATTATTTATTTATTCGAACACATAGATATTGGTACAACGGGGCACCAGATACATATGTGCCAAACAAATCTCATTTGATTTGTGTGAGGGCTGGGGTACTGCGCGGGTGCCCAAACCGAATCAGGTGGTTTCCCTAGGGGGCCACACCCGGAGCCTTTGACCTAAAGGTCTGACCCATAAGGCAGTGTAGCATCGTAAGGGGATGCAGTTAAATGGTTACCGGTCACAAACGATTGTTTCATACGCCATTTGTTCTTTAAGGATACTGGAGTCCACGTGCACCATTGGTTTGGAATCGGGGTTTCCCAACTCTCCAAGGTGAACTCTCCGTGTCCACTAATGCGGTTAAAGCGCCGGACATTCGCTTTTCGTCCTCTCAATTTCGTAAAAAACACCCCCGCCACGAGAAGGCAGTGAGTAGGACTTCCGTGGCAGTGGCTGTATACGCGTGGCCATGTGAGAGCATTTAGAGAGGGAGGGTGAGCCCACCCCACTCTCGGCCACACCAGGGCATTTGGGGGCTCAAATTAAAGTAATTTAGTTCTAAGAAAAAAAGGGAACTTACTTTAAATTCTGATTCAGATAACCACATATTCAAAGTTACTGATTGACGTATCCAATCAGTAGTAACAATATGTGCACCACGAATTAAAGCATGAAATAATTTCAATGTTCTTCGACAAGGGGATTCTGTGACTAAATGTGTAAATTCTGATAAACCAGAAGAACGATTAGCTGTACCAAGTTTACATTTTGTTCTTGTTAAATGAGAATGTGAAAACGAAGGTTTAATTATATCATAACCAATTAAATTGCTTGATTTCAGTAGTGCAATCAAAACTTGTTCTTCTCTATATAAAATTTTAAAACAAAATAAAATAACAGAACATCAAAAATCATAGGAGATTTATTCTAATATCAAAAACAAACTGAGTATTTTCTAATGGCCTAGTGAGAAGAAAAAAACACATCTACTAATGATATTGGAGATTTTATTTATTTAAATACAAACATTGGTACAAGGAGGCACCAAATATATATGCACCACACAATCACGATGAGGCCAGTAGCAGTTATTATTGATTTGTGTGACGACTGTGATACTGCCCGGTTGCCAAAACCGAAACAGGTGGTTTTCTTAGGAGACCATACCGAGAGCCTTTGACCCAGAGGTCTAATCCACTAAGCAGTAGAATGACGTTAGGAGATGCAGTAGCATGATAGTTGGTGACCAACAATAGGTTCATACTTCATTTGTTTCATCAGGATCCTGGAACCTATGTGCACCATTTGTTAGGAATCAGAGTTTTTCGGCTCACTTAGATGGATCCTGTATATCCACCAACCGGCAGGAGCTGTGAACATTCGCTTTTCGTCCACTTAATTTCGTAAACAACATTCTTATCACGAGGAGACAGTGAGTAGGACTTCCGTGGCAGTGGCTGTATACGCGTGGCTATGTGAGAGCGTTTGAAGAGAGAGAGAGTTGAATCTCCCCACCCTCGACCGTATAAGGATATTCAGGGACGTTAGAAACGATGATACATAAGTAATTGACACTACATCCATTATTCATACATTCCTTGTTGAGAATCAAAATCTTAATCTATATACATACATATTATCTCAGTGAATGAATGTATTATGACCAAGTTAACTGATTCGAAAATAAGAAAACATTAACACTGATAACACATGGACGGTAAAAAAATATAATTTTCGCCATCTTCTACACCACGACCTTATTTTTCACCGAGCTGTCGGGAATCTCAGAAGCCAATTTATTTATTTATTTGAACACATAAATATTGGTACAAGAGAACGCCAATATATATGCGCCACACAAAACAATGGGAATTCGAAGAGAAGTAGAAAGAGAAAAAAAAACTAAGGAACGCAAAAGAAAAAGAGAGTAATGACGAAGAGGTACAATCAGAAGAAATCTTTCAGGTAAAGGAGACACAACCACTTTTTATGAAGAAAGTAAGAGAAGGTTACAGCAGGATCGCCACTGGCTTCTATTCTGAGCCATATCTGATAACGTCTCTAGCCACTGTGTAGCACCATCTCTCGGACCCCAGCCAGGGAGTCGTGAAGGACCAACACAAGCCAGTCCTTTGCAGCTTTCTTTCATGCCACGACACCATGTCATGCACTGACCACCTCTCCGCCTCTTCCAACCAGTCCCAGAGTCGGCAAATAATGCACGACGTGGAATTCTCTGGGACGACATTCGGAGAACATGTCCAAGCCACCGAAGTCGGTGTTTCAAGATGGTGACACCAATTGAGTTATCATCTCTGTGCCCGAACACACGATGACGAACCTCTGCATTACTGACATGGTGTTGCCACTGAATGTCGGCAATCCTTCGGAGACAGCGATGATCGAAAACAGAGAGTCGTCTAACGTCCTCAACTCGGAGAGGCCAGGTTTCACAAGCATAGAGCAAAACTGCTCTCACCGACGCGTTGTAGATCCGGCCTTTTACAGCCAGACTAACATCACGAAGGCGCCAAAGGTGGCCCAGATTGGCATAAGCCGCTCTGGCTTTCACTATTCGTGCATTGATCTCATCACTCACACCCCCACCAGCACTTATGCAGCTACCCAGATACACGAACTTCTCAACTACTTCTATCTGCTCACCATCCAGGGTGAGTACAGGATTAGAATCCTGCCAGTCTTGTAGAAGTACTTTGCACTTTGAAGGTGCAAAGCACATACCATACCTACGGACACTGATTGCCAACTGATTAAGTGCGGATTGCATGCCTTGGGCATTATCGCACAGTAAGACAATATCGTCCGCATACTCAAGGTCGAGAAGTCTTTCTCCAGGCAACAGATCCACACCACCATTACTTACATTCATCAGAGCTGTTTCCAGAATGTCATCGATGGCAAAGTTGAAGAGGAATGGTGAGATTGGGCAACCCTGCCTAACATTTGGCGGAGGGTGAAGATATGATCAATACATCCTCGACCAGAACGAAACCCAGCCTGCTCCTCGCGAGTCAATCTTTCTCGGGTTTTGAACAACCTACGAAGAATGACGGAAGCCAATAGCTTGGACGCAATCGGAAGTAAACTTATCCCCCGATAGTTGTTACAAGAACGACGTGAACCCTTTTTAAAGATAGGGACAACTATCGACTCATTCCATGACGTTGGTACACACTCTAGTTCCCAAACCTTTGTAAACAACGTCGTCAATTCCTTAGTCAAAAAGTCACCACCATCTTTAAAAAGAGCCGGAGGTAAGTCATCTGGGCCAGGTGATTTGTAACGCTTCAAGAGTTGGAGTTCCTTGCGGACTTCCGCCTCATTTGGTGGATCAGTCGTCACCGGCCATGGAGGGCAGGACAGTCTGACCGATGTTGCCGGAGCAGCAGGCCAGTTGAACTGCCCTTCGAAAAATTCTGCCCATCGTCCAAGACGTCGATGGATGTTAGTGATTGGCATCCCATCATCCTCGCAGATTGTTTCACTCACACCAGACTTCTTGCTGCCAGTGGCTCGGATGAGTTGGAAGAGCTTCCGGCCGTACCAGGGCATTCAGAGGGCCTTTTGTCGCTTTGAAAAACAAACAGTTGATTCAGATTATTATCATTACAGAAGCCAATGTGAACCTTATGACTGCACAGAAATCATTATTTAACAGAAATATAGATCCTTTTATATGGACTTTAAATCAACGTAAAATTATAATGGGACGTGTTAGGAAGTTCTAAAGTATTCCTCGTAAAAGACAATATGAACATGTTAACCAATTAGCGCTGAATAGAAGCTTCTCAAAAACATTTAGAGAGTGAAGAGATGCGTATCACGTCTCTCATTGGACATTTACCTAGTCGCTGCTATGTTTAGTACGGTTTCAGAAACTTTCAGAAGCCCAGGATCGTCTGTAATATAATAAATATCCTCGTCTTTCTGTACACAAACTAAATTTGGAGTAAAGCGCCCCTTTAAAACTTCGTGCCTTTGTTCTTGTATTTAAGATGCCATGTAAATTTAGTCTGAAGTTATTAGGGGTGGCTGGTAAATCAATTGGAAGACATATCAGAAAGAAAACTGAGGGATTTTTTTTATATAATAAGATTATTTATAGAATGTAGCAGGATTCAAAAAAAATCTAAAGTAGAACATTTTTCCCATTTTATCAATCAACAGTCTTAAATGTTGATTACTAATTTAACAGTTTCCTATCAAAATGTAAAAGTAAGTAACTTTGAAAAGCATCTATAAAAAATTTAGTAAAACGACAAGTTATTTTAAATTCACTTGCTATAGTTTTCACTTGAATCATCCTATTGATGTTTAAGACTTCAATTGATCAGTCTCTTATTGGCATATGTGTGTATTGCCTCGATATTGCCTTAACTCATAAGCATTATAAGCAAAGATGGATAATGGCCAGCAGTGGAATCCAAGATGCGCGTTTTGTCCTATTCGAGACTCGTCAGATGGATGTAACTGCATCTCAGGAGTTTTACTCTGGGACTTGAACCCAGTACCATTTGCTTCGAACGCCATCACATTATCCACTTAGCTACTGAGTCCTGATAGTCAATTGCTTGTGCAATGAGGTGAAGTTTAAATTCACTTTGTATTGTTTATTTGAATCGTTCTATTGATGTTTAGGACTGCAATTGGTCAGTCTCTTACTGGCATATGTGCATCTTGTGCGTACTGCCTTAAGTTGTTTTGTAACGGTAACGTGAAATTTTACAATTCGATAGCTAATCTTCTCCTTGTATCATATCCTTATATGAAGTGTTTTTTTACCAACATCGAAGTGACTGCTTCTATGAATTTGGTGTTCATTTTGTTGTGCTAATGAGGTATAGAAACTTGGATTGATGCGTATATGTGCCTGGTCCTACGTTGTAGCTGACTGACTGACTGAGTTTCATTGAAATAACGTGAAAGATGATAATTTCCTTAAATACTAGTTATCACTGACTAATATATTAGATTTATCCTCGAACAACAACAAATCCTTCCCTTTAATCTAGCTAAACTGAAGTACATATCACAGATTATTTGAACAGATCTGATCTAAAAAGGGGGTAGAGGTTCACAGATTATATCCATCTATTAAACTAATAATTTTAATATCAGAAGGGGTTTTTGTGGATATTACAGTAATTTCAATGGATGAGATCATGAGTGACTGGCTTTAAGAGGTATATCCTGGAGTTCTAATGAGAAGCAGTGATCAGTGGAGTTCAATCAGGTCTGTTGTGAAATAGTAACTCACTGATGACAATGGTGGATGCATCAATCAATTTCGTGGATTAGTTGAAGTTAGACTTTAATACAATTGGATACCGACCGACTCAGTGGTCTAGTGGTTAAGCGCTCGCGCGCAAGACTGATAGGTCCTGGGTTCGAATATCGCGGAGGGCGAGATTGTGGATGCGCACTGCTGAGGAGTCCCACAATGGGACGAAACGGCCGTCCAGTGCTTCCAGGTTTTCCATGGTGGTCTAGCTTCAACCACTCAAATTAATAATTTTAAGTTCAAAAATGATAGTTTATTCAAAAGAAGGATGAAGGTTAAAGAATTTGATGTATACTTGATGTAGACTCTCCAGCTTCGTCATGCAAATTATATCACTCAAATGTAAAGTACTTCTACAAGACCAGTAACACCCTATACCTGAATTCATTCATTTATAGTCGAAAATCTTATGCATTTCAGTAGCTCTGTAGGAGCGCTGACGGTGATGTACAAAACAGTTAAATATAAAAGGGGAATAATTAAACATGAGCAAAACTATAACACAACAGAAATATTTACTATAATAAATAGAAAGCAGGTATTTTGCGTAACTGCATGATTCAGACAAGTTTACATTTGAGCTAAAAGCATATAATACTAATCTAAATAACATTGAAGAAAAAAAACTCACTCTGATTGAGTTCCACTAAATACTATGCTGATCCTTGTTGCACCTATTTCAGACGCTACTGGAGATCTTATCGACATATCTGGAGAGTATTATAAAATATTGTCTAATTTAAAATGCAATTGGTATAAATTATGCAAATTTAAGATGAAAAACATCATCGGCTTAAAAATCATAAATATGCTCGAGTTCTGCATTGAAGTCTAAATAATTATAAAGAAATTATTTTTATTATCTGGTGGTGATCACCAGGAAAGTTACTTGACATATGCATTGTATTCACATAGTTTTGATTCTCTAGTAATGTATTTCTACAAATCCATGTAGTTTAGTATTATTCAGTACTTTATCCTAGTCTGGAACTTTACAGCAATTTTCATCTATGGCCCCACCAGAAATCGGAGTCATGACCTTTGTGCCATGTGGGGAGCTCACGATTTAACTTCAGTAGTCATGGAGTTACCTTCCAAGGACATTATGTAACTTCCTAGTAATAGTGCGAACTAATTCTTTTTGGAAATATGGACAACAGGGTTCCAACTAAGTGGTCTAAAGATAAGCGTAAGATAACTTAAAGTTCTGGTTCCAGTCTCTGATGTATGTAGGAACTTCTGAAGAAACCCAAACTAGGACGATATAGCTTTCTATTGCTGCCTGGTTATCAAGGGTTGTTCATCCAATTTTAGTGATGTAAAGCAACAAACGCAATAGTGTTTACAAACCCCTATACTAACAATCACATGGTTACCAGTGTCCAACTCCGAGATAATACCGAGTTCTAGTATTTTTGGTCGCATATATCTCAAGCTTTTACACTAAACTAAATACTACATCTATTATTTATTTCAACTTCTTAACAAAAATTGAGTAGTTCCGCGATCGCTTTAGCAAAGTGGAAGTAAGTAATTATATTACTCCGTCTTTCACATCAAAATAGATGGGACGCGGTTCAAACCAACAATGTAATGAGTGGTTAGCAGTGGAATCCAGGACGTGCGTTTCGTCCTGTTTGGGACTCGTCAGATGGATGTACCTGCATCTCAGAGTTGATGTTCACTCTGGGACTCGAACTCAGTACCGTTCGCTGCAAACGCCATCGCGTTATCCACTTAGCTACTGAGTCCTGATAGCCATTTGCTTGTGCAATGGGGTGAAGTTTAATTTACTTGGTATTGTTTAACTTGAATCTTCCCATTATAATGCTTGTAAATTAAGGCAATACCGAGGCATACGCACAGTATGCACATATGCCAATAAGAGACTGATCAATCTCAGTCCAAAAACATCAATGGGAAGATTCAAGTTAAACAATACCAAGTGAATTCAACAATGTAATGTCCGAAAATCAAGTGTTTTGCCACTAATCCATTAACTCATCAACAAAAAAGCAAAAGTGGGACAGTAAATTGTTGGCTTTAAAGGACTCTATATTTAGTGATTGAATCATTTATTCCGATCCTGTTTCAACTAATTTGGTTCAGGCGACTGAGTAGTATAACTAACGCCAAAAATAGAAGCGTGCTTCGGGGTCGAGACCATAAACATGCACTTGGTTATGTAGGTACAACGTCATTTCGGTCAATAGAGGATAATTAATTAAATTACATTACCTTTGCGTTTTACCTGCGGTGTAGACCGAAATTCTTCTAAGCTACTACGTTTATTGATAGTCTAAATAAAGAAGAAACAGATAATTTAGTTAAGTGAAATCATAATGATGAATAATATTTGATTGAAAAGTCAGTTGACACAAAATGTTCAGCATTAAGGAGCAATGGTGATATTCCCTATTACACTGAAAGATAAATAAACCCAAGATTTGAATAGAATGAGGGCATCCTATGAGTAGAATGACCCATCGATATGTCCGTCGGATTCGCTTGCATCAGGTCTGACAGACTTCCTATTCGTTACCTTTATCTTAGGTGTTAATAAGTCATTTGTAAAAAAAAATGACTGACAATGTTGTGTACACTCTAGGATCGACAGAATAACCTCATATACTGACGCAGACAAATGGCGAAAAATTGATTTAACGGTAGTTAAACTGAATAACAAAAATAAAAGGGAGGCTCTTATAATTTTGATAGATTTAAGCCAGTTTTTGTTTAATTTGCCTTTCCAGGCATGGAACACCGTGTCTCACCTAAAAAATTGCTAACCTAGTTGGGGAGTGGCCCCCTGAGAAAACCACCTGCTTCGGTTTGGGCACCCGGGCAGTATCACAGCCCTCACACATATCGAATAAGATTTGTGTGGCGCACATGTATTTGGTGCCTTCTTGTACCAATATCTATGTGTTTAAATAATAAAAAATTAAGTGAAAACAAACTAGAACCGGATTACTATTGTATGGGTCTGTGGAGACTTAAATTTTCGTAGTTTACATCACGAATTGATCTTATTTAAACAACCACCAGAGAACGAGAAGCTCCGAACAACCGTTTTGTCCTAATACATGGGTCCCCAGTAGTGAGCGTCTACAACCCCACCGGGGACCAGACTTAAGACCTTCCAACCTCACAGAGCATTACACATTCGAGGCAGTGAAAGACGGTCGCGTAAAATTTTGGGTGGATTTGTAGTATGCCTATTCAACTATTGTATTATTTATCTGCTCACTGTAATTTAGACACTTGATCCACCATGTAGTTTTCTGTGTGAGTCTGATTGAGCACATGTCAATTTTTAATCCATTCTCCCACTGGTTGTAAAACACAGACAATCAATAATTTATCCATACTTGATTAACACTCAAAAGTATATATGGATTTTTAACACTCACACTCACATACATACTCTTGGTTTCCTTGTGTGCTTGCTTCCTGTACGCTTGCGGATTTTACCAATCTTTAACAATAAACTATCTCTATAACTGATGTTCGGGCTTTTGAATAATCTCGAGTAAATTCATAGTTCTACTGAGAGATTTAGCCTGCATTAAATACTCAGTTAACGGGATACTATTTATTGGAGTCAGATATAGAGGATACTAGCCTCTACAGATTAAAATTAGACATGTACACAACTAAATGGAGGCAAAATCGTCCAAAAGTTAAGCGCTAGGTAAGAAACCCGAAGGTCCCGGATTTAATTTTCGTCAAGGTGGTGGGTGGCGCTGTCGAGGCATTCCATTAGGACGAAACAGCTGTATAGTGCATCCTGATTTTGAACAGTTCTCTAAGATTAGTTTGTGGTGTAAACCATAAAATTAGATAGTTGGTATATTTTTGTACTTCATTGCTCTACTGAACTTCAAGTAGTTCGTCCAATAGACACGCCAACTGAGGTTATGGACAATTTACTTAGCATAATTTAGAGCACATCAATATTATCTTCCTTCAAAATACCGCTCATTAGTGGCATTACACTTGTTCCATCTCTTTCCATTATTTAAAACATTCTTAGAAGTCACGCTCTATAGTTGTGGCATCGTTCCGCAGAATTTCCTTTAATCCATTATTTTCATAAAGTCTTCAACACTTTATGAGTTTTCTCAAGGTTTTTTGTCAGTTTCACCAAAAGCAGCAGCCCAGTTTGAACATTTATCAGATAGATCATTTACAATAACTTTTGACTTAACAATCTTCACATTATTCTCTTAGAGATGATTCAGCATTAAAGTCTGCACACTTGCTCAATATTAGTGGGAAAGGACGTGAAATTATAAACATATTTGTTTGTAACTTTGGTCTAAAATACTTTATTTTTAGAGGTGACTTAACACAAAAAAAAGTTTGGAACATTTGGTGTTATATCCTAGGACACTGAAGATATGTGTCTGTGAAACATTATGGTAATTAAAGATTTACCTCATAGGATATATGACCAACTGCAGGTATTTGCAAAAGTCAGCATGTAAAAGAAGTCAGAAATGTGCGATAATTCAGAATGTTTAACTGTCACAGTCGACATCAGATATCCATATTCAGTAAATGAGTATGTTAATATCAATAAACTACACCGATCCTGAGATAACTGTATCTCATTATATCTGTCAAAAAGATATCAATACTACCAAATTAATGAAGTCTGACAGATACTTTTTGTCAAGGACTGACATTGTCTGAAACGCAATTGAAAATCAGGGAGTATCAGACAGTTGATTCGTTTCAATTTGAGACTCGTTGGAATTCTGTATCCATGACTCCATACGAGATTGAACTCCTGAAACTCTACACTCTCAGCGAACATGTTACGTTTAAACCATTGAGTCAACCTTCAATGGTCTACATTTCTGACCTCAACGAAGTCACAATATACTGTGATAATCAGTCGATATCATTAGTGATATATGTCATAAATGCTTCAAAGCCCCAATCTAGAACGAAACAGCTACTCAGAGCTTCTATAAACTTCAAATAGTTTTACAACTGATGTCTATTCATGACAAAAATAGTTTTTAAATTAAGCCAGTCCCCGCAAACCACATTACTGAAGAACCAAAATTTTAATCTATGATACTGATAGTAGATTTCAATAAAATCAATGAAAGACATGCCATTTTAACACATTGCTGATATATTAAAAAAGTGTAAAGGTTCTATGGAACTATAGCCATGAAAAGTTTTCCAACTAGTGACATGATGATATAGCTTATTTACCAAGTACAGATTCGTGTACTCGGTTTTGAGCCACACATTATGAATGAGGGCTATTAGAACTGAAGTGGGATGAAACTCAAATCTGGGACCTCGTAGTTGAAAGTCGAACGCCTAAACCATTAAGCTACTATTCCAGTCATTGGTATAGGGATTTATATCAGGTACACAATGACAACTCACTTTTATTTGACTCACAGATAGACGTTTCGGTGTTGTTGATAGTGGTGTAATTTCGTTATTATTTAACTTTGCTTTATAATGATTGTCTGGCAACAGTTCGTTGGTTACACCACATGATTTTTTATGGACAGAATTAGATACCATTAAAGTTTGATTTGATTTGTCTTGTTGCTTGTTAAGTGATTCTGATTCCTCTAAACAAGGAACAATTTTTGTTGCGTCTAAATCTACATTGGATGGTAGACGAACAATTACAGGTCGTAATGTTTGCGTACATAATGCACTCATTGATTTTTTTCGCTGTTGAATTGAAATGTCTTTTGAAGAATTGACATTCTGTTTACGACTAGATGATGCTAAGAGATTTTTCATTTCTTCATTATTATTCGTTTTCTTCTCTGTAATACTTTTACTTTTTGACTGACTATTGTGAGTAGACTGTCTTGATTGTTTGTGAATTGGTGTTCTTTTACCTGTAGATAGCGTAGTCTTTAATTTAACCTTAGTATTATTATGATCATCATCATCACCATTAGTAGTAGTAGTAGTAGTGGTATTACTGTTATGATTAACCTCTTTGAGAATTGACTTACTACGTAATTTAGGTGTAACTGATGGTGAATTTTTTAAATTGGAGAATAATTTTGTAGATTTTCTATATGTTAATAAGTTTGACTTTTTTAATTGTTGTTGAACATTTTCCAATTTATTGTCTACAGATTCAGTGTTATGCTTTTTTGTATTAGCCGATTTTGATGAATGTGTGGAACTGACAAAATCCAGTAGAATATCTGGTGTAAGCGGAGTACCAATTGAAATTCTTTTACTATTAATAGATGATTTCCTTCTCAATTTTTTTGATTGGTTATTAATTTCATTGAATAAATGTGATGCTTTTTTAATTTTTGGAACAATTAATTGTTCCGATGGTGAATCAACATTCGGATTAATAAGACGAAATTTAGATGATAATTTTTGTTGAGAATTAGTTGTAACAGGATAATTTTCTATTAAAGAATTACTTATTATACTATCGTCAATGATAACTGAACTTTGAGGTTGATTAATAATAGGTGATAAAGAATTACGGAATTCTAAAACTTTTGATTGATCTGTTATATTTTGGGTAGAAGTAATTGGAGAGTCAGTTAAAGCTAATGAGGAAACAAAAGTAAAAAAAACAGAAATAAGAAACTGATAAAATATAAAGTAAACGGTATCACAATGTGAGGCTCCCAAATGTCCTGGTACGGTCGAGGGTGGGGAGAGTCAGCCTTACCTCTGCAAATGCTCTCACATGGCCACATGGATACAACCACTGCCTTCTCGCAATGGACAAAAAGCGAGTGTTCAGCGCTTAGACCGGGATTTTGGATATAGAGGATCCATCCAGGGGAGTTGGAAAACCCTGATTCCAAAATATTGATACACATGGGCTTCAGAATCCTGAAGGAACAAATGGCCTATGAACCAATTGTCGGTCACCGGCTACCATGAGACCGCCTCTCCTGGCGTTTCTTCATTGCCTTGTGAATTAGACTTTTAGGTCGAAGGATCCGGATGTGGCCTCTTAAGAAAACCACCTGTCTCAGTCTGCGCACCCGGGTGGTATCACAGCCTTCACACAAATCAATGATAACTGCTACTGACCTCATTGTTATTGTGTGACGCCTATGTATTTGGTGCCCTCGTGTACCAATGTTTATGCGTTCAAATAAATATTCACTATATGATATGACCTTGTTCTGTTACACTCAAATTAATAATACTGATGTCCACCCATCAAAGATTCGATGACCTGATATGCTAACTCTTGTTGGCCTACGCAGAACTCCTGTCCCTAAGTCTCAACCAGAGAATGGGAAAAGAACACGCGATGTACGATGTATGTATTAGCATAAAAAGCGAAGTTGATTATATACACAAATTAGGGGACCAGAACACATCCTACCACGTAAATAACTAGGACATTTACGTTTCAGGTCTGGAGAAACAGGTTTATAATTAACTTACAATTTGAGAATAGAGAAAGATATAACAGAAGTTACTGAGTCAAATGGAAGTTTATAATTAGGAGAATATGAAAAGTTCCTTAAACTAAGTGTTCAATAAATATACGTTAAAAATACCAAGACTGATCGGTGAGACAATAATTTATGAACGACGTCAAAGTAACTTTGAGAAAATCCACCAACCTACTATGGTTTAAAGAGGGCTATAAATTAGTGTGAGAATTCAGAATCGGGATTGAGAGTTAGGGTTACGAACTCAAGTTAGGGTTTTCATCACGAACTGGCATCAGTTATAATGCCGAAATGCTATTTAGCCATATGGATGAATAACTTTCGTGCCAAAATTCAAGACTCGCTATCTTAAATATCACTGGTTCATCCATAAATTGTAGTCTCTTTAACCGCACTGCAAATGGTCTGTGAAAAGGTGGTGAAAATAGAAGTTTACGTATTTTTTTACATGATTAATGGACTTTCTTCACTTCACAACCTCTTCGTCTTTAAATAAAAGTGCATTCAATAATGAAACTTGTTCATGTAGTTTCGGATAATTTTACTAATTGACGTATTCATACACAATATGTAGCTTTATAACTAAATTTACTTTGTATAGAACCTTCTGAACGTCTAGGTTCCCCAGTTGTAATTTATTTATTCCAACACATAGATATTGGTACAAAGAGGCACCAAATACATATGCGCCACACAAATCTCATTCGATATGTGTGAGGGCTGTGATACTGCCCGGGTGCCCAAACTGAAGCAGGTGGTTGTCTTAGAGGGCCACTCCCTGAGCCTTCGACCTGATGGTCTGATCCACAAGGCAGTAGAGCAACGTAAGGAGATGCAGTCCCATGGTATTCGGTGACCAACAATTGGTTCATACGCCATTTGTTCCCGCAGGATACTGGAGCCCATGTGCACCATTGGTTTTGAACCCGGTTAAAGTGCCGGACATTCGCTTTTCGTCCTCTCATTTTCGTAAACAACAGCGATGCCACGAGAAGGCAGTGAGTAGGACTTCCCTGGCAGAGGCTATATACGCGTGGCCGTGTGAGAGCATTTCGAGAGGGAGAGCGGACTCTCCCCACTCTCGGCCGTACCAGGGCATTTGTAATGTTTACAATAAATCAAGCCTAAAGCAAGAACTAAAGATGATTGATAATATATTGGTCTACTTTAGTTAAACCGATGGCTCAGTAATAAGAGAAAATACTTGGATGTACAAAACCCATTCTAACTCTTTATATTACAGCATGTGAGTAGTATCGCTGAACTTCACATTAAACTAAGATCGAAGTCAATCACAAGACCCATAACTAAGTTGCTGATTTGAAAAGATTTATTGAGGTGATTCCTATGTATTTTCGTTGCTTTAATTGGATCATTTACACATATGAAGTGTTAATATGAAATCCTTGAGTATTAGTAGAAATCTGAACATCGAGTTTGATATTATTTTTTAAAATTAAAACGCATTTGTCTATATTTGAATATCATGCTCATATTGACTAAAGCCAATAGCCGGAAATTCATCTCGCTAGAAGGTTATTAACTAGTAGCTTGTATCTGATATTGGTTAGCAGAATCATCCCGACCGAAGCTGCTACCTTGACGCGGTGGTCGGGCTTGCCTATTGTGATGACCCAACCGAGCTATATTGGCTGGAACATATGTTCCTGTAGGTTCTACCATGCCAGGCAGGTCGATTGGAGAACGGTAAGACTAAAAGCAGCAACTAAAGGTCTGAGGGTGAAGTCGTACTGCTGACTGTAGAGAGGTGTGACAGCAGTAAGGTGTTTCCCTCAGACAACCAGCACCTGCAGCGATACTGCCTTCCCACAAGGAGGGGTGGGGTTAGAAAAGATCGACCCTAAAAATGTCACACCTCACCTTACCTCACGGATTTCCGTCCCCGGCGGTAAGACCCTTTGAAGAACGGAGCTAACACGTCAAAAACCTTCCACGAAAACGCCGTGCGCGACCGGCCTCAAGTAGTTGTCCCTTGGGCACTGCGGTCACGCTCCCAGGTCGTCAAGACCAACACTAATCCAATTTCCTTTTCAGGTTCATCAAGAAATACCCTTCCACGGTGTGGGCAGCCGGGAAGTGATATCAGCACACATACCCGTAGCAGCACACGAGAACAAGTTGGTCACATTCAAATCCTTCTTACACCTCCTAATACCTCTCTTATCTCCATGACTAACCCTTCTCACGTCTCTTTATCATCTCGCACCGCTAGGGCAAACGATTCGAGTATGTGGAACTTTGTTTCTGGCCTCCTGAAACCACGCTCTAAACTACACGTAGGAGCTTTTAACGTACGAACACTTTGCCAAATAGGACAGCAGGCTTCCTTAGCTAAAACTTTAGAATCTCGCGCCATCGATGTGTGCTGCGTCTCCGAAACGCGCATACAGGATCCAAGTAGCGTCATTCATTTGACCTCACCATGCCAAAATAAAGAACCGACTCGATTTACGCTTCGTGTATCTGGAAGCCCTGATTCTGCTTCCCGTGGCCTCGCCGGCGTAGGTATAGCATTGAGTCCTAGGGCAGAACTAGCTCTCTTAGAGTGGATCCCAGTAGACAGTCGTTTGTGCGCTGTCCGACTGAACGGAACAGTGAGAATCCGGAAAGATAGGGACACTCGTCGTTGCCTCTTCGTCGTCTCTGCCTATTCTCCGGTGACTTTATTGCTCAAGTAGGTAAACTAAGCGATAGGGAAAGACACCTGGGTGGATCTTATAGCATCGTGGCTCAAAGAACAGATAATGGCGACCGTCTGTTGCAGCTATTCTCAGATAACCGCCTCTTTCTAGCAAATACTAACTTTAGGCATAAGGAAAAACATCTTCTAACATGGAGACCCCCTAATTCGTCCCAACGTTGGACCCAAATAGATCACATCGCTATCAGCCACCGATGGAGGGGCTCGATAGAAGACTGTCGCTCATTCTGGAGCACATGCCTAGATTCAGATCATGCTCTAGTACGAGCGCGTATCTGTCTGCGTCTTACTGGACGTAGGAAAGACGCTGCAAGGAAACCTCTTAGGGCCCTACTTAATGATAGTCAAGCTAAGAGTATATTTCAGGAACAACTAGGAAAACAGTTAGGCAGCCATGTATGTGATGCCCACCCCGAGGCAGCATGGAATGATATCCGAAAAGCTGTGGAAACAGCAGTGATATCTGCCAGTAAGGTAACCCGTAAGGTTAGGGAGCAACACTGGATCTCAGCAGCATCTATCTCACTGATAGATGCTCGGAAACTCATTCCACCTGGCTCTGAACATAATGAAGAGCGGAGTCAGCTTAAGCGCAAGCTGACAAGAAGTCTACGCAATGATCGTGAACAATGGTGGGTAGCGAAAGCAAGAGAGATGGAAAAGGCAGCGGCAATAGGTAATAGCAGGCAATTGTTCAGACTTGTTAAGGAAACCGGAATTAGGAAACCGACTGTTAGAGAAACAATCTCAGAAAAAGATGGACATATTATACATTCTCAATCCAGGAGATTGGATCGATGGGCAGAACACTTCAGGGATCAGTTCAACTGGCCTTCAGCCACACTTCGGTTTCCCACGATCTCCAGTCCACCTGAATGGCAAGTTAATGTAGGTCCTCCGTCCCTTTACGAAGTTGAAAAAGCCATAGGAAATCTGAAACGAGGGAGAGCAGCAGGCCCTGACAGGTTTACTCCTGAGATTTTTAAGGATGGTGGTCCAGTATTAGCAGTGAGATTAACCGAGGTCATAGGTAGAATTTGGGAACTGGACGTAATCCCATCTGACTGGTCTCAATCACTGATTGTGCCAGTTTCTAAGAAAGGACAAAAGTCCTCTTGTGACAATCACAGAGGAATCAGTTTGACTTATATAGTGTCTAAAATATTAGCTTCAATAATACTTCGACGCCTAATCAAAGCTCGTGAAGAGCAGACTAGAGAAAATCAGGCTGGTTTTCGACCTGGACGTGGTTGTATAGATCAGATATTCACACTACGTCAGGTTCTAGAACACAGACATACGTTTAGACGCCCCACAATGGTAGTATTTCTCGACCTTAAGGCGGCATTTGACTCTGTTGATCGTAAGGTTCTATGGCACTGTTTGTCACTGAAAGGAGTACCAAAGAAGTACATTAACCTTATAAAGGCTCTCTACTCGAACACAACTGGTAGAGTGAGAGCTTATGACGAACTGTCATCAGAATTGATTACCTCAAGTGGTGTTCGTCAGGGCTGTCCACTCTCCCCATTCTTGTTCAACTTTGTCATTGACGTACTTCTAGAGATAACACTCTCCTCATCTAAATTTACAGGGGTTGAACTTCTACCGAGAGGTTCACTTGTTGAATTAGAATATGCCGATGACATAGTTTTATTTGGCGAAGACGCTGACAAAATGCAGAGTCTTTTGACCACTCTAAGCAACAATGCAGGCATGTTCGGGATGCGATTCTCCCCCTCGAAATGCAAAATGTTGCTTCAGGATTGGGTTGCATTGATACCCAAACTAATGATAGGGAGTGAAGTAATTGAGCGTGTCGATCGCTTCACTTATCTTGGAAGTCTCATCAGCCCTTGTGGTCTGGTGTGTGACGAAATCTCAGCACGGATACAGAAGGCTCGACTAGCTTTTACCAACTTGCGTCATTTATGGCGTAGGCGAGATATCCGTCTATCAACCAAAGAACGGGTTTACTGCGCAGCAGTTCGTTCCGTCCTACTTTATGGCAGTGAAACATGCCCGGTAAGAGTAGAGGATATTCGTAGGTTACTAGTATTTGATCATAGGTGTCTTCGAAATATTGCTCGTATATCATGGGACCATCGAGTAAGTAATGCAGTTGTTAGGAAACGGGTACCAGGTAAGGATGGCAAATCAATTGATGACGTAGTGAAACTTCATCAGTTGAGATGGCTTGGACACGTGTTACGTATGCCCAACGACCGACTGCCTCGACGTGCAATGTTCAGTGGTATAGGAGTAGGTTGGAAGAAAGCTAGGGGCGGCCAGACCAAAATATGGCACAAGTCCATGAAGTCACTGACAAGTGGTCTGAGTCATGTCGGTAGGTGTAGACTACCTGGTTGGGGACCGCGAGATGATAGCAACCGATGGTTAGAGACCCTGAATGACATGGCTCAAAATCGTTTGCAATGGCGCAGGTGCATCCACTCTTTGTGTTCTCCCAAATTTTGATCTCCTTATTCCACCTTGTCTCTTTTTTTCTCCTCTCAAATTTATTTCACTGGACTATACTCTTTAAGTAACATCTCCAAATACTAATCTTCCCGATTACTGCTTATACTCTTATTACCTCTACTACTACGGGATTCGAATCGACCACTGCATCTCTATGCTAATGTAGTGTGGCAATTCGAACTGATGTACGTACGTACGAAGTTCTACGTTGTTACTGACTGACTGATTGAGCAGAATCATCATACATTTGTAAAAATATTAATTAAAAGAAATTGAGCGCCGAGTAAAAAGAAGTCATTATATGTGAAAATTATATCTGAAATAATCTCAGCGATTGAAATTCAAATAATTCCAACGTTTCTTCTAGCTAACTTGTCTGGACTTCTTCAGGGTAATAATCAAAATCATCAAAGAAATATATATATATATATATATATATATATATATATATACATGCTATGACCTTGACGTCTGGCTTTTCTATCACACGATTTATCTACCAATCCGAATACGACTTATACGAATCTTCACACTAGGCCAACCAATGACGTTCAACCGGTGTGGGCAGTTTAGCGTCCTTATTGGTCCTATGTCCTCCGAGCCCTTCCACTTGAGTCCAGAACACAATACCAGCTTCCGTAATATGAATCGAATCAATCAGATCAGATCGTTTATTTCAGACATACTCGGTTTATATATCAATCAGACAGACCACAACGTACCATAAAATAGAAAATAACATGTGTACACAAATAAGCCAAAAAGTGGCTGTGAATGGGGGGGGACAGTAATTAATAGACTGAGCATAGCTTAAGAACCGTAAATCATACAATAATAAATTATAGGTCAAAATAAAGCTTATCATAAAAGGAATATAAATATACATAGTGTAATTGTTGAGTAGTTATACAATAAGAATATTTATAGAATATTAGTCCATGAATAGTCCTTGGAAGTTACCTGTAATTTAATCTTCACCGGATATAACAATATATAAATATATAATTCCCGCATATATTAATTAGAAAGGTTAAATGAATCTTCGCACATCTGGCTTAAGGAGTATTAGAGATAACTGTACTTGATAGAAACGACTAACCCCAACTTTATTAATAGAGTATTATAAGTTCATTTCCCGAAAAATCAATCGGAAACAACAATAGAATAATTATACTTCAAATGAAGAAAGTATCAAATATTATGGCAGTCAGTCAGCTAACACGTGGGACCAAGCACATATATGCATCGGTCCAAGTTGTCACACCTCTAATATTATGACTAAGATGTACTTTCTTTATTTGCTGCTTGCATATCTGCTAAATAAACTCGTCCTATAAAGCGTGGATCTGAATTTTTCCAAACTCATTTACTGCAATACTTGTTATAGTACCAACGTACGGAACACACATGACAATAAAACAGAACGTTAACAAATACCTTTTGGTTTTACGTTGGAATTTTGGAAGCCTTCTCCAACACTTGGTCCCGGTTCGTCATTTTCAATGTTTTCCCTTGAGTTCATCAGTACAGTTTCATCACAAATAGTGTCTTCTCCATTTAATATTTGACCTTTCTGAATACGAAGTAGAAAGTCCCTCATCCCAGGAGGTGTTTTCGGTCTAATAAATTTCTCACTCACACGAATCGGTTTAAAAACTGACAATCCATTGTTGTATTCCCTGTCTAGCAAAGACATTTAAATAATAACTACTGGTTACTTTTGATAGATAAGTACCTCATCTAAATGTTTTGCTGAATGAACTAAGAATACAATTATTATGATTTTGAATAATGTGCGTATTTTGTAGGCTAAACGAGTGCAAACCACATAAGAATAAGTTGTGAACGATTTTTTGGGAATGATGGTAAATCAGTTGATGAGGCCGTGAATCTTCATCGACTGAGATGGTTGGGCCACGTGTTACGTATGTCCAACCACTTATTACCACGGCGCGTAATGCTGACTAGTGTTGTAACCGGTGGGAAGAAATTTAGGGGCGGTTAAACCAAAACGTGGCATCGGTTTATAAACCCACTAACTTCTGGTCTGAGCCATGTTAGTAGATGCAGAGTACTTGGTTCGAGTCCACGTAACTACCGTAATTAATGGTTGGAGACTCTGGGTGACGTGGCTCAGAATCGATCACAATGGTGTAGGTGTATACACTCTATATCGTCCTTTGAACCGTGAGATTAAAATTGCTTTAAACATTTCTTTCTACGAACTAATTCTTTCTTACTGTACTATATCCTTATATGCAATCCTTCTTTTATATATTACTACCATTGAAGTAACTACTTCCATGAATTCGGTGTTCATCTTGTTGTGCTAATGAGGTGTGGCAACTTGGAACGATGCATATATGTGCCTGGTTCTACTTTGTAGCTGATTGACTTTTGGAGAACTTCAGAGATCGACACGATATCTAAGGATTTTAAAAGACAAGGTGAAGGCTTTTAGTATTATGTATAAAGTCTTCGCCAAAACAAACTAATCAGTCAATTATGGATTCTTGTACTCGACCTCGAACTAAACATAATAGGTGAGGTGTAGTATGGAAATATTTTTGAAGACCAAATGACTTTTCTAAAATCCTACTCGATTCCATGCAGATCTATAATTTGTCTGAGATAACCAGACAAGTTATGGAAGCTTTCAGGAACATGAACAGTTTGTAGAATTTATTAATGTCCACTAATTACGAACATTTTATACTTGAATACTTCAGTACCATAAACACGTATAAAGCAAAGACCTTGAAGACTAAAGACTACCTCCGAATGCCCTGGTACGGCCGAGAGTAAAGAAAGTTGGCTGTCCCTTTCGAAATGCTCTCACATGACCACGTGCATACAATCACTGCCACGGAAGTCTTACTCACTGCCTTATCGTGGCATCTCTGTTGTTTAACCGGATTCCAAACCAATGGTGCACATGGGCTCCAGTATCCTAAAGGAACAAATATTATTATTTATTATTTATTTATTTGAACACATAAATATTGGTACAAGAGAGCGCCAATATATATGCGCCACACAAAACAACGGGAATTCGAAGAGAAGAAGAAAAAAAAAACTAAGGAACGCAAAAGAAAAAGAGAGTAATGACGATAAGGTACAATCAGAAGAAATCTTTCAGGTAAAGGAGACACAACCACTTTTTATGAAGAAAGTAAAAGAAGCTTACAGCAGGATCGCCACTGGCTTCTATTCTGAGCCATATCTGATAACGTCTTTAGCCACTGTGTAGCACCATCTCTCGGACCCCAACCAGGGAGTCGTGAAGGACCAACACAAGCCAGTCCTTTGCAGCTTTCTTTCATGCCACGACACCATGTCATGCACTGACCACCTCTCCGCTTCTTCCAACCAGTCCCAGAGTCGGCAAATAATGCACGACGTGGAATTCTCTGGGACGACATTCGGAGAACATGTCCAAGCCACCGAAGTCGGTGTTTCAAGATGGTGACACCAATTGAGTTATCATCTCTGTGCCCGAACACACGATGCCGAACCTCTGCATTACTGACATGGTGTTGCCACTGGATGTCAGCAATCCTTCGGAGACAGCGATGATCGAACACAGAGAGTCGTCTAACGTCCTCAACTCGGAGAGGCCAGGTTTCACAAGCATAGAGCAAAACTGCTCTCACCGACGCGTTGTAGATCCGGCCTTTTACAGCCAGACTAACATCACGAAGGCGCCAAAGGTGGCCCAGATTGGCATAAGCCGCTCTGGCTTTCACTATTCGTGCATTGATCTCATCACTCACACCCCCACCAGCACTTATGCAGCTACCCAGATACACGAACTTCTCAACTACGTCTATCTGCTCACCGTCCAGGGTGAGTACAGGATTAGAATCCTGCCAGTCTTGTAGAAGTACTTTGCACTTCGAAGGTGCAAAGCACATACCATACCTACGGACACTGATTGCCAACTGATTAAGTGCGGATTGCATGCCTTGGGCATTATCGCACAGTAAGACAATATCGTCCGCATACTCAAGGTCGAGAAGTCTTTCTCCAGGCAACAGATCCACACCACCATTACTTACATTCATCAGAGCTGTTTCCAGAATGTCATCGATGGCAAAGTTGAAGAGGAATGGTGAGATTGGGCAACCCTGCCTAACCCCACTGCTCGAATGGAACAATGGAGAGAGGTGGTTGTATGCCCTCACTCTGCCTGAGGTGTTTTTATACAGGGCTTTTAGGATGTTAATAAACTTCTCAGGCACACCCTTCTTCAATAGACAATCCCAGAGAACAGTCCTATCCAACGAATCGAAGGCAGCCCTGATGTCAAGAAACACTACGATTGTTGGCCTTTGAAAAGTATGGCGGTGTTCTAACATTTGGCGGAGGGTGAAGATATGATCAATACATCCTCGACCAGAACGAAACCCAGCCTGCTCCTCGCGAGTCAATCTTTCTCGGGTTTTGAACAACCTACGAAGAATGACGGAAGCCAATAGCTTGGACGCAATCGGAAGTAAACTTATCCCCGATAGTTGTTACAAGAACGACGTGAACCCTTTTTAAAGATAGGGACAACTATCGACTCATTCCATGACGTTGGCACACTCTCTAGTTCCCAAACCTTTGTGAACAACGTCGTCAATTCCTTAGTCAAAAAGTCACCACCATCTTTAAAAAGAGCCGGAGGTAAGTCATCTGGGCCAGGTGATTTGTAACGCTTCAAGAGTTGGAGTTCCTTGCGGACTTCCTCCTCGTTTGGTGGATCAGTCGTCACCGGCCATGGAGGGCAGGACAGTCTGACCGATGTTACCGGAGCAGCAGGCCAGTTGAACTGCCCTTCGAAAAATTCTGCCCATCGTCCAAGACGTCGATGGATGTTAGTGATTGGCATCCCATCATCCTCGCAGATTGTTTCACTCACACCAGACTTCTTGCTGCCAGTGGCTCGGATGAGTTGGAAGAGCTTCCGGTAGTTACCAGATGCAGCTGCTGCTTCCAGCTCATTAGCACGCATCGACCACCAGGCTTCTCGGTCCTTACGCAAGCTTTGCCCGATTTCCTTACGTAAAATCCTTCGTTTATGGTCAAACTCACGGTTACCCGGAGTAGACCGACGGGCTTCAATGAGATGTAAGGAACCAGAAGAAACCCAGTGCTTAAAAGCGGGACGTTTCGCAAACCCACAACTGACTGTTCCCGCCATTTTCATGGCGTCATGCAATTGCAACCAATGCTCATCTATACTTTTCGGTGGAGTGGTAGCTAGCCTAGAGGCTAGCTCGGTTCGATACTTACTTGCAACAGAAGTTGCAACCAGCTTGCTAACATCAATCCGTTGATGGCGTTCACTTCGTTGTCCACTGAAAAGTAAGGCAAGATTGGCGCAGACCAAGGCATGGTCAGAGTCCAGATAGGTACTCCAAAAGGAGCGGCAGTCTTGTACACAACCACGCCAGCGGTAGCTGATCGCGATGTGATCAATCTGAGTCCAGGCTTGAGATGCAGAGGGAGGACGCCAGGTGGCACATCGGCGATGACTGTGCCGAAAGTTAGTGCTAGCCAGAAACAGGTTGTGGTCTGAGCAAAGTTGCAGTAGACGGTCCCCGTTATCTGACCTGCGACCAACGAGTCCCCATCGGCCACCTAAACGACTCTCTTCTGTGCCTAGACGCCCGACCTGAGCATTCAAGTCTCCGGCTAGTACTACAATATCTGTCGAACGCACTTTCTGGAGAAGAACTGATAACTGGTGGTAAAACTCATCCTTGATTGCATCCGGGCTGCAATCTGTCGGGGCATAGGCGGAGATGACGAAAAGACATCGTTTCTCACGCCGATTTCTTCTCACTTTGATGGAACTTTCTAATCTAACAGCACATAACCGACTGTTAATGGGGATCCAATCGACTAGTGCTGCCTCAGCTCTAGCGCTTAGTGCGACACCAACGCCAGCAAAACCAGACGAAGATGCCACAGGAACAAATAGCGTTTGAACCAATTATTGGTCACCGGCTACCATGAGACTGCATCTCTTTACGATGCTCCACTGCCTTTTGGATCAGACCTTTGGGTTGAGGCTCCAGGTGTGGCGCCCTAAGGAAACCACCTGCTTCGGTTTGGGCACCCGGTCAGTATCCCAGCCCCCACACATATCAAATGAAATTTGTGTGGCGCATATGTATCTGGTGCCTCCTTGTACCTATGTTTCTTTGTTTAAAGTAACAAAGATTGTCTTGCGATTGTTTCAGACTTTATGTTCTTGGAGGACCCAGTGATTCACATCATCAACATCGTGCCTAATAAAAATAACCCCTGGAACAAAATGGTACAGGTGAAATTCATAGTGCACTACTAGTAACAGAAAATCTCATTACTGAAAAGATTCAGATACTCAGTTATGAGAGGTTTACTTAAGCTTAACAAATCTTTACAACCCAGTAACCGTAGCCAGAGGTAAAAGAGTGCAGCACATTAAAAGTTCTATCACCTATAGTCATTAATTCCTCATCAGGGTCTCCTTAAAACCAGATTTCTCGTTAGATAAAAGGCACCTCAAGGTCGTGTATATAATTTGCTTTCACCGAGCTTATCATGAAAATAATCTACACTTAAATAACCTTCACTACATCCCTAACCGATATTTTCATCAATATCTTAGCTACATGGATACTGGTCTTTTCCAGTTACTAGCTTTCCTTCAAACTTGTTGTAGGACTAATCTTACTAACATTTATGACTTAATTCGACTGTTACACAATGTTTGTAGTTGTAAGACGGTGGAATGTGGATCAGGTTAATATTCGTTTTGTAGAAACGTATATGCAATTATGAAATTGAAAACGCACTTGATGAGAACTACACACTTTTACGAGGGTAAACAAGTAAAAGACTAAAGGACCAAAAAATGGGAAACAAAGAGTGAATTTTATGGAAAATCTCGGTAAAGGGATAATTCTACCATTACCCAAAAAAAAACCGAAGAGAAGTCAAAGGTGGACAATACCTGAAATATCCACACCAGTTCGATTTGTAACCTTTACATCACTACTATCTTCATTATCCATTTTTGTGGGTAATTCAGAGAGATCACTTCCGTCCTCCTTTTCAAAGTAGGCCGCCTCGGGAGCTTTAACCTACCACACCAATGTGGTAACTATTAAACTAATGACTTACCTTCATCATTCTAGAAGCCTTTACCCATGCTGGAGATACTACTGGTATATTTCTCTTTGTAGCCCAACTTCTGACCACTTCTGAGCCATTTCGAAAAATAACATGTGTAACTAAGTGACTTAAAGTATGACACACTTTAGCTCCTAAAGATTCAAGACTGGCACTAAGAGCGATTGCCGGGTTTCCAAATGATGATTTGACATCAACGTACGCTACCACTCCTACTCATAAACACAAAAACTATATTTCATACCTTTGAGGACATTCTCCATCGGTGACCTTGAGGGCCGAATTTGGCTGATTATGCAACGCAACTGAATTGTAAACATTAAAAATACTTTGATCTGACAGTTTCCTTTGATACGGTGATCTGGTATTTTGACCTTTCAACAGGCATTTTCCATTGAAACTAATAATTACGAGAAGTACAATATTCAAGATTTTTCAAAGAGACAGTATCAACTATCAGCTGCATCATTGGAAGGACAGGAGGTTGAGTGGCTTATATAAGTCTTGCCGAAGGAAAACTCTGATCCATGCTCTCTTTTTGTTACTAAGAATCATAAAGAAAGCAATCCATAAATAGCTTTCACCATTTTTGTTCCCGGAAAGATCTATTAACCTGTAACAGTAAACAAACCCCCAAGATAAACGGTTCAAAAGTCTTTGCCATTGATATACAGCTCATTAGTCTTGCTTGACACACTCCTATCTGAAGACATTCATTTAGGCGGATGCACCGGCCCACGTCGAAGTATGCCATGCTGCGCATCCCATACAGCAACTTGTCACATTAGATCTTAATCTACTAAACACATTGGCCATATTTCAATCTCCCATTTAAAATCCATAATTACTGACTTCTCATTTGATTGATTTTGATATATTCGACCATAAAAGCATTAAACAACAACGCTGTCAAACAGCGAATTTACTTGTGATGCCCTTACTTGCTTACTTACGCCTGTTACCAAACATGGAGGTGCATATGCCGCCCACCAACATTCTACATCCAACTCTGTGCTAGACAAACCTTTCAAGTTGGTTTTGAATTGCTATTCATCATTTTTATGTCCCCTTCCAATTCATGACGCAGTGTGTTGTTTGATCTTCCTCTCTCGTTTTTCTTCAGGCTTCCAACTAACGCCTTGCCTTGTGATGCAGTTTGGTGATTTCCTCATTGTGTGTCCTATGAACTTCTGACGTTTTTTTCTTAATTTGGTTCGTTCTCTCCCACAGTAGGCTCTTGCTGGTGGAATCTAGCCAACGAACATTCAGTATATTACGTAGATAATTGTTTATAAACACATGCACTTTTTGATATTGGTTGTGGTACTTCTATAAGTTTCATCTCCGTACAGTAGAACTGTCTTGAAGCTCGTACTGAAGCTTCAGAATTTGATAGTAGTTGGCAGGTGTTCTGAGTTCCATATGTTCTTCAACTTTAGGAGTGCTGTTTATGCTTTGCCACTCCTTGCATCATTAGCACAAACATCTGATAAAATAACATCAGAGTTCTGGTCACAATTTGGTACATTCGATATATCTTCCGCAGATCTATGAATAATTTCATTGCAAATACACGATTCTTGAGAACAACGCGTATCTGATAAACTAGTATCATCAATTTGAACATTCATTCAACATAATATGGTCGGAGTTACAATGGTTAGTATTAGCTGCAATTAATAGGACAATAATATTGCAAACTGCCTGTATGTGTTGAGTTTGTGGGCTGTGTCTTTTGTAATTAGATAGACTTGAGTTGTTGCTCGTATCGTAGATCCGTAGGGCCAGCGAAGTGTCACTAAGCCCTAGCCAAATCATCCAGCACTTGGGTCATTGAATATCGAACAAACCATCGATCTTCGTCAAGGTCAAGGACAACCAACATGCATCAGTTGATCGTACGCCATGGACTGGCCTATGCGGCGGTGGTCTTTCTTTCGCTTTTATCTACTTTAACTAATATGTTTCTGTAATAATGTTCTTTGTATTGTACAGTCTTCAAAGCATCTATAATATCTTGATGCTTCAGTGGGGTAATCCACGTAAGGTGATGACCACGAGGTGTGGCTTCGTCCTTAACTAGTTTGTCACAGCATGCCCGTCTAACTCGAGTAGGCCTAAAATCATTCGACACAGATCATCTACGTTGATGATCTACACATCTATTCTTGGTGTAAACGTTGAATTGTCATTATCAAACTAACGAGTTATGAATGGGCAGCTAGAAGTTAGGTTAAGAAGAATAACGAAATTTCAGTGGAGGAGACCTCTTCTGTGTCGGAGTAATCTAAGCCATGCAATTGTGATTATAGTGACTTCACATATAGTGGTCCTAACATTATTGACGAGATTTTGCAGTGCAAATAAAGAAATAATAAAAATAGTGAGAATCAGTTGGTCGGGAGCCATTTGAGAGAAAAAAATTTGTGTGTAGACAATTTTTTGGTTGATGACTAAGAAGAGGATGAAGAATAAAGGAAAATGTATTGGCAACACATTAAGTCAAAAAGTGGTCAGTGTTATGTTCTTATACTCGTGTTTATTATTATATAACAAGTCCGCCATTTAAAACATCGACATATTTAACCTTGGCGCTGTAGCAAAATAACGATGCGCTAAACAGTACTAGCGGCCTAGAGTCAACTCTGAGTCCTTATTGGTCCTTCTTGCCTAACCCTGCCCGTTTGAATTCAGAAAACAATCTTATCTCCCATCGTATGAATCATGTATTCTAGATATATTCAGTTTATATACAAAACAGAAAACAGCAATTATACAGGGTCAAACCAAAAGCGGTTGTGGGTGTTAGAGATTAACTGATAAACTGAGTGTAACTTGAGAATATTAAATCACATAATATTAGTCTATTAGTCAAATGTAAGTTTATAGTAAGAGAAAAATAAATATAAGTAATCTAGTTACTTAATGGCTATATAATATGAATATATGTATACTAACAGCCTACAAATAGTTCCTAACAATTGCCATTCATCTCTTCTTCGTTCAGATACAACATGAAACTACAGAAAGTGGAAGGGTTTGTTTACGAAAACACTGTTGATAATTAATTAGGCATGCCAGTTATCCGGTGCTATCTCCCAACAATTCTTGACAACTGATCTTTCACGATCTTCTCTGCAGCATTCATTTTGAATTTATTTTTCATGAATAAGGATACGTCAAGCTGAAGACAACCCATCAATACAAAATTGGATAACAAGTGGATTTAGAAAAACTGAGCTCATATATCTCGCACTCATATTCGTCAGTGTATGGATTATACCGTCATGTTGTACAGTAGTTGCACTCTGTATGCTTGAGGAAATATCACATGTACATTAAAAGAACGTTCTGAATTATGCGTAAACGTGGCAAGCACTATTGATAAGATGCCATTCATCAACTTATCTCAAAAGAGCTCGGGCTACAGATCTTAAAATTGCGGTCTCCACATGTCACTTCACTACACTTCTGCAACATCGCAAAATAAGTGTGGACTAATCACCTACCTTGGTCGAAAGCGTGTGCAACTAGACCCGGGGAATGTTATTTTTAAAAAAAGACATTTGCTCCCCAGACGACAAAATCGCCTACCTACGGTAGACTTGAAAAATCTGAGAAGTGAATTATGGAAAAATTCCTTCTAACAGGAACTGCTTGATGTGGTTATAACATGTGTTTTAGTGAAACATGTGAACGAAGCAACTAGACACGACTCAGACTTGAAATCATCCTTAATAGACTCATATTGACTTATTATGAGGTTGACTTCACGAACCTTTATTGTATGCCACCCACAGGTAAAAGTGACCATCCAGTTTTAGTCTTTGATAACGATAAAATATCAGTCCAAGCCAGATCAAATATCAGGAAAATCATTATACAATATATTATACACACAGCACCCCCAGTAGATTGAACAGTAGGACCAGAGTCCTTCATTGAGACGGACATGGTTTTAGAAAAGGCCCCTCATATTTGACAAATACGCTCTTTGAGAGAAAAGATTGGGCTCCAGCGAACGTAAAGCTTTCGACAAGGTCTCTCACTTGGGTCTTAAACTAAAGCAGGAACGCTTGGGGATTCGCTACGAGATTACAGGCTGTATAATTGACTTTTACAGTGATGGAAGACAACTGATTTGGGCAAATGGGTCTCTATCAATGTGGGAATCTGTGATAAGTTGAGTTCTGTGAGGTACAATCCACGATCCTCACCTTTCTTACTTTATGTAAGTGACTTAGCATCTGTGGCAAAGTCATCTGTTCTACTCTTTCCACATGACATAATGACTTAATGACTCACGTGCGGCATGTCAGATGATAAAATATTACGGCGCGATCTAAATTCATTGGTCGAATAAATGTGTAGGTGGTGGAAGTTATTTCTAGCAAAATTGTGACGATGCAAATAAATAACTGCGATGATTCGCATCACCACACAATAGTTGGAGTCTTATTGCCTAGGGTAGTGATTTTTAAGGATCTAGGAGTCGTAATAAGCAACGACATCAAATGTACGAGTACCTGCAAGGCTGCCGCTTCCAAACGCTTCAAGGTTGTATGTGTTATTCGTAAGCCATGTCATCACATGTTTAGTGAATTTTATCCACGATTTTAAGGTCGCACTTGAAATATAGTGTTCAAGCAAATAGTCCTCGTTCGAGTTCAAATACGGTGGACTGAAGTTGTGAAAAGTCTCCCTGGTTTACCTTATGAAAAAAGATAGACATTACCTCAGGTTTCGGGCTGGATTAACACTGGATTACCGTATATACGGTAATATATATTGAACGATGATTTCGGTGTTAATATATCCCAGCATTTTTCCATTTCAGGTCGTTCGTCCGAGAGGACATTCCAAGAAAGTTCAGAAACTCGGACCAAGTCGTTTACTTCTGGAGTTTCGTTGCCTCCACCTAGTACTAAACTTCTAGAACTCCTTCCCAGAACACGTAGTGACAGTACTTTCTTTCGATACATTCAAAGCGATACTGGATATTCCCGGTACCACAAATTGCAAGGATTTATATAGGTCGGTAGACTTTCTAGATTTACCACCGACTGAAGATTGAAGAAGAATGAGGTCGTTTCAAATCGTGACCTTGATGGACGCGTACGTTAATTATATTGTACGCACTTAATTCGAAGCTGTGGGTTAATGATGTAATGCATCGAGAAGTCAAAGATGTTTGCAAGGCTATAATTCGTGGGGGAGTGAATAAGATAGGAAATTGGACTTACGGACTTTGTCACAAAGTTCATTTTCAAAATCGATAGATTATAGTTGAGGATTTTAGTTGGTCATTTCGTAATGAAAACCCTTACAATTATTCCAAATGCAAACTTCCAAATCTTAGTTTTGATCACAACTATTCATTATAACTTATAACCCTCTTTTGACTAGTAGGCCGGGGTATTTTCTCAGTTTCACTTCAGCATATCTCATTTCTCGTTCATAAATTATAGTCTTGCTTAATGTGTTAATGTATATAATTTGTATAGCTGTCTTCGAACGATTTACTCACACAACTCTCTGCGGAACTCGTTTTTCCTTAAGGTCTTTAGTGTAGAATATGTAATTTACCTACGGGGTCAGTCCTCCTACTCAGGCAGATTTCAAAACCATTAGCTTCCAGGAATACCAACATTTTCAATTTTCACACGGTAACTGAAAATTGGTCATCCGGTAACACCCTTTAGGAAAAACCATTTTTCAAAATGTCTTGATAGGATCGTAAAAATAAGTGTCACTGAATGGCATAAACGTGACCGAAAATACCCATTTCAAAACAAATAGTATAGCTGTTTATGATCAGTCCAGACGTTCATTGGTTCAAATCACACAATTTTCATCTGGTCAACTAAAAAGTACTATAAGGCTTTACACGAAGTGTTGCTCAAAGCCGAGTACATAGACCTGTACTCGGCAAAGGCGCTACATTACTTAAGTTTGAGTCTTATATTTACGAATCAGAATTTATGTGCTGTCAGTCTCACGATTTGCGATTTTAATGTCCAAGCCTTAGATATATCAAAGCGTTAATGGTTACCTAATGGTCTCAGTTTGTGCGAACAACTCTTCGATTGCACTCATGTTTATTACGTGCGACTTGTGAATGTTTTCTATCTTTTAGAAGAGCAATTTTAGTGAAGAAATAATTGCATTAGCTTCATTGGTACTTTCGAACTTGGGACTTGACCACATAACGATCTCTTAAAAGCGGTAAGAACCGTTTTGGAAATATTCTTCATTTCTATGCTTTTTAAATCGTAATGCTGCCGCCTGAAATCTTTGACTAGAATGTAATGTCCTGTATTTAAAGCCAATTTTTCATGGTTTGCGTCTGTCAGAAAAAAACTACACTAGCGACGTTAGTATCCCAAGAGTTTTATTTATTTATCTAAACACAAAGATTGGTAAAAAGAAGCACCAAATGTATATACGCCACACTTCGTTGTTCGATTTGTGTGAGGTATGGAATACTGACCGACAGCCCAAATCGAAGCAGGTGGCTTCCTTAGGGGGCCAATCCTCGAGCCTTTGACATCGAAGTCTAATCCACAAGGTAGTGGATCAACATTAAGAGATACAGTCTCATGGTAGCCCGTGACTAACAGTAAGTTCATAGGCCTTTCGTTTCCTCAGGATTTTGGAGCTCATGTGCACCATTGGTTTTGGATAAGGTTTTCCAGCTCCCTTGATGGACCCTTCGTGTCCACCAACTCGGTTAACGAGCCAGACATTCGCTTTTCGTCTTCTGAATCCCATAAACAACATTCTCGCGGCGAGAAGGCAACGAGTAGGACTTCATTGGTAATAATTGTATACGCGAGGCCAGGTGAGAATATTTGGAGAGGGAGAACTGACTCTCCCTACCATCGACAGTATCAGGGTATTTTTGGGGCTCATCCCAACTAATAGTTGTCTGGGACGTAGGAGTTGTCACCCCCCATCTGACCTTGGTAGAACAATAAAGTTTTGGGGAAAAAGTATTCCAATTCAGATAAATTGATACAGCGATTGTAATAGAGCGGCTCAATCATCGTAACCGGACTTTAGTAACGGTGATTTAAGCATTTTACTATTCTCCAAATAGCAAAGCCTTACATAGTCGTAAGAGTTAATATATGATTTTAAAAATAGAACTCTTTTGGCTAGATTGTTTTCCATAATTTCAAAATCCTAAGTGCTCTGTGTAAAAGAGGATATACCGGGTAAATATCTAGTAGGAAGTAATGTTAGTTTGTTACTCTAGCTTCTGGGCTCCGGAGAAGAATATCGAGATTTAGTTGTTGCTGATAAGTTTTCTGAGACGAAGATTTCATATTACTCATGATTCTCCTCCTCTATGTTGCTGGATCTCTGCAGTTGTGTTATTCGCGCGTCACATATTGAGCAACTTGACCTTCTATTGAGTATTTCGAACGAATTGTTAAGATGAATGAAGTGATAAAAATGCAGAGCATGGTTCATAATAAGATCGGTAAAGGACTTTATTTCCTTCCTAGTTACCACCGGTTATACAGTGGTTATAAGTCATCTACCGTCTTAATGGATGATTGAAAACTTCGATCCATTGGTGAACACACTATCTATATATTGCTTGTGAATATTAGAAATGGCTGGTTATTCAAAGAACATATCGCAGGTTATTTTTATGTATGGAAATATAATTGTGTAGTTAATAACTTTGTATTTAGTGGGATGTTACACATAATTCATCATCCTAAATAATTTGTAAATTGTAGTTTCTCGAAAGATGAGCTCCGAAGCACGTAACTCAAAAGTGGCTCCGAAGAAGTTTGATTTTATGGATATTTTTTCGGAATCTTATTCATTAGCACAAAAGCGCAATCAGGTGACCAATGCAAGGGTAGGAAAATACAATTGATTTACAATTTCTCCGATAGATTTTAGCTTTACTTCCGGAAAATGATTCTCAAACCACTGAAATGGATCCTCTTGAGGAGTCTAATTTAGACATCGAATCTGACTATATTGGTCCCTCACCAGAAGATATGGCTGCCGAAAACCCATATTATTTACCTATTACTCAAAATCTAACTCTCTCTCATGGTTGTAAACCTCTCACCGCAATAGGTGTTGATCCAGCAGGTGCTCGCGTTGCTACAGGTGGTTTCGACTTTGATGTGAAACTTTGGGATTTTGGTGGGATGGATAACGCATGTCGTCCATTCAAGGCTTTTCGTCCTTGTGAAGAACATCAAATCAAGCACTTGGATTTCAGTCCTTCCGGTTGGTTTTATTTTCTTAACCTTCTGTATGCATTTTTTCTGATAAATTTATTTTTCGGTTAATTTTTTAGAGGTATTATCAGTGCGTCGGCATGCATATTATCGCATCGCTTATTTAAGAAGTTATCAAGTGCTCAAGTTGACGGTTTGTCATGTCCCCCACTCGTAATAACGGAGTACAAGATTCAACTTCTAAATAAGTGCTAATCTCGTTTTAACTACTGAGTGTTGTGTTTAACTGTTATTTTAATGAAAGTAATGCAACGATCCATTCTTTTCGCTCAACTGGGTTCTCTCGTTTCAGTTCAAGTTACAACAGATTGTGTCCAATTGATTGGCTATAAGGTTAGAGAAAAATGGATCAAAACTAAGTGATTGACGTCAAATTGAAACCTGGTTTACAATTTATTTTTATTTATTTGAACACAAACATTGGTACAAAGGGGAACCAAATACATATACTCCACACAATAACAGTGAGGTTGTGAAGCGATAGAGAATGTAAAATGCGTATAATGGAGAAGAACAACAAAAAAGTTAAGATATTAGAGTGAGATAATAATAATAGTAATGGGATAATCAGTTCAGTTAGGAAAAATACAATCAGAGAGAACTTCAGTTTAAGAAGTTACGTTCACTTTTATGATTAAAGTAAAAGAAAGCTACAGTAGGATCATCACTGGCTTCTATTCTGAGCCATGTCTGATATTTCAAGCCACTGTGTTGTACCATCTCTAGGACCCCAACCAGGGAGTTGTAAAGGACCAACGGAAAGCAGTCCTGTACAACTTTCCTACCACAACACTATATCATCGTACACTGACCACCTACCCGCTTTTACCAACCGGTCCCCCGACCGTTGTTGCTACCTTGACGTGGTGGTCGGGCTTGCCTATCGTGATGAAGCAACCGAGCTATACTGGCTGGAACAACCGTTCCTCAAGGTCCTACCATGTCAGACAGGTCGGTTGAAGAGCGGTAAGACTAAAAGCAACAAACCCAAGGTCCGAAGGCGAAGTCGTACTGCTGACTGTACAGAGGTGTGACAGCAGTAAGGTGTTTCCTTCAGACAACCAGCATGACAGCGATGCTGCCTTCCCACAAGGAGGGGTGGGGTTAGAAAAGGTCGACCCTAAAAATGCACACCTCGCCTTATCCCACGGATATCCGTCTCTGGTGGTAAGGTCTCAATAAGTACGGAGCTAACACAAAAATTACCCATAACAAGGTCGTGTGTGACCGACCTCAAGCAGTTGTCCCTTGGGCACTGCGGTCACGCTCTCAGGTCACTAAGACCACCTCTAATCCAATTTCCTTTTCAGGTACCTCCAGAACAACCCTTCCACGGTGTGGGCAGCCGGGAAGTGATAACCGCCCTCACACTTCTAACAGCACTCAAGACCACTGTATTCATAATCAACCTCCCTCTTCAATTCCTATTATTCCTCCTACATCGACTTTCAACTCTAAATTTCCCCTCTCAGCTTCCACCTCAAGTGTCACCATAGTTAATCTGAAACGAGGAAGGGCAGCTGGTCCAGATGGATTGACCCCAGAGGTCTTTAAGGATGGTGGTCCAATTTTAGCGATTAGGTTGACTAATATTTTAGCTAAGATCTGGGAATTAGACCTTATCCCATCTGACTGGTCGCAATCACTTATCGTCCCAATATATAAGAAAGGGTCAAAATCATCCTGTGACAACCACAGAGGGATTAGTTTAACAAACATAGTATCTAAAATACTGGCCTCGATAATTATCAAACGCCTAACTAAGACTCGTGAACTACAAACACGAGAGAATCAAGCTGGCTTTAGACCTGGTCGTGGCTGCATCGACCACATATTCACCATTCGTCAGGTTCTAGAACACAGGCATACTTATCGGCGTCCGACGATGGTGGTCTTTCTTGACTTAGAAGCAGCATTTGACTCTGTAGACCGCGAGATTCTGTGGCAGTGTCTGTCATTAAAAGGCGTACCTCAGAAGTACATAAACCTTGTGAAGGCTCTTTACTCGAACACTACTAGTCGAGTCAGGGCTTATGGCGAACTGTCATCTACTTTTGCAACCTCAAGTGGTGTCCGTCAAGGCTGCCCACTTTCCCCATTTTTGTTTAACTTCATCATAGACCTATTGATGGAAATAACACTCTCGTCGACTGAACTCTCGGGTATTGATCTCCATCCAGGAGGTCCACTTATCGACTTAGAATACGCAGATGACATAGTCCTGTTTGGTGAAGACGCTGACAAAATGCAGAGTCTTCTGGTAGCACTAAGCAACAATGCCAGAATGTTTGGAATGCGCTTCTCTCCCTCGAAATGCAAGTTGTTGCTTCAGGACTGGTCTGCGTCAACACCTGAACTAAGGATAGGGAGTGAAGTAGTCGAACGCGTTGACAACTTCACTTATCTTGGAAGTCTGATCAGCCCTAATGGGTTGGTGTCTGACGAAATCTCAGCACGGATTCGTAAAGCTCGTTTGGCTTTTGCCAACTTACGTCACCTTTGGCGGAGGCGAGATATCCGTCTATCAATAAAAGGACGAGTATACTGCGCGGCAGTTCGTTCTGTTTTAATTTACGGCAGCGAAACATGGCCCTTAAGAGTAGAAGACACCCGTAAGCTACTAGTTTTTGACCACAGATGCCTTAGAAATATTGCTGGCATCTGCTGGGATCACCGGGTAAGTAATAGTGAGGTTAGACGCAGGGTATTAGGGAATGATGGTAAATCAGTTGATGAGGTTATGAATCTTCATCGACTGAGATGGTTGGGCCACGTGTTACGTATGCCTGAACACCGATTACCACGACGTGCAATGCTAGCCGGTGTAGGGGATGGTTGGAAGAAAGTTAGGGGCGGCCAAACCAAAACGTGGCATCAGTGCCTGAAGTCACTAACTTGTAGTCTGAGCCATGTTGGTAGATGCAGACTACTTGGTTGGGGTCCGCGTGACTTTCGTAACCAATGGTTGGAGACTCTTGGTGACATGGCTCAAAATCGATCACAATGGCGTCGGTGTATACACTCCCTGTCTTCCCTTAAACTAAGAGATTAAAATCACTTCATATCTTTCTTTCTACGAACTAATTCTTTCTTCCTATACTATATCCTTATTGCAATCCTCCTATATATTACCACCTCTGAATTAACTACTTTTATGAATCCGGTGTTCATCTTGCTGTGCTAATGAGGTATGGCAACCTGGACCGATGCACATATGTGCCTGGTCCTACGTTGTAGCTGACTGACTGACTGACCAACCAGTCTCAGCTTCGGCAAATAATGTCTGACGTGGAATTCTCTGGGACGGCATTTGTAGTACATGTCCAATCTACCGAAGTCGATGTTTCAAAATAGTGACACCAATCGAATTATCGTCGCTGTACCCAAACACACGATGCCGAATCTATGCATTGCCAACATGGTATTGCCACTGGATGTCAGCAATCCTTCAGAGACAACTATGATCAAACACAGAGTCATCTAACATCCTCAACTTGGAGGGACCAGGTCTCACAAGCATAGAGCAAAACTGCTCTCAGCGACGTGTTGTAGATCTGAACTTCTATAGCCAGACTAACAGCAGGAAGGTACCAGAGATAGCCCGGATTGACATGAGCCGCTCTTGCATGTGTAGTGTACAGCATTAGTATCATCTTGCTCTTTACGACTTTAGTGGGTTTGTAAAGATTGTGGTGTTCCGTGGGTTGAGGTTATTGTACATTGCCCAATTTTTTTTCTTGTATCATCCATATAGTTCGAGTTGGCTCATGTATTGATGCCCTATCATATCAAACATTTTTAAGACTGCTTTGCGTGAATGATCCCTGTTTTAGTTCTATTCGTAAGTATTTAACTGACATTTTTATGTACACATTAGATAATAGGCGGGTTTGCAAATAGTAGCCTATGGAACTTTTCGAAGCAGTTCAGCTAATATACTTCATATATCATCTGATCTCCGTTGGGTTGCAGTGTTATCTCAAATATGTTTTATCAAAAGCATTTGTTGCAAACTTCGTCTTAGAATATAAAAGGTCTTACTACCTTTGTAGACTTTCCTGTGTTAACACAACTCCATAAAGTTACCTGTTTGTACTAATTACCTTGGATGCATAGCTAGTCCTATTGGTAGCTGATTTCAGCTTTTATTTCTATATTAAATTATTTGACTCACCTTTGAATAGTAGGGTTATGAAGACACATTTTAGATTATAAGATTGTCATTTTTCAAATGCAATATTTGACTGTCACTAATGATTCTTATCGTCTGTGAGGTTTCTGAATTTCAAGGGCTTTAGTAGGAACGTACTAGAATCATTTACAATCGATTCAAAGTGTGATGATCCACCAGACTTAATTATGATTGCCATCATTATTTAATAATAATGATTCAATAATTTATTATGGAGTCTTGTTAATACTTAAAAATGGAGACAGCACCAAGTAATACTAGTTTTATAACCCATCTATATAGGAGAACATCTTTTGGTCATATCTGGTTCGGCCCAAGCTTTTATTGTTGATCGAGACGGAGAGGCTGTATGTTATACAAACAAAGGTTATCAGTATATTACTGACCCGGCTAGTGCTAAAGGTCATACTCATGCATTGCATTGGGGTATGTGGCACCCTCTGGATTCAAACAAACTACTCACATGTTCTCAAGATTCAACCCTGCGTGTATGGGATATAAATGATGCAGAGGCAGTCATGAATGAAACACGTATACCTACGCATAAAATTGTGATTAAGACACGTAATGCTCAAGGACGAAAAACTAGTCCAACATCATGTGCTTATTCAAAGTAAGTTGAAAGATTACATTCCCTCTTTTAAGGTGTTGAAGCTTTATCGTTTTGTGTAGGTTACGACTGTTCCGTAATTAGAAATTATCAATTATCTTCATTCAATGTATAATTTATGGTTGTAGGGCGTCGTTATATCATGGTCGTACTATTACGTACTCAACTTGGGACTGAATCGATTAATCATTCATCACTTCAATAAATGTAAACCGAGGCACATAAACATATACAGCTTGGCTAATTTCAGTGAAACCTTGACATAGTTCTATCTGTTATATTTCTCTCAACGGGAAAATGTTACCATAAACAAAAACCTCTATTTGGAATCAATTCTCATAGTGTAGTATAGATTCTACTAAAAGACTGACCTTTCAACTTAAACTACATAAATAATCATGTATAAGATGTGTTTCTCTGTCTTTAAGTGCATTGTTACTTCAGGACTGGTTCGGACCAACACCTGAATTATTGATAGGAGGTAAGTTAGCTGAGTGAAAATTAGTTTCAGTCATGTTAATAGGTGTAAACTACCTGGTCGGGTTTCGCGCGATCATGATAACCAATTATTAGAGACTTCTTTTTGATGGCATTTTGTTCTCTGAGCTGGATGGTTTGGTCGTAGAGCTTTCATCGTTCTTCCGAACGACATCATCAGCGCAAACTTCAGATAGAAGTGAAGCGTTCGAATTTCTCCACATGTGGTTCACAGCTTGTCCTGTAGACCTCGATGCTGATTGGTTCTTATTGACATTAAACATATCATTGTTTACTTTTTTGTTAGAAACTTCGGATGACATGGTTCAGAATTAATCACAATCGCCTAGGTGCTTTATTTTGGTCCTTATCCTACTAATAGTTGTCGATTTCCATCATTACCATCCATCATACTCAACGTAGAATCTGATATATATGAGCATCAGTTCAAGTTGTCATACCGTATTATCATAGAGCGATAACATTGTTTCAAGACAAATTCCAGAATAGTAGAAGTAGTCATACTATAGAGTCCCTAATGATGAAGTTATTGAAAATAATTATTTGCCCAAATATCCTTTGCTTTTATACATCCTCTACTGTATTCATCATTGATAGTAATAGCTTTCAATCAATATGTCTAATATCTAGTTATTTTCCAAACTTATTGGTTTCTGTAATTTCTCTTATTACGACTCAGTTACTCCTATTACTTAGTATTCTTGGACATTACTTCACTCGATAAGTCCCCAAATCAGAACACGGTTGAACAGGGATGTGATTATATTCGAAATAAAAAGGTTGGATAGAATTAAGAATGACGATAAGAGAAACGTTCATATGTTGATGATTTTTACATGAGGTTTTAGAATGCTGTCTGAGTGTCCACTAGCGCTGATCGGATAATAAATAACCAATCAGTGTGCCCCACCATAATCCTATACGGAACGTGCTCTAATCCATTTTATATCCCGCTAACACAGAGTCATTTGAATTATTGAAAATCATGTTAGTAACTTGTGTCTGTTAATTTGTCCAGTTGTATTGTTCTGTAGCAGTTATCTTTCATTGTTCTCATCTTTATTTTTCAAGAGATGGTCAATTAATTGCTGCAGGTTGTCAAGATGGTTCTATTCAAATATGGGATACACGTAAACCTCTAGTAAATACAACACAAATATGTCGTACAGCTCATCCAATCAATACTGATATTACATGTATTAATTGGTCATGGGATAGTAAACAATTATTAAGTCGTGGTATGAGTGATGATACAATGAAATTATGGGATACACGTGAATTATCTAAAGGAGCTATTCATGTATTTAAAGATTTACCTGTATTGTTTAATCAAAGTGAAGTAACATTTAGTCCAAATGATCAAGTATTAGCTGTTGCTGTTAGTGTACCACGTAATGATCCTAAAAGAGGTCAAATCAACTTTTATAGAAGAGATAATTTTCAGGTTAGTTATCTGTTGTAGATTTCTATTGTAAAAACTTTCAATCTTTGAACATTAAATTGTTTCGTTTTAAAGTGAAGTTGATAATGGACCTTCAAAAAATGTTAACCTTATTACGAATAATAAATACAAAGGAAGAGTTAAAGAACCTGTAGGTAATATGTAGCCTTTGAGTATTCCAAAGTAAAGACTTGGTAATATCATTCACTTGAATTGTATTATTTATTTAAAAATATAAGGATTGGTACAAGGAGGCACCAAATATATATACGCCACACTTCGTTGTTCGATTTGTGTGAGGTATGGAATACTGCACGGGCGCCCAAACCGAAGCAGGTGGCTTCCTTAGGGGGTCACTCCCCGAGCCTTTGACATCGAAGTCTAATCCACAAGGTAGTGGATCAACATTAAGAGATACAGTCTCATGGTAGCCCGTGACTAACAGTAAGTTCATAGGCCTTTCGTTTCCTCAGGATTTTGGAGCTCATGTGCACCACTGGTTTTGAATAAGATTTTCCAGCTCCCTTGATGGACCCTTCGTGTCCACCAACTCGGTTAACGAGCCAGACATTCGCTTTTCGTGATAATGACGAATAATTAAAATTAAGAAGATTGGAAGAATGTAAAAAAGTCAAATTAGCGTTCATGAAGATTGTGTTAGGGTCATAGAAGAATGATTGCTTGCACGTGTCTCTTTTGCACACAGAATTCATGTTTGAAAAGATAGTTTGGTAGCGCCTCTGTAGTGCATAAGTTATTAATTTGCAATCCTCGTGAACCAAATCGTTTTATTGTACTGATAATTTTAAAAGAATTGTCTGATGGGACGATATGACCAAAGTTCACAAGATGTTTTAACATTAAACTGTTGATTTACTTACAGTTACCTTTCGAAAACCACTCAGGATAGTGTTCGGAGATGCGTTTAGAAGGCGTTCGGTTTGTGCAGCCTATATAATCTACTCTACAAGAGCAAATAAACCTATAAATACACATAAATGTTGTCCAATGTGAGAGTTTACCTTTCAGCCACCGAGTCCCAGACTTAAACCCCTTCCCACCTACTTCAGTCTGGACAACCAGATAATATAATTAGCTTTCATACTTACATTATAGTTCATTCACAAATGTCTGGTGAATAAGTTAATTAGTCTATATTTCACTGTAATGTAATATATATTCTCTTTTAGCTGATCAATCAGTTCAGTCCATGTCATGGTAGTGTGATTGGATTAACATGGCATCATAGATTAAATCAAGTATTCTGTAGTTCTTCTGATGGTGTAGCTAATGTATATTATGATTCAAAAGTTAGTCATAATGGTGCTTTAATGTGCGCTAATAGACAAGCAACTACATCAAGTCGTCGACGTCATACTGGTACTGGTGAAGCGTATATGAAACCAATTATATTAACTTATGATGAAGAAGCAGTTCGTATTGCACGTAAAAATAAAAAATATCTTAATCAAACTGAAATTGATTCAGAAGTTGCAATGGCTGCAGTTAATGCAATTTTACAAAAAGATCATCAAACTATACAAGCTGCTAAAGAAGATGAAGCAAAACAACGTGTTCCAAATAGAGAAGAATCTGTTGGTAATCGTGTTGGAAGTTTACATCAATTTATGGTTCAACAAATTGTATTAAAGAAAAATGAAGCTGATGAACGAGCTGAAAAAGATATACGTGGAGCTATTCTTCGTCATGCTGATGAAGCGAAAAAGCAACCCTTCTGGACTAGAGCTTATCTAAAGTAATATATATATGTATATGTTTAGGTGTTTAAGTGCATGACTTTGATTCTATTTCAATACTCAGTTAAGATGTTCCATAAGAATTTTCTACAGGTCACTTGTCTTATTATCAAATCATGATGTCTTGATATGTAAGAGAATTAATATCGCTCATGATTGTCATATATCATCTATCCATTCACCGGTTGATATATTCTGTATACCTTATAAAGCCATAATAGTCCTTGGGTTTCTTTTTGTTGTTGTTGGTCAAACAATTACACGTAATAATATACTTGGTTGAATAGTACTCTGTTAGGTGAACTGTTATTATAAGATCATTCAGTTTTATTACATAAAATCTAATTTTTGTATATCACAATCAAACTAAGAATGTGATATCAGTCAGAGATATAGTGAGATTAAACCTTTACGAAAAACTATAAACTATATACATAATTTCTCTAATCAATAATCATTTTACACTACGGTAAAACATCGATGCATATATGTGCCTGGTGTTCCTACGTTGCAGCTGACTGACTGAAAACACCGCTTCATTATTGTGTAAAACATCACTTATGGATTTAATTAAATCTTATTTATAAGTTAAACCAGTAGAATAACAAATGATTTCATAGATTCTTGCAGATTTCTATTATGTAATTCAGTTACAGCTGCTTAGCCAGAAGTAAATTGGAAGAAGGCTATGCGTAACCAAACTAGGGAATGATAGTAGTCTTGTAGAACGATAACTAAATTGTTGGAGCACTCGGCTATCAATCAGTAAGTTTGTAGATGTAAAGTTAGTTCCACGTATATCGGTTTAGACGTCCAAGGAGTAGCATTAACCCTTACACAACTAGTGTGGCTCAGAACTGAGTGCAAAAGTCTATACTTAGTGAGTTACATAGTATCAGGCTATAAAGTAAATTATCGGTTGGATTGAGTTGTGTATATAGATAGATGTGATAATCCTAATCTGCAACCACAAGTTCGAGACCCTAATTGCGTGTGGATTCAATTAGTCATACTACGTCAATAACGGAAAATAAAATTACAAGATATCGTCCAAGTATGGGACTCCTTAGCAGTGTACATTCAGGATGCCACAATTTGCAATATAACCCAGGACTTTTGGTTTCGCACACGAACTCCCAACCTATAAACCACTTATCCGACATCCAACGGTTTTAATGTTCAATATCAGTCAATCCATGATTTTACTAAGGAGTCCCACTTTAGGCTGAAGCGCCCACTCAGTGCTTCCAGGTTTTCACTGATAGTCTAATCAAGATCAGTTTGTGATTTCAATTGTGAAAATACTACAGTATCCACAAATCGCTCATCTTTTTATTTGTTTATTATTTTCATTCCAAGTTGACTATCTTTTTCCCACAATATTATTCATACTTTTTGTGGCACATTCTACGTTTTTCTGCTTTGTTATACCAAATTTTATATACTTAAATAAATATGTAACACATGTCCCAAGCATCTTTGTGAATAGTCGTTCATAATCTCATCACCATATTGCATTCATTACGTAGTTACCGTACGTATAGCCCGCAAATGCTGTGGTACGGCAGAGAGTGGAGAGAGTTCTCTCTGCCTCTCGAAATGCTCTCATATGGCCACGCTTATACAACCACTGCCACGGATGTCCTACTCATTGCCTTCTCGTGATGGGAGTGTTGTTTTCGAAACCACCGGATTGGTGGACACGGAGAGTCCACGTAGGGAAGTTGGGAAACCCTAATTCCAAACCAATGGTGCACATGGACTCCAGTATCCTGAAGGAACAAATGGCGTATGAACCAATCGTTGGTCACCGGCTACCATGAGACTTCATCTTACGATGCTCCACTGCGTTGTGGACCAGACCTTCATGTTGAAAACTCTTGGTGTGACCCCCTAAGTAAACCACTTGCTTAGGTTTGGGCACCCGGTCAGTATCCCAGCCCTCACACAAATCAATTGAGATTTGTGTGGCGCATATGTATCTGGTGCCCCATTGTACCAATATCTATGTGTTCAAATAAATAAATAAAACGTATATGATATTGTTATTATTCGGTTAGTTGTCCCACAATATGTAAGTAATGGATCAAAATCAACTTGTTATTAAACTATTTACAACTTATGCATGTATTCTACCTTCAAATGTAACATTTCATAGTTATTTGTTCATTTTGACAGGTATGTTTAATCTGTCTATGTCCATTTAAATGGTTTGAATTGTTTTTTTTTCTGGTTAGCGTTTTTTTACCGAGTTAGTTTTCTACTGGATGGGGTCGCTAACCCCATGCTCAACCCTCTTACTTTATCCGAGCTTAGAACCGGCAGTAGCCTCAGAGGTGCTCCAGGTGGAGCTGCATATTTATTCTCATCTTTACATTATATCATAGTCGACTAAATGAAATAGTGCATTTATACTTGGTAATAGTTATATTAAATATGAATATGTTTGTATTATGTAACTTTAATATCACCACTTTCATATCCACTATTATTATTATTATTATTATTATTATTATTATTATTATTATCATCACTATTACTATTACCATTACCACTATTACTACTGTTATTGTTATTATTATTATTATTATTTACTTTTAGAACACAGCCGAATCCGATTTTTCATAATCCAGATGAAGAAGTTAAAAAAGACGATACACCTATTTGGAAAAAACAAAAATTAGCTTGAATGTAATGTAAAATATAAAGAAGAACTTATGCGAATACTTGTGTGTGTGTGTGTGTAGGGGGGAGGTACTTTTTTCTCTTTTTCTTTTGTCCAACATTATATATTGTGTTGTATTACATTTACGATTGATTGTACATAAATGAAATAACATTGTAACATTACTGTTTCATATTGTTATTTAATTATTTCTATGGTATATACTCAATAATAACATCTTGTAAATAGTTGATATACAAGTTTGTTTTGTTTCTTATTAAATTTCTTTATTATGATAAAAGGATAAGCACATATAACACTTATTTTTTCTATAGTTGAGATCATGAGTCAATTGAAGCTAGATCACCATGGAGAACTTGGAAGCATTGGACAGCTGTTTCGTCCTAGCATGGGACTCTTCAGCAATGCGCATCCAAGATTCCTTCTTGCGCCCGAACGCTGGATTGGTCGGCATCCAATGGTGTTAATGTCTAACTCCAACTAATCCACGAAATTGAACGACACATCTATCATTGTCATCAGTGAGTTACTATCTCACAACTGACCCGGTTGAACTCTACTAGTCACTGCTTCTCACTAGAACTCCAGGAAATACCTCTCAACCATTGAAATTACTATTGTAGTGAACAAGAACACCAGTGGGGACAGTCGAATGTATTTAACACAAAATTACAGGACCTGTTAATAAAATCTAACAATCAAATAGTAAATACGTAATTTGCAAAATGTTCATCAATTGTCTTATAACGACTCAGACGTCATTGTTCTTGCCTTTTCATAGAAATTGCATTCTGTTTCCATTCTTTACTGTTCGATCCTCTTGTATCTCTGCTGCCAGACTTTCTGTTCACTAGTAACGTCATATACTACTTATGTCAGTATAAGTAGCACACACCACAACTATAATATCCACAAAAACCCCTTCTGATACTTATTTTTTTCTAATTTAAAGAGTCTAATGTAAAGTATGTTTTCTCGTTGTCATTAGTTTTTACGTGTTGTATTTGAATGGATAGTAGTCGTAAAATGTTTCATAATAAGATTAAAAGTTATGGTACATGTCAGTATCCTCTTACTGTTTGTCTTGGGTTGCTTATGTCTTTGTGAATAATGATTAGACCATTTTGTACAGTGAATGTTTGTAAACATTATAGTAATCTGGTTGTTTTCAGTTAACGATTTCAATAGTGAGAATACTACTGATAATAGTCATGCGTTCACAAATGAATAACTTTGATAGGTTTCTGAAGTTCTAGTGAGAAGCTGTGGCTATTGGAGTTCAACCTTTTCGGATGTGAGGCAATTACCTACCGAAGATCATGGAAGTTCGTCGCGCAATATCGCCGATTGATTGAAGTTATACACTAATACTTGAATTCTGACTCAGTGGTTTACAGGTTAAGTGTTCCATTCCCAATTGGGAGTTCGTTTATGCAGATTACTGAGAAGTACCATATTGGGGCGGAACAGCTAGCTAGTGCTTTCGGGTATTCAACGGTGGTGTAACATTGATCGGTTCATGCTCTTAATGAATCTCCGCAACCATATACTTACAATCGAATATTATTTAATCAGTTGAGTTGTTTTGCCAGTTTCCAACTAATGACAATAATTAGTTCGATTAACAAAATCATGAGATACATCAATATATTTAAAACATGTAACATTCTAATAAGCAGTTCTTACTGATGAGGAACTATTTATTTATTTTAACACAGTTATTGGTACAAGGAGGCACCAAATACATATGCGCCATACATATCTCATTTGATATGTGTTAGGACTGTGATACTGCCCGGGGGCCCAAACCGAAGCAGGTGGTTCTCTTAGGATACCACACCCAGAGCCTTCGACCTGGAGTTCTGATCCACAAAGCAGTGGAGCGACGTAAGGAGATGCAGTCCCATGGTAGCCGGTGACCAGTAATTGGTTCATACGCCATTTGTTCCTTCAGGATACTGGAGTCCATGTGCACCATTGGTTTGAAATTAGGGTTTTCCAACTCCCCTAGATGGATCCTTCGTGTCTACCAACCCGGTTAAATTCTCGGACATTAGCTTTTGGTCCTCTCAATTTCGTAGACAACACTCCCGTCATGAGAAGGCAATGAGTAGGACATCCGTGGCAGTGGTCGTATACGCGTGGCCATATGAGAGCATTTGAAGGAGAACGAACTCTCCCCAGTTTCGGCCGTACCAGGTCATTTGGGGGCAATGAGGAACTATGTAGAAGAAAGAAAATGAATAGGATAGAAATCAAACTAAATATTGCAAATCACTTCTTATTAAACTAGATTTACAAGAGTTTGTACGTAAACAGTAGAATCATATTGACATTATAAATAATATACTGCGGACAAAATATATTTCAATTAATTTTAATAGCTTTTCATTGACTGTTCTTGTCACTGAATTGGTTCTGTGTCGTCTAGATTTGTGGTATTAAGAGAAGCTAATTTGAACTCTCTCATTGATATTAAAATTCTTTTAAAGAGGGTTGGTAACAATCATGAAATACAGATATATAGACGAAAGATATTCTTTTCAATAAATTCCCATCAGATTCTTCAGTTATACATCCAAGTCGTTAACAATCCAGATAAATGAGTAGTATAGAGTAAAATAAGTGTAATTATAAATCATATCAAGTATTTAGTGGAATACCATGTGCTGTTAGATGGTGGTTGGAGGTAGTCAACAGGAAAACCTGGACCTCGGTTTTGTGCTACTTGGCACACGTCAGCAAGGTGTACCACCCAGTGTTCAATCAATTGTGACGACGTGCTGTATAAAGTGATGTAAATCTCGCAACGTCATGTAGCATATTTACCTTAAACATGGCCACTTTTTAAATTAATGTCACAATTTCATTTGACTGATAAACTATTCAAGTTATTCAAAGATAGGTGGTGGCGGGCGGTGAAATCCAGGATGCACGTTTCGTCGTATTTAGGATTCGTCGGTTGAATGTACATGTATCCCAAAGTTGATATTCACTCTAGGACTCGAACCCAGTACAGTTCACTTCAATTGCCATCGCGTTGTCCTGGATTCCATTACTAGCCACCATCAATCTTTACTTATAATACTTATGACTTAAGATAATCCGTACAGGATTCACATATACCAATAAGAGAGACTGATCAACTGTAGTCCTAAACATCAAAATACGAAGATTCAAATAAACAATACAAATAATGAATTATTCAAACGAATAGTTTCAACATTGATAATTTAACATGGATTGGATTGGATTTTACAAATAAACCTAAACTCATATGTTACAACGGTGTGAACAAGATGTATTTGCCTTATACTTGATCATTCTTTTGAATCATTAATGTGGATGTATAACTATAGAAATTGATGGGAATATTTAAATAGTTAAACTGTGAACTGATAAAATCTGTTGCATAAATTTAACAAATTAATTTATTATCAGTATGGGGATTTGTGAAGATTGTAGTAGTTTCACAGTTGAACTCACGAGTAGATCTCATCTGGTTCACCGTTGAAAACATGGAAGTATTGAATGACTGTTTCGTTCTACTATAGGACTCCTCAGCAGTGCAAATCCGTGACTTAGTGCGCGGGACTCAAGCCCAGGACATTTGGTTCAGGTTTTCAATGGTGGTCTAGATGAGATCAACTCGTGAATTTAACTTTGAGAATTAGTTTATGGTAGTAGGGATAAATAGTCCGTATTAAATCACACTTAATAACTTACCTTAAGTAACTTGGACTAGAACGCTGAACAAAACATTTGGTACTACTTGCATTTCAATCACTGAAATAATAATCCAAGTCAATAACTTAGTTCTATGCTTATGTTAGGAAGATATCGCATTATTTCTGTTGAATCAACTGTCATCGTATTGCCATAATTTCAGTGGTTTATACCTTAGTGATTAAAACTATAGGCCTCTACTAATTGCTTTATTGACTCTACAGATGAATTATTATTTAGTGTAATCGTTCTTCAGAATAGTGGTTAAAACTTTCAATTTTGGAATTAATAATCTATAGGATTAAAACAAGCCCTGTCTACTTCTATGTGGACGTTTGAGTAGTATCGCTAGCTTACAGCCAAATCCTGCGAGCGGGATCATGAGTGCGCAATGCTGAGGAGTCCTATACTAGGACAAAACGGCCGTCCATTGCTTACAGGTTTTCCATGGTGATCTAGTTTTAATTGGCTCATGAATTCAATCATTAAATTACTACAATCTCCACAAAACCCCCTTTCTGAAATACATAAAATTATATTTCACTTATATTTTATAACTATCATCATCAACTGTGATGCCTAAAGTAGAAAAATCGAAGGATTGTCACAAAAGATATCATACTTGGTTAGAATAATAGGCGATCATAAAGTGCTTCCGATATGCACAAAATTATTGATTTCTCCTACTGACATATTCGTTATCTTTATCTACGTAGATGAGTCTTCACTAGTTCTATCGATGTCTTGTGAGTGAAAAGTGGTAGAATCTTTCTTTAACATTGTACATAATGAAATATTCCTTGTTATTCACTCAAATGTTTTTGGATTGTTTTTTTCTTAACGATCATTTACAATTCTGTTAATCAATCAGACAATGCTCTTCAGAAACTGTTATGTTTGAAGCGATTATCAGTTCACCTAATCTGAGAACGGAACGAAGACTTTGTGACACAATAACAGATAAGCTAGCTATTCTGACGCGTCTTAGCTCCGCTAACTAGAGAGAGAAGTTTAAGTTCGGGAGAGAGGGAATATATTTTACAAGCAACCAGAAGCACGAACTACAACGACAAACACAAATCAAGCGTATATATACAGCATGAAATTGTCCTTGGGAAGCGTTACAAAATAGCGTACTAAAAGATATAACGAACCAATAGCGTTTAAGTTTCTCCCGAGTGGGAAATACAACATGAAGGTGAAAATGGGCGCTTGTGGCGCGAAAACAGGAAATTCAAATTTTTACAATAGCATTACAAATATAAGGTATTTACCAAGTTTTGGAGATCTAACATCCTCAACATAAACTAATTTAAACTATTTTATTGTTGTATGAGACTTCTTAATAGTACTTATCCACAGCCGTTGTAGGGCCAGTGAAATGTCACTGAGACCTAGCCAAACCATCCAGCACTTGGGTCACTATATATCGTACAGATCATTGACCCCTCGTCAAGGTCAAAGACAGTTAACGAGCATCAGTTAATCGTACGCCATGGACTGGCCTATGCGGCGGTGGTCTTTCTTTCGCTTTTATCTACTTTAACTAATATGTTTCTGTAATAACGTTCTTTGTATTGTACAGTCTTCAAAGCATCTATAATATCTTGATACGTCAATGGGGTAATCCACGTAAGGTGATGACCACGAGGTGTGACTTCGACGTTAGCTGGTTCGTCACACCATTTCCGTCTAACTCGAGTAGGCCTCCAATCATTCGACATAGATTATCTACGTTGGTGATCTACACCGTATTGTAGAATAAAGTTTTGACTTTTAGGTTACAGGACATAAGCATTACTTTGAAAACGTTAAATCGAAACGCGATAGTTTACAGTTTCGATTTTCGGTTTTCTCGAGTTTTCATTTGTCATTCAGTTGATTTCAGTTTGTGACAAAAAGGAGTTTTTACAAAGCATACAACTTAGCAATTGTAGCTTCAAATGACTGATGATCTCAACTATTGAAATTACTACAATCTCCACAAAACCCATTCTGACACTAATCAATATATACTCACTGGTGTCGGTCTCCAAGATGTATTTCCTGGCGTTCTAGTGAGGAGCAGTGATCAATGGAGTTCAGAGGGGTCAGTTGTGAGATAGTAACTGACTGATGACAATGGTAGATGTGTCGCTCAATTTCGTGGATTAGTTGAAGTTAGACATTAACACTATTAAATACCGGCCGGTTCAGTCGTCTATAGGTTAGATGCTCGTACGTGAGACCGATAAGTCCTGGGTTCGAATCTCGCGAGGCGGTATCGTGGATGAGCACTGCTGAGGAGTCCTACAATAGGACGAAACGGACGTTTAATGCTTTAAGGTTTTCCATCGTTATCTAGCTTCAATCGGCTCATGATCTCAACTATTGAAATTACTACAATCTCCACAAAACCCCTTCTGATACTAATTGTATTTTTGTTATACATTTTCTCAAAGAAGTTACTTTTATTTTTTGTCCACTAAATTTTCTAAGTACATGAGAAAATTCTCAGCAATGCACACCTTAGATCTCGCAGCAAAGGAACTCGAACCCGTGGCTTTCGGCCTCGCACACCGAGCTGGCATTTAATGGTGTTCATGTCTAATTTCAATCAATCCACGATATTGCACTGCTATCCAGTGTTTCCAGGTTTTCAATGATGGTCTAACATTGATCCATTCATGACATCAATCTAAACTCAATTATTTCCACAATCCTATACTGGCATTAAATACTATAATAGTATATATAATCAAATTATATATTATTACTGTATATAATGAATTACATGAAGTATTATAATTCAATAGTTAACTATTGAAATATCAACCATGATAATCTATCAATAAATCAGGCAATCAGATTACTGACTATATTCTAACTGACAAAACATGTATGACTTTGTTTATTACTGAATGGTCAATAAACGATCACTTACTGCTTGAACACCTTATTACTAGATTCTAATTATGAAACTTACCTAACCCTGGGTATATCTAAACTAGAATTACTACAATATGTTAATAACCATAAAGGTGTCATTGAATTCTAGATTCGATGTTTCTTGTCTATTGTCTTTAATCTTATCACATTTATGATTGTCATATAAAGTTTAAGGATCAATTCTCTAAATTCAAATATCAATCGTTTAGTAATAAAATATGCATTTTGAGATGATGAAAAAGATTTCTAGCTCAGGTGAATGATTTTAACGGAGTTTTGTTCTCTGAATTGGATAGTTTGATCATGGAGCATTCATCGTTCTTTTGAATGACATCATCATCATCATCATCATCAGTGCAAACTTCAGATAGAAGTGAAATGTTCGAATTTCTCCATATCTAGTTCAACATTGAGGTCTACAGGACAAGCTATGAGCTATATGTGAAGAAATTCAAACACTTCACTTCTACCTAAAGTTTGTACTATTGATGATATCATTCAGAAGAACAATGAAAGCTCCATGACCCAACCCATTCAGCTTGGAGAACAAAACTCCATCAAAATAAAATATACATTACTACATCTCAAACTACATAATATCCATTACAAATATGATACAAAAATTAAGAAAGAAAATTAAGAAGAGAAATTGAATTTAGATTTTACTGTCAAAAAAACTTCTTTTATTCTACAAAAGTTGATCTTGATGGATAAATGAATGGAAGGTAACGGATGTAGATGGGAATAGAGAATTCGAAAATGTAGTTTCTTTGGTTTTGTTGTTGTTTTTAAAATGGTCATATATATATATCTCCTCCTATTGTTATCCATGATTTGCTCCTTTATTTATTTTTTCTTTTATATATCAAACTCAACTGAGTTGCTAACTCATTTTTTGTTTTTGTTCTGTTTTCTTTTTCTTTTCTTTTCAAACAAACAAACAAACAACGGAATCTTCTCTTTTATACACAAAATTGTAAACAATTAAACAAAGTTGTATTAATTTAGTACTGCATTTGCTTTCACCCCCTCTCCCCCCACCCCAAAAAAAACAAAATGTGGGAACACTCATCTCTCTTTTTTTTTGTTTTGATCCTTTTGTTTGTCAGTTACTTTCGTCATTACACTTTTATGTTACTCATATTAGAAAAATAAGCAAACAGTTGAAATAGATCCATGTATGTATGTATATGTATATATTCAAGTTTGTGTACATGTGTTGTATGGAAACAATACAATATCACAGTAAAGTGTATAGTAACAATGTAAATTGATAATATGATTTTATTTAAAGTTTATTATCATTGACAATATTGTTTTCTTCTTTTTTTCTTTTTTCTCTCTTTCTTTTTTTTGTTTTCAGAGAAAAAAAAATAGAAAGTAAAAAAAAGATGAAGAAAGAATTTGAATTTATTCTCGTTTAAATAAACTTCGTATTGTTGAACGTCTTCGTTGTGTATAATTAGGACCAGTTGTTGCTATGTAGTTATCAGTAACATCAGTATCACGTTGATTCATATAAGTTGTATCATAATCTTTATTTGACTTACCTTTCCTCTAAAACATATAAAGTAGAAAAATATATACATAATAGGTATTATTATTATTATTATTATTATTCATGGCTTTATTCGATATTGTATTTTTGGTACAATATAGAATTCTCAGCACAAAGTATTTCAACAAGTTTACTTTTTTTATATTTTTTGATCGATCCTCAGTCAGTCAGCCAGTTAGCTACAACGTAGGACTAGGTACATATATGAATCGGTCCAAGTTGCCATAACTCATTAGAAAAACGAGATGAACACCGGATTCATAGAAGTAGTTAATTCAGTGATGGTAATATATAAAGGAAAGATTGTGTATAAGGACATAGTACAGGAAGAAATAATTAGTTGGTAGAAAGAAAGATATGAAGCGATTTTAATCTCATAGTTTAAGGGAAGACAAAGAGTGTACACAACTACACCACTGTGATCGTTTCTGAGCCATGTCACCCAGAGTCTCCAGCCATTAATTACGGTAGTCACGTGGACTCGAACCAAGTACTCTGCATCTACTAACATGGCTCAGACTAGAAGTTAGTGATCGATCCTTGCGATAAATATCGAGTAATCGCCAATTAGATGTTCGAATTTCAAGAATCGATATCTGATTAATGTATATTTTTTTCGATACATATAGCTCGCAACCACGATATCTCTGATTGGGCTCTTTTGTAACTAGTACAACGAAATGTCGTAAACTAATTCTTTCTTTCTGTACTATTGTTATAGCCCCAAGCCGCCAATCAGGAGCAGCGAATTATCGATCGGACCAAGGACGCGTAAAACATGTGCTAGCAGCCTAAAGTCCAAATTTGTCCTACTTTCAGCCTAGCCTAGCCAGTTAAGTCCAGAACACCAGTCTCAGCCTCTGCAATATGAATCATTATATTTCAAACATACTGAGTTCATATACCGATCATACAGACCACATCGTACCAATAAAATATCAAACAACATTTGTGCAAGAATTAGCCAGATGTGGCTGTGAATAAGGGGACAGTGACTAATAGACAGGGAATAATTCAAGAATGGAAAATCATATAATAACAGTTTACAGGTTAAAATAAAGCTTATGAAAAGAGAGATATAAATATGAATAGTTTAATTACACAACAATTATACGATAAAAATATACGCATAGTAATGATCCATAAATGGATCCTAAAAGTTAACATTCATTACTCTTATAGGGGCATAACAACTATATCCTTATACACAATCTTTCTTTTATATATTACCACCACTGAAATTAATACTTCTATGAATCCGATGTTTATCTTGTTGTACTAATGAGGCATGACAACTTGAATCGATGCATATATGTGCCTGGTCCTACGTTGTAGCTGACTGACTGACTGACTACACCTTCAATTGACTCACTCAAGAAAAGACTAGACACTCATAGAAGCATACTAGAAAAGGAATAACATAAGTTGCAGGCCTTCTATTCTTACAACACAAATCTGAATCTGATTTGAAACTTCTTCCTTGATTTGTCTTTTACGTACTTTATCATTCTCCCGAAATAGTTGTTATCTTAATTACTCCCTGTTTATCTTCATCTTTTCTTGATTTAAATCTTCTGCTAATAATCATTCTAATTTGATTTTTTTTCTACATACTACTTATATCTATCTGTAAGTAGTGCACACTATAGTATACTTATTTAGAAGAGTTTTTATTTATATGGATCACGTTAAAGTGAGTATCTTTGAATAATGATCTTCAGAGTTTCATATTTAATTACTATGATAAATCACATTGTTGTTATGTACATGATACTAGTCTTTGTTGATCCAATTAGTCATTACCGATGTTTATATTGTCAGAAGGATGTTTCATATCAATGTTCTGCATTGATATATCCATACAAAAGTATTACTGTTATAAATAATAATGACAGATATTTTAATAATAAATTCTGTAATTTAATATGGTTAGACTCAGTAAGTTGGTCAGTAACAACATAGAACTTCGTAAGTACGTACATCAGTTCGAGTTGTCATACCACATTACCACACACATACAATTGTTCATTCAAATCCAATTGTGGTAGAGGTAGTTAAAGTATGAGCAGTAATCGGAAAGATTAGGGCTTGAAGATGTTATTCAAGGAGTATAATGCAGTGAAATAAATTTGAAAAGAGAAAAATATAGACAAGGAGAATTTGGAAGATCAGAATCTAGGAGAACGCAAAGAGTGGATGCAGCTGTGCCATTGCAAACGATTTTCAGCCATGTCACATTCAAGGTCTCTAACCATCGGTTGCTATCATCTCGCAGATCTCAACCAGATAGTCTACACCTACCAACATGAGTCAATCCACTAGTCAATGACTTCATGAATTTGTGACATGTTTTGGTGTGGCGGCCCCTAGTTTTCTTCCAATCTACTCCTACATCACAAAACATCGCTCGTCGGGGCAGTCGGTGGTTGGGCATACATATCACACGTGACGTTATAGTGGCTTTGAGAATGTCCACCTACTTACTCGAGCTAAATTAGAGTTATAAACCTATGTGAAGAATAAAGATTATGATTTACAACTGATATTTAGGGTTAAGAATTCGATTTACGGTTCTTTTTTTCATCATGAACTGATATCAGCTAAAGTATTAAAACTCTATTTGATTAAATGGATGAATGACTATCGCGTCAAAATCTGAGACCTGTTATCCTAAATCTGATTCGTTCGTTCATAAATTATAATCTCATCATGTTTTCTATACTTATATATATTTATCAAAAATGTATTATCAACTACACTATATGCTCAAATGTTGATTTAAGTAGTAGATAACCACTTCGAAAATGTTTTGTATTGTTGAAATTCAAATTTGTTAACTTATTGTCCAACAGGATGTTTACACCATTAAATATTTCATTTCTTAATATGTGATTATTTATTTTTGGTTTGGTTGAACACATAAACAATGGTACAAAGCAGCACCGAATACATATGTGCTACACAAGTCACTTGATTTGTATGTGGGCTGTGACACTGCTTGGGGTCGTTCCCGGAGCCATCGACCTAAAGGTCTGATCCAAAAGGCAGTGGAGTAACGCCAGGAGATGCAGTCTCATGGTATCCAGTGACCAACGATTGGTTCATAGACCCTTTTGTTTCCTCAGGATCCTGGAGCCCATATGCACCATTGGTTTTGAATCAGGATTTTCCAACTCCCCCAGATGAGTTCTTCATATCCACCAATCCAGTTAAACAGCCAGATATTCTCTTTTCGTTCTCTCAATTTCATAAGCAACAGTCCCGTCATGAGAAAGCGGTGAGTAGGAATTCCGTGGTAGTGGATGTATACGCGTGGCCATGTGCAAGTATTTCGAGAGGGAGAGCTGACTCTCCTCACCCTCGACGGTACCAGGGTATTCGGGAGCTTCTATAAAACAGAAAACTCTTCACAAATGAATTCTTTGATACGATAATAGTTTATAGGAAAAAAAGACTTACATGTGAATTGTTTGATATCGGATTTAAATCCATTACAATTATTGGATTTTCTTCATTCTCTGGAAAACGTTCCATATCATTCATAGGTAATTCATCTCGATGATAATTAGTTGAATTGATGTTTGTATTTATTACAGCATCATTATTAGAAGTAGTATATGATCTTGTTTGTGTACAAGGTGAACTGGATCGTGTATTATGCACAAGTTTAGTTCGATCAGAATTTGGCTAAAATGTTTTTATTAAATAAAATAGAAAATAATCTTTCAGAGAGAAAGAAGTTTTTTTTATGAATAGATTTATTTCTATTATGATCTTGAAATTGTAAAGAAAAATATTCAATAAATAGATTTGATATTATTGTTCTTTATCATCTTATCTAAACATAGTACACGCGCCGACGTGCGATGCTTTATGGTGTAGGAGTAGATTGGAAGAAAACCAGGGGCCGCCAGAACAAAACATGACACAAATCCATGAAGTCATTGACAAGTGGACTGAGTCATCATGTTGGTAGGTGTAGACTATCTGGTTGAGATCTGCGAGATGATAGCAACCGATGGTTAGAGACCTTGAATGTGACATGGCTGAAAATCGTTTGCAATGGTACAGGTACATCCACTCTTTGTGTTCTCCTAGATTCTGATCTTCTGAATTCTCCCTGTCTCTATTTTTCTCTTTTCAAATTTATTTCACTGCATTATACTCCTTGAATAACATCTCGAAGCCCTAATCTTTCCGATTACTGTCTATACTTTCACTACTTCTATCATAATGCGATTTGAATTAACAATTGTATGTGTGTGGTAATGTGGTATGACAACTCGAACTGATGTACGTACTTACGAAGTTCTACTAAAGTACGATATCTAATCTAATCATTATAAAATTTCAATAATCCTATAAGGATTTCAATCTTCAGGTTATTTTTTCTTAATGTCCCATTTATGCAGCCTTATCTGTGGATGAATCCAACTATTTCCTACATTAACTTACTTGAAGTTAACATTTTATTTATAAATTCATTCTTTATGTCTACACCTCACACTAAGTCACTTTCGGTTAAGTAAGTTTTCATCAATTGAAATCAACTTTTAGTAAATACAGAACAATATAGGTATTAACAGTGATTCAATCAGTCTTCCGATATTCTATTACCTTAGATGAAGTGTTAACACATAGTCTATAAAATGTCTAGACATATTTGAATTCATGAGTCGATGTTTGTTAGACCAACATTGAAAACCTGGAAGCACTAAACGGCCGTTTCATCCTTGTATGGGATTCCTCAACTACTCAACTATTAAAATCACTGCAATCTCTACAAACCCTATTCTGAACATAATCATCATGTGCTCACTAGTGACTGACCCTAAGATGATTCCCTGGAGTTCTAGTGAGAAGCCTTGATCAGTGAAGTTCAATCCATGTTGAATCGAGACAGGTATCCACCTCAAACAACGGATGAATGGTTGCGCGACAATTCATGGAAGATTGAAGTTAGACATTAGCACCGTTGGATGCCGGCTTAATGATCTAGAGGTTGAGCGTTTGTGCGCGAGACAAAAGGTCCTGGGTTCATAATACATTTCTTTCAGGATCATGGAAGCGGACTGCTGAGGAGTCCCATTCTAAGAAGAAATGACCTTCTAGTGCTCTCAGGTTTTCAATGGTGGTCTAGCTTACATCGACTCATGAATTTAATTATTAAAATAATTACAATTTCCACAAACCCCATTCTGATCGTAGTTTCAGCTATCTCGTGAATGAAAAAATAGTCACTGATGACATTCGCTAATTGTTTCCGAATCACGAATTCATAACACTGCAAATGTATGCCATCGGTTGTCAACCTATAAGTCTAACAAATAAACATTTGCCTGAATGTTCTGGATTCGACGTTTGATGAGTTTGCGAATGCGCACTGCCAAACATTCTCATAATATAATGAAACAGCTGTTCAATGTTACCTGTTTCAAAATGCCACACCATCTGATTTTAATCTATGAATATTACTAATTTCAAATCTACTATACTCACTATTAATAATCGGTTTTTACATATTTTTACACTCCTTAGATTTCAATAGTTGAAATCATGAGTTAATTGAAGCTAGACCACCATGAAAAACCTGGAAGCACTGTATAGCCGTTTCGTCCTAGGATGGGACTCCTCAGCAATGCGCATCCACGATCCCGCCCCCTTAGATTACAATTCTTATACTCATCCATATTAACACATATTGTTTGAAAATCTAATTAATTTTGTACTGTAAATAAAAGTACACAATTTCTAGAAATGGAAATGGTTGTAAATAAAATTTTCTTCGCTTAATTATTCGTTATATTATTCATGAGGGTAATGAATTTTAGCTATCTTTGTGCCCTCAAAAATGCTTGGTACGGCCAAGAATGAGGAGAGTCAGCTTTTTCACTCCAAATACTTTCATATGGCCACATGCATACAACCACTACCACGGAAGTCCTACTCACTGCTTTCTCATGACGGGACTGTTGCTTATGAAATTGAGAGAACGAAAAGAGAATATCTGGCTGTTTAACTGGATTGGTGGATATGAAGGATTCATCTGAAGGAGTTGGAAAACCGTGATCCAAAACCAATAATACATATGGGCTCCAGTATCCTGAGTTGATATGATAATTAGAAGTATTTGAATTATAGTATAAATTAATAATCCCAGAAATACCGTAATCGGATCAAGAACTACTAGATAACCACAAACGAATGTACTGCATTTAGAATTCGAAACTAAGTATTCAACAAGTACAAAGGTATCATTAGTTCATTCAAACACCACAGTTGATGATCTTAATCGAATCATTTGTGTAGCGCATATCTATTTGATACCTCCATATATACCAATAGTCATGTGCTCATATATAAATATCTAATCATGTCATAGACACTTACTTCTGATCTCGTATTTCTAACATAATTTGTATTATTATTATTATGTAATTGTGATGAATTTGTTCGATTCGATATTCGAATTAATGGATCCATTGAATATGATTGATCTTTATGATTTTGTATTTTCTCTTGATCATAATCATGTAAATTTGTAAAATTGTTTTGTTTATTTAAATAATGAATTTCATTGTTATAAGAATTTAAAAAATTTGAAGGCACAAGACCACGACGACCATCTTTTGTTTCACCATAATAAAATCCATCATCATCCATATTACCATAAATGAGAATTTGTTCACCTGCTCGAAAGGATAATTCAGCCTATAGAAATAGACAACCAAAAAAATCAATAGAATGGGCGAGACTCTAATTTATGGACAACCTTGAACAAATCTTAGGTGACCTTGAGAAATATTAGCCAATCAGTAAACAGTCAGTACAAAGTCAAAATATGTTATATAAAACCAAGGAAATAAAATGGATACATTTCTTTTACATGGTTCAAAAACTTGTCAAGGTTAGAAAGAGGTTAAGAGGTTCTAAAATCGTAATGACTACAGTAGTGGGAATCATCCATACGGCTACAGAATAATCGGCCTCTGGAGCCATGATAAAGTTTCAAAAACACTTCAGTCTCGAACACATAGCTTCAATAGTGTTTATGTGCACACCGGTTGATGAGTGCACAAATTGGTACTTGTGGATAACGACACGATGCACATAACCGAGCCTATGTAGGAGTCTGTACGCTCTCCAAACATCCGTATATATTGTAGTACCTGGCTGCAGCCAGTGTTACTGGTGCTTTTATTATCCAGTTCGCAATAATTGTCATAATTTGCATTAGTTAGGAATTATATATGGGGTTTTCATCACGAACTGACATCAGCTATAATGCCAGAAATTTATTTAGCCAAATGGATGAAAGACTTTCGCGTTAAAATCAGAGATCTATTATCCTATACCTGATTGATTTGTCCACAAATTATAGTCTCGCCGTTTTATTTGTTACAGCCGCTCAATTATCACGTTTTGTAACAGATTCCTTGTGAACCGATCGTACGTTAGCCTTAAGCACTGAAGTTGGCGCCGTAACCTTGAAATCTCTAAAACACCTCTGATTGGCTCGTCCATAAATTAGAGTCTCGCCACGATTATTACTTATACTTGAAACGAAGGACCTCTGTAATTTCCATGACACGAAGTTAAGAACATATAGACTGATATGAGTGAAAATTTATTGATCCCCTAAAACACTACGACGACTACGACGAAGATAACGACCCTAGTCGAAAATACACTCATTTATATATTGATTAATACACCCAATTTTGATTAATAATTAAAATGAAATCACATATATGAAAAATACTTAGGGTTATAACAAGTTATATGCTGAGTATAGTTCATATTAACTTAATACAAGAATTTTTTTGATTCAGCTCATGAATAGATTGATGTTAGACCGCCATTGAAAACCTGGAAGCACCAAAAAAACCGTTTCGTCCTATCGCGGGACTCGGCTTGGTGGTCTAGAGAATGGACGTTCGCGCGAGAGACTAAAGACCTTGAGTTCGAATCCCACGAGAGGGGTCGCGGATGCGCACTGATGAGGAGTCCCATACTAGAACGAAACGGCCGTTCAGTGCTTCTAGGTTTTCAATGGTAGTCTAACATCAATCGATTCATGATATCAATCAAAATCTTAACAATCTTCACAACTCCATACTGATAATTACTATGTGCCCATTAGTGACTAGCTTCGTGAGGGAATTTTTGGAGTTCTATTGCGAATCCGTGACCAGCGGAGCTAATATACGTCAAGTAGGGATAGGTATCAACCTCAGTACAATGGAAGATGGTTGCGCAATTTCATGGATTGTATACACTTCATTTAATTGTTCAACTTCTTTATACCTATCACTGTTGATAGCTTTATTGAATCTTCAGTCACCTAATGATAATAATAATAATCAATTATTGAATAATGGTCTCTTAATAATCATTCAGAAAAATATCAATCTATACAGTAGGACGAATTTTCTTCATTTAAATATAAAGACAGTGTTCACCCATATTTCAAACGTCATATTAAATCGTTAACAGTAACCGAGATAAATCCTAACAATGAATGGTTTGTAGAGGGGGCTGTTACTATATCAAGTTCATATAAGATTATTCTACCTTTTGAATAGACCAATTTATTCATTCTTCTCAAGCAACGCTTCAAGCTTGTCACTTATTTGATTATTAATCTTGACTGATTCTATATGAGCGTATATGTGTGAATGGCTTACCTTATTCATTACGTGTCTGGAACTTATTTTTTTAGTCTGACTATAAATATTGAAGTCAAGCTTAATGAAATGGAATTGGTCTACTCGCCTTCTACACTGTGCGTCACTTCGTTTCATTTTATTTTGTTTTCTTCGCTTTGTTTCTCTAATTGTTTGGTTATATCAATAAGTGTACGAAATATACATATTCAAAACTTCATTCTTCAGTTGAATTAAGTCATTGGTTGATTGTATGTATATGTAATGATAACAATCAACCTATGATGTAACTAGAATCAGATATAGGGCCACTAAAGGTTTATTTAATTCTATAAATGTTGATTACTGTAGAATTTACAAACAACACCAAGTGAATTTAAACTTTACCTTATTACAAAAGTGAGTGGCTATCAGGAATCAGTAGCTAAGTGGGTAACGTGGTGATATTTCAACCGAACAATACTGGGTTCAAATCCCGGATTGAACATCAACTCTGACATACAGGTACACTCAACTGACGAGTCCTAAATAGGACGAAACTCTCTTCCTGGATTCCACTGCTAGCCACTATCCATCTTTGCTTATATAGCTTGTGAATTAAGGCTATATCAAGGCAGTCCGCACAGGATGTGCATATGCCAATAAGAGACTGTTCAACTACAGTCCTAAACATCAGTAGGAAGATATAAGTAAACAATACCAAGGGAATTTAAACTTCACCCCATTGCACAAGCTGGTGACTATCAGGACTCAGTAGCTAAGTCGATAACGTGATGACATATGAACCGTACGGTACTGGGTTTGAGTCAACTCTGAGATGCAGGTACGCCCAGCTGACGAATCCTAAGTAGGACGAAACGCTCTTCCTGGATTCCACTGTTAGCCATTATCCATCTTTGCTTATAAATTTAATACTTCCAAGTTTTATAATTGACATAACACTAACAAATCATCAGTTTGGAATCCAGTTATATACATATATATATATTCATTGATTTTCATTGTCTTACTCCAAGCTAGGATAACTACAAAAGGTTATTTATTCTCACTTTCACTTCTTATTTCAAAAATTAATTACCGCTTGAAGCCCTTCTAAGGTGACTGTCGGTCCTTAGTTCGAATAACTGAGAAGGGTTGGTTATTAGGTTAACAACCCTATCCTATAGAGAACTAATTCGCTAGATGATATAAAAAACAAGGCTAACCAGAAAAGACAAAATAACAATACAGTTGATTTCTTTCTTAACTTACATCAATATCTGGATTAGGACTTAATATATGTGGATCATAATCATAAATAGCAATCATAATTTTTGATTGTTGATTCATTTGTTGTTGTATTGATTCCATTGGTGGTTTATGATGTAATGTATCTAAAATAGAAAGTAAATATAAGTCATTTAATTCTAATTTACTTGGTATGATTTGATTCATTGTATTTTGACTTAATTCAGTAGTAGTATTAGTAGTAGTAACAGTAGTAGTAGCAGCAGTGGCAGTAGTATGTTTTGTTTGAGATTGGGAATAATGAAGATTACGATCTTGTTCTAATTCATTAGATTGTAAATCTTTTATTTCAATATAATCAGGTATTGCCATTTGTGGATGATATGAATGTTCATTCATAAAATCTATCTATAAATGATTAAAAGAAATAATAATAATGATTACATAATCTATTTTTAAGACAATTAATAATAATAATAATAATAATATCAATAGTTGAAATCATGAGTCGATTGAAGCTAAACCACCATGGAAAACCTGGAAGCATTGAACGGCACATTCGTTCTGATATGAGACTCCTCAGCAATGCGCGTCCACGATTCCCCCCACTAGACCACTAAGCCGACATCCAACGTTGATGATGTCTAACATCAACTATTGAAAGTACCAAAATCTCCAAAAAAACTCTCTGATAATAATAACCCCTCCTGGAGCTCCTCTGGGGATACTGCCGGTCGCAAGCCCGGATAAAAGAGGAGGATTGAGCGTGGGGTTAGCGATCCTATCTCGTAGAAAACTAACTTGTTAAAAAAATAAGAAATCAATAAACAATCAATATGAAAATCAATCAGTCAATTAGATACAACGTATCCCTAGGCATATATATATATATATATATATATATATATATATATATATATATATAGGATTATAACAACTGTTCCTACAATATATTTCGATTGTGGTTAAATTTTGATAAAACTGTTTTGTAGGCCTCAACATATACGAAGGAAAAACCAAGGTCCTCAAATACAACACGGAGAACACCGACCCAGTCACACTTGATGGAGAAAGTCTGGAAAATGTAGAATCCTTAACGTACCTCGGTAGCATCATCGATGAACAAGGGCGATCAAATGCAGATGTGAAGGCGAGGATACGCAAAGCAACAAAAACATTCCTATAGCTGGAGAACATATGGAACTCAAAACAACTTTCAACCAATATCAAAGTCACAATCCACAATACGAACGTCAAGACAGTTCTACTGCACGGAGCTGAAACTTGGAGAACTACAGCAACGATCATCAAGAAGGTACAAGTATTTATAAATAGTTGTCTAAGCAAGATACTCAACATCCATTGACCGGATACCATCAGCAACAGCGTTCTCTGGGAGAGAACAAACCAGATCCCAACTGAACAGGAAATTAGGTAAAGACGATGGAAATGGATAGGACATACATTACGCAAATAATCAAACTGAATCACGAGGTAAGCCCTAACTTGGAATCCTGAAGGGAAGCGGAAAAGAGGAAGGTCGAGGAACATATTACGGTGGGAAATAGAAGCAGATATGTGAAAAGGATGAATCACAACTGGAAGGAGCTGGAAAGGATTGCCCAGGACATGGTTGGATAGAGAGTGCTAATAAACGACCTATGCTCCTCCACGATGTGTAACAGGCGTAAGTAAGTAAGTGTGTTGATTAACTTACTTGATGAATTATCGAGGTGATCGATTAACCAAGAAAAGCCATTACAGGTTCATGTTACTATTACCTTGTTAGTACAACAAGATAAACATTAAATTCATAGAAGTAGTTACCTAAATAATTTCAAGAAATTCTGCTTGTCCAATTCAATTCAAAAATATGTATCAGAAGGGGTTTTGTGGAGATTGTAGTGATTTCAATGGTTGAGATCATGAGTCAATTAAAGCTAGACTATCATGGAAAACCTGGGAGCATTGAACTGAGGATTCCTTTACTAGGACGAAATGGTTTTTCAATGCTCTCAAGTTTTCCATGGTAATCTAGCTTCAAGTGACTCATGAACGCAACTCTTAAATTTATATTTATTTAATGTAAAATAGATGATCTGATTAGAGATTAGTGAAACGATAGGTCCTAGGTTCGAATCCCTTGAGTGGGATCGTGGATATGCACTGTTCAGGAGTCCCACAATAGGATGAAACGGCTGTCCAGTGCTTTCAGGTTTTCTATGGAGGTCCAGCTTCAGTTGACTCATGATCTCAACTATTAAAAATACGTACCTAAATATCATATATAATTTGGTTGAAACTATATTCTGATGATATATATCATCCTCTGACTGATTATAACTGGAGGTTCATCAAAAACCATGCAAGCCATACCTGTATATTTCATTTTAATTTAGTATTTTTAAATAGTACATATCTATATTTAACCATGAACTACAGTATATATAAATAACTGAAGAATATTATTAGAATGAGGGTTTGTGAAGATTATAGATGAATTCATGAGTCGATCTGAGCTAGAAAACCTTTGAAAATCTGAAAGCACTGCCTTAAGACCGTTTTATCCTAGTATAGGACTCTCCAGCAATGCGCCTCCACGATCTTGCACCAAAGGGACTTGAACACAGGACCTTAGGTCTCGTGCTCTAACTCATAACCTATAAACCATTGAGTAGGCATCCAACGGTGTTAATGTCTACCTTCAATCGATCCATGAATGGTCGCGCGACCACTCATCCACGTATGGGACTCCTTAGAAAAGGGCACCTACGATCCTTAAACGAAGGAACTCGAACTTAGGAACTTCAGTCTAAGCGTATTATAATGTAATTATCAAATATATTTCATCAATCCCCTCATTGAGGATTGAGAAATCTTGCGAGGATAAATTGTATTAACAAGAAAACTGGAAAAAAGTTGAAATTCAGGTAGTTATTATATTTTTTTGGAGAAGGGTCAGCTTGTATGTGATCTAAATGTATTCATGAAACATAGAGTTTAAACCGAGTTTGCTGTGAGATAGTAACTCATTAAAGACAATGGTGGAGGGTGGATCAATTTAGTGTGTTGGTTGAAATTAGATATTAACACCGTTGGATGTCAACTCAGTGGTCTATAGATTAAGTGTTCGCACGCAAGTCCAATATGTTCGGGGTTCGAATCTCGTGATTTGAGGTCGTGGATGCGCATTGCTGAGGAGTCGCATACTCGGATGAAACGGCCATCCAGTGATTCTAGGCTTTTTATGGTGATCTAGCTTTGATTTAAAAGGTACAGTTCACTAAGCATTAACCAATTACTTAACTATGCATTCTTATTATTGTAATTATGTAAATACTGAGATTAAAATTCTTTTTCCTTTCGATACATTATGATCTTGTATTTCAATGAATTATTATAACATAAGTTAATAAATGGATCTTTTAATGATTCTGATTGATTTTTTGATATAAAACAAACTACATCAATGAACTGCTTGTTAGTGAATGTAAGGAAAAAAATCAGTAACAAAGATTATCTATAATGGTTACAATATTACAACTAATATTGTAAGGAAAGATAGAAAGTGGCTAACAGTGAAATCCATAATGCGCGTTTCATCCTATTTGAGACTCTTCAGTTGGACGTACTTGCATTTCTGAGTTGATGTTCACTCTGGGATTCAGACCCAGTACTGTTTACTTCAGCTGACGGGTCCCAAATAGGACGGAACGCGCATCCTGGATTCCAAAGCTAGACACCATCCATCTTTGCTTAAAAAGCTTGTGATTTCAAACAATATCTAGGCTATCCGTATAGGATGCACATGTATATGAACAAGAGACTGATCAATTGTAGTCTTAAATAACAATTGAAAGATACAAGTATAATAACATTAAGCCAATTTAAACTTCATCCGATTGCACAAGAGAGTGGTTATCAGGACTCAGTAGTAGAGTGAATATTGCGATGGCGTTTGAAGCGAATGGTACTGGGTTAGAGTTATAGCGACTCACGTGCAATTGAGTTTATTCTCATTTAACTCAGTTAAGCCCTTTTGCTAACTCATTTAGCGGACAAAGTCATCCGCACTATAAGAATTTATTGTACTCTTATTATTTTGTGCTTGTATGAAATACGTATGCTTGAATATTGCTTACGGCCTACGCATTTATTCACTCTGCTAGTCTTACTACTAACTGATTATTTGATTCGATTACTCATTCATTTCACATGCTATATATGTCCATGTTATTCATATTCAACACACACTCACTCACTCACACGCTCTCGTCTCGCTCTTGCTCTTGCTCTCGCTCGCTTGCTTGCCTTTCGGCACAACTCTTCTATGCTTGTTTAACGCATCTGTACATTTGGATATATGTGTATGGTCTCGTAATAAACGTAATCAACACTTCGTATTTGCCTTCTGATTAATATACCGTTCGGACGTTATATAGAACGGTTATCAAGACGAACTGTATACGAAGTTTAAGGATTATATCGAATACCGACCACCACATAGTTTCGGAGTGAACATCCACTTTGAGATGCAGGTACACTCAGCTGACAGGTCCCAAATAGGACGAAACACGCGTCCTGGATTCCACGGCTAGATAATTTTAATCTTTGCTTAAAAAGCTTGTGATTTATGGCTATGTCAAGGCCATCCGTATAGGATGCATATATATATATAAACAAGAGACTGATCGTTTGCAGTCTTAAATAACAATTGAAAGGTACAAGTATCATAACAACAAGTGAATTGAATAATGTAAGGATTTATATTTTCATAACTATGCATATAGAAATATACTTTAACTTACATTTCGAGGAACAGAATTAGTATGTGAAATTAATGGATCATATTTTTTAGTTGTATAATAATTTTGAGTTGGTGAATTCATTTGTCCATGTAAATTAATATCCGTCGAATAAGTTTTATTAAGTTGATCTGATGATTGTTGATTCATATCTATTAGATTTGAATGAGAATCTATTGAATGATTAATTTTTTGTGATCTTAATGAATGTGATTGTAATTCAGAAACCATATTTGATGGAACTAATCCACGTAGACCATTACATTCACCAAGATAAAATCCATCTTCATCACATTCAGTAAGAATCTAAATAGATTATAAAGTTAGTTAAATACAAATATCAGATGGGTTTTGTGGATATTATGGTAATTTTAATGGTTAAGATTATGAATCAGTTGAAGCTCGACTGGTCGTTTCATCCTATTGTGGGACTCCTCAGCAATGCGCATCCAGTGCTTCCAGGTTTTCCATGGTGGTCTAGCTTCAACTGACTCATGATCTTAACCATTTAAAAACAAATAAGTTATTAATTTGTGGATATTATTTATTACTGACAGCTTATGGTATATTCAAAAAAATATGTGATTGAGATGTGTCTGTTGATCACTGAATATTGATAAGACATTTAAATGTTTCACATCCGACACCGATTGAACTCCAGTGGTTAAGACGTTTCATTGGGAGCCGAAAAGTTACATCCTAAAGATGGTCAGCAGTGGCCCTCCAAAGGCTCTGTTACGGCCAGGGGAGAGTCTGCTCTCCCTCTTCAAATGTTCTCAAATGGCCACGCGTATACAGCCACTACCAGCGAAGTCATACTCACTGCCTTCTCGAGACAGGGGTATTGTTTGCGAAATTCAGAGGATGAGAAGCGGATGTCTGGCTCTTTAACTGGGTTGATGAACGCGGAGTTGGGAAACATTGATTCCAAATCAGTATCCTGAGTGAACAAATGGCGTATGAACCAATCGTTGGCCACTGACCACCATGTGACTGCATCCCTTTATGGTGTAACATATGAGTAAGATTGTCCTAAACTGATACTGTAGTGTGTGCTACTGATGTTGACGGATATAAGTAATATGTATCATCAGTCGAAAGTGAAATACCTGGAGGCAGAAGGTTAAGAAGATCTAAGAAAAGAGAACAAGAACAGAGAATGGTAGATGTAGACCACTGAGCTGGCCAGCATCCAACGGTGTTAATGTCTAACTTCAATCAATCCACGAAATTACGTGACTATCTTCCATTGTAGTGAAGTAGATACCTGTCTCTACCTGACAGGAAGAAGCGGCCATCTAATGCTCCCAGGTTTCTAATGGTGGTATAACATCGATCGGTTCATGATCTCAATCAAAAACTAGCATCAAACCTTATTTCGAGTAGAAATGAGTACTTTGTTTATTTCAAAGGTTTTAAATTAGTCCATCCTAAAGATCTTGTTTCTGACTGGTCGTCATAACTAGTTTTAGTGTTGTCATTTGTCAGTCTTGTTTCGTTAGCCGTTTTTTTCAGTTAATCTACAACCAAGTGATTATTCAACCCTTGCAGCACGGATTAAATAAACCAAATTTATATCAATGTCTAGGAGATCCATTTCTCAGTGTACAACCAATGTGAGCGGTAGAGCGGACAGATGACTAACTATCACTAAATCATAAGAAAAAAGTGATATACATCTGAGCTGGTTGATAATACTTAAGTGAATTATTTATTTGCTTGAACGAGAATTCAGGTGGAGAAGACCAATTGATTGTTCAATGCATAATCACACAATGGTCTAGTACAATGTGAAAATCATGCATTAAATACACCGTTTGCACATTTTCTTTGAATTATCTCTTACTAGCTTCATTGTTCCTCCATTCCTGTTGTTATCTTGATTGCTTTTAGTCACCTTCTTTCTTCTCTTCATTTACATCTTCTAAACCTTATGCTCTCAAACATTCCACTTCCGACTGGCGTTACATGCTACTTATATCTATAAACATAAGTAGCATACACCACAATTACTTAGATTTTTTCGTTAACTTGGCAACTGTTAGGATTATTATTCGTCTATCAACAAAAATGTTCATGTATAAGTTTAGTCTTCCTTCATTACGCAACTAATTGATTTAACTGTTTTTTAACTCAGAATATTCATAATGAAACAAAATCAATTAATATGTGTTTATTATTAGACAAAAAATAATTTCAATAGTTGAAATCATTAGTCAATTGAAGCTAGACCACCATGAAAAACCTGGAAGCACTGGACGGTTGTTTCGTCCTAGTATGGAATATTAACGCCGTTGGATGCCGGCTAGCTCAGTGATCTAGTGGTTAAGCGCTTGCACGTGAGACTAATAGGTCCTGGGTTCGAACCTCGCTGGGTGAGGGATCATGAATGCGCCTTGTTGAGGAGCCCCATAATGGAACGAAAAGGCCGTCCAGTGCTTTCACGTTTTTCATGGTGGTCTAGCTTGAGTTGACTCATGATTTCAACTATTGAAATTACTAAAATCTCCACAAAATCCCTTCTGATAAAAAATAATTTAACCAACCTTGATAAGTTGTCCTTCTCGAAATGGTAATTCTTCTTGTGCACCATCAATATTTGGTGACATAGTAGTTGGATCATAATCATACAGAGCTACTACAACTTGTATTGGTTTCAATTCACTATGGCCCATTCGATTTGAATAATCATCATTAATGTCTAAATAGAAATTAAAGTGAATAGGAAATGTGTATAACAGTAAAATTAAATGCGTCATTACGATTAAAGTATAATGAGTATCTTTTTAAGCAAAGATGGATAGTGGCTGGCAGTGAAATCCAGAAAGCGCGTTTCGTCCTATTAGGGACTCGTCAGCTGGATGTACCTGCATCAATGCCAGCCACTATCCATCCTTGCTTATAAAGCTTGTGACTTAAAGCTATATCGACGCATTCCGTACAAGACGCACATATGCCAACATGAAACTGATCAATCGCAGTTCTATATAACAATGAGAAGATACAAGTAAAACAACAACGAGTGAATATAATGAGAATCGTTGAAATTTCATTCTTATTTTGAACTGTTCGAAAATTAACGCCTATCACTTGTATATAAAATCAGACCCTAGATCCTCTGTTAATAAATGTCTGTACAGTTTTCCTTTAATGTTGAATAAATAAACCAGAAGGGGTTTTCGCGGATATTATAATAATTTCAATGATTGAAATCATGAGTCAATTCAAGCTAGACCACTATGGAAAACCTGGAAGTACTGGACGGTCGTTTCATACTATTGTGAGACTCCTCAGTAGTACGCATCCACGATCTTACCTCACGAGATTCGAACCCAGAACCTATCAGTCTCGCTCACGAACGCCTAACCTCTAGACTATTGAGCCGGCTGGCATTCAGTGGTGTTAATGTCTAACTTCGAAGAATCCACGATATTGAGCGACACATCCACCATTGTCTTCAGTGAGTTAATATCTCACAATAGACCCAGTTAAACTTCACTGATCACCGCTTCTCACTAGAACTCCAGGAAATAATTCTTGAATTCAGTCACTAGTGAACATATGTTGATTAGTATCAGAAGGGGTTTTTGTGGATATTATAGTAATTTCAATAGTTGAGATCATGAATCAATTGAAGCTAAATCATCATGGAAAACCTGGAAGAACTAGAAGGCCGTGTCGTCTTAGTATCAGACTCCTCAACATTGCGCATCCACGATCCCGCCTCACGAGATTCGAACACAAGTTCTTTCAGTCTCGCAATAAATATACGTCTTGATCCTTTAGTTCATTATAATATTAAATATAGAAGGTCTTTAGTATTGCCATAAATGTTAAGTAAAAAGGAGTTTCAAAACTCAAATAAGATAAATACGGTTTAACCTGTACGTCCTAATGTTCTGTAAATGTTCTTTGGGAAACGTAGTAAAGAAGACAGGTGCTTATAATGGGTCTAACTTTACAGATTTGTTAATCATCTCATTACCTGATGGTTCTGTAGAAACATTTCACTAAACTGGATATAATTACGGTTATATTAAGTGGACGTTAAGCTTTATATATCCCCATAGTTTTAGAGATTAAACGTTGATGAAATGCACCAATAAATTAGGTAAAACCAGTCAAATTTACTGTTAAATCAAAGCAACTTAACTTGTATATTTAAATGTAAATGTGCTTTTGCTGTATGTTACTTATGTTTATAGATATAAGTAGTATGTAACATTAGTCGGAAGTGGAATGTTTGAGAGCACAAGGTTTAGAAGATGTAAATGAAGAGAAGAAAGATGGAAACGGAAAGCAATCAAGATAACAACAGGAATGAAGGAACCGTATCTGGGTAGCATCATCGATGAACGCAAAGAATCTGTTGCAAACTTAAAGGTGAGAATTTGCAAAGCAAGGAACGCATTCATACAGTTGAAGAACATAGGGAATTCGAAATAACTGTCAACCAATATCAAAACCAGAATCTTCAATGCGAATGTCAGGACAGTTCTACTGTATGGAGCTGAAACTTAGAGGACTACTGCAATCACTATCAAAAGGGTACAAGTATTTACAAACAATTGTCTACGTAAGATACTGAATGTTCGTTGGCTGGATATTATCAGCAAAAACGTACTGTGGGAAAGAATAAACCAACTTCCAGCTGAGGAAGAAATTAGGAAAAGACTTTGGAGTTCGATAAGGGGCACACTGAGAAAATGATCAAATTGCATTGCGAGGCAAGTACTAATTTGAAATCTCTAAGGCAAAATAAAAAAAGACAGACCAAAGAACACATGGCATCGTGAATTGGAGACAGCCTATGCTTCTCTATAAGGGGTAACAGGCGTAAGTGTCAAAGTGTATAATTTGTCATTACTCATACATATTTCTGGTCACAACTGTGATCACATATCCCCACAGGCAATATATATATATCACTGTTCGCACAAAATAATTAACTTTTACCACACTCCTGAAGTGTTGTAGTAATTCAATAAAACACTGATAGTAAATTCAGTATCGTTGTTAGTAAGTAGTCATTAATGTTTATCTAATGATACCATGTTTAATTTGTTCATGATAAGTAACTGTTTAGATTGATTACCATTCTGATGAGCTTAGATAAACTGCTAAATCAATATAAGAAAGTATAAGGTGTATAAAATGTTTAAGTGCTTAAACTACATTACCAACTATTCCAGTGTCAGTAGTTGAGATCATAAGTCAATAGAAGCTAGGCCACCATAGAAAACCTGGGAACACTAGACGGCCGTTTCGCCCCATTGTGGGACTCCTCATCAGTGTCTTTTTTCACAGAGAAAACGAAGTTGAGATATTTCAGACATTTTTTATGAATGCATAACTAAACAATGGTAGATTGTGATCACATATAACATCGGATCAAATTATAAAAGTTCACTTGTTAAAAGATTGATAGGATATCTAAAATTTTCAAGGATAAATTGCTGTGTCATTGAGTTTAAATAATTAAAATGGGTAATAGTAATTCTTACTTCTTTGATTTCTGCCATATTGTTGTTCATTTTGTACAAATGATTTACTTGATCGTGAATATTGTGATCCGACTGCTTGTCTTAAACCACTTCCCTGATCGCCTGATCTACAGTTTTTCATGTTGACTTGATTAAATGAAGGTCTGTATTCATGTTGAGGTATTGGACCGGATGCTGGTGATGGTATGTTATAATGAAACGGTCTCTTCGGTCCAGATGTATATGTATCTGATGGTATTACAGGACGTGAATAGTCAGGATCATGACGTGTTACTGAGAAGTTAGAAACGCTCATCTGTGGATCATATGAACCATGTCGTCTGGTATCCATAAAACGAGATCGAATAGGTCTAGTTGGTCCACGAAAATCCTGGTAGGAATATCTTGACTGTTGTTGATAGTGATCATTTGCTTGGAATTGAGGTTCATTGTCTGATAAGCTACTATTCCGTGTTATTTCTGAGTAATAGAAAATAAATAAATAAATATTGATTTGAAAATGACTTTTTAGACAATTTCCAGCCTAATGAATCAATTATTATTCACTTTATAAGGGATCAGTAATATATAGAAAAACTGATAAAACGTTGCGTAAAATATTTTAATTTTATCTATGTAACATCTGATCATCTTCATCTTCAATAGGTTTATTCAGATTGTCTTAGACACAATGAGTTGAGCCGTTAACTGCGAATACCATCACGAGTTGGGCTTGTTCTCATTCAAATGAAAAAGGAAGAGAGGTAGTCTTATCTTGGTTACTATATAACTGAAGTCATTTCAGAGATGGGAACTTAAGGGACAACTGCAGAAATATTTCTAATAAAAATGTATAACCACATGTCTTTATCATAAGGGAACTGCATTTTTCAATGATATGTCAGTTAATGCAATCATAGTTCATTTAGTAGTCATCAAAGAAAGGAGGCTAGAAAATTATCTATATTATGATCAATGTCCATCTCTAGCTTGAGTCTTGGATAAACTCATTGAACAGTTTACTATTTCATCAACTGATTTCATATACTTCTCTTGAATTTTCACAAGGTATACCTAATCAAACGATAGCTTGGTGACATGACTAAAGACGGTACTAATAATCCATTACTGTGAATAAACTCGCTCATCTTCTCACATAATTTTATCAACTTTCAACTACCTGTCAATTCCACTAGGACTACTGCAGCTAAATTGGACTCACCAGGACCACAACATCAAAGTATGATGGTAAATGAATGAAATAGTTTATTTTCGGTCTTCAAGAGCGTCATGGGTAGTAAAAACTATTAGTATAAAAATCTATTTCAATTGGAATTCTACATAGCTAAAGATTCTGAACTCTACCGTTCAACTATGATGAGAGGTCCAAATTACGAATCATAAGTGTTTATTATCTGAAAAAAAGTATTGCTTATATGAGCGATGACTGATGACGAAAATAATTGTGTGACAGTTTCTCTTTTGAATACTATAATATTGTGTTGTGTGCTACTGATGCCCCCCTCCCCCCTTCCCCCCTTCCAGCCAAACAAGTTGGTGAAGCCTAGTAAGTCCTTCTGGAGAGAAACAGGCCACATCAAAGCACGGTACAACTACCGGGGCTAGAATAGATGTTTCTGCAATCCTTTGGAGTTTGCCCTGTGACGAGCTAATCCAAATGATACATGCACCACTTTCAAAAATTATGTCACTTTCCATTTCAAATGTAACTGTGCTGTATTTCTCTGTGGGTTACATCGAAGCACGGCACGACTACCGGGACTATAATTGGTTGTTTCTGCAAACCTTTGGAGTTTGCCCAATGACGAGCAACTCCTTATGATACATGCACCACTTTCGAGAAAATTTTTTGTCTTTTTCCATTCCAAATATAGTTGTGCTATGTTTATCTGTGGAGTTCGTAATTATTTGGTGGGTATAGGTAAGAGTGGGTGATTAGCCCGATCTCCACCACCTGGGATACCGCTCACGTTAGTTCATGGGTCATTCGTCTGATTATCCAGAAGGCACGACGCGGACGTGTGAGTCGGATTTTGCCTGATGTCAACAGATATAAGTAGTATGTATCATCAATCGAAAATGAAATGCCTGGAGAAAGAATGCTCAGGAGATAGAAGAAAAGACAATGAGAACTGAGAGTGATTGATATGCTGAAAACATCTTGTATTAGAAGAAAACAACTCTTCAGTGTCTCCTAACTTTTAATAGTTATCTAGTTAAAGTCAGTTTATGGTACAAAAATACAAATGTTTAACTCAACAATATATCAAATGTATTACTGATCTGTACCCTAATTGAATTTAATATCAAGTTATGCAATCAAATACAAACATGAAATTATATGGTATAATTCAATTTGAACAAACATTCGAGAGTATATTTCAGCTTAATTTTATAAAGGTGAATATTTAACTGATTGTAATTACTCTGTTAACATAAATTGAATTCATCCAAAATCTAGGGTTGTTTTCTTAGTCTTTAGCTATTAAAAAGAACGGAAACTTTTAAGTGATCATGAAATGAAGGTTGACCTAGAATACCCTGGTATGGTTGAATGTGGGGAGGTTTCGTTCTCCTTCTTACATAGCCTCACGTATACAATCTATATCATGGAAGTCCTACTTACTGCCTTCTCGTCGTAGGAGTATTGTTTATGAAATTCAGAGAATGAGAAGCGAATATTTGGCTCTTTGAGCGGATTGATGGACATGAAGGGTTTATCTAGTAGAGTTAAAAAACCAATTTCAAACCAATGGTACACATGGGCTCCAAGACCCTGAAGGAATAAAAGGCGTATGAATCTATTGTTGGTCACCGGTTACCACGAGACTACGTCCCTCAACGTTGATCTACTACCTTGTGGATAAGACTTCGAGGTCAAAGGTTCTGGGCGCAGCCCTTTGGGGAAACCATCTGCTTCAGATTAGGCATCTGAGTAGTATTCAAGTTGTCACACAAATCGGATGACGAAGTGTGGCGTATATATGTTTGGTGCCTCCTTAAACCAATCTCTATGTATTTAAATGATAATAATAACTAATCGATGAAGATTGAATTGTGCATGCAAAATAAGTATTCTATCTTTGTCTTTAAAGTATAATTGGCCCCAAGTACCCTGGTACTGTTGAGAGTGGGGACAGTCCTCTCTCCATCTCGAAATATATACGTAGTAGTTGCATATGACGCCTAGTTTATTATTTCCTATTCTCTTGACTTCTATTCATAAATGTTTCCCAAAAATAAAAACAATGTCTTAAGCAATTCCACATATACAGTTATACAATTTGATAATCATTTCATAAAAAAATAATGAGATCTTTTCACTGAATTTTTTGGTATTTTTAGCGTTATGAATATTTGAATAATAGTTTTTATTAATTGAATTCATGAACCAATTAAATTTAGACTACTATGGAAAACCTGGAAGCATTAGACAGCTAATTTGTCTTAGTATGGGACTCCTCAGCAGTGATCATCCACGATCATGCACGTGAGACTAAAACCCAGGACTTTCAATCTGGCAGATGAACGCTTAACCTCTAGACCACTGAGGCGACCGGCATTCAGTGGTGTTAATTTCTAAATTCAAACAATCTACGATATTGTGCCACCCCTCACCACTGTTTTCAGTGAGTAACAGCCTCTACAACAGATACGGTTGAAGTCTATTGGCCACAGATTCCCACTAGAGTTCCAGAAAATACCCCATGAAGTCATTCACTAGTGAGCACATGATTATTGTCAGAATGGGATTATGTGGATATTGCAGTAGCTTTTAATAGTTGAATTCACGAGTCAAGACCGAAGGTCCTGAGTTCGGTTCTCGTGTGCGGGAATGTAGATGCATACTGTCAAGTCCCATACTAAGACGAACCGGCCGTTCAGTGGTTCCAGGTTTTCAATGGCGGTCTCAGTCAGTCAGTAACAACGTAGAACTTCGTACGTACGTACATCAGTTCGAGTTGTCATACCACATTAGCACACACATACAATTGTCGATTCACATCCTGTAGTGGTAGAGGAAGTAAAAGTATAGGCAGTAATCTGAAAGATTAAGGCTTGAAGATGTTATTCAAGGAGTATAATGCAGTGAAATAAATTTGTAAAGAGAAAAATATAGACAAGGAGAATTTGGAAGATCAGCATCTAGGAGAACGCAAAGAGTGGATGCAGCTGTGCCATTGCAAACGATTTTCAGCCATGTCACATTCAAGGTCTCTAACCATCGGTTGCTATCATCTCGCAGATCCCAATCAGATAGTCTAGACCTACCAACATGATGACTCAATCCACTTGTTAATGACTTCATGAATTTGCGTCATGTTTTGGTGTGGCGGCCCCTAGTTTTCTTCCAACCTACTCTTATACCATTGAACATCGCACGTCGGGACAGATACAGGTACATTCAGGACGACACGTGGGTCCTGGATTCCACTGCTGGCTATTATTCATCTTTGCCTAAAAAGCTTATGGCTTAAAGATATATCAAGGTAATCCGTACGGAATGCACATATACCAATAAGAGACTGATCAATAGCAGTCTTAAATAACAATGGGAAGATCAAAACAAACAATACCAAGTGAATTTAAAACCTCACCCCATTACACAAGTACGTGGTTATCAGGACTCATTAGATATGTGGATGACGTGACGGAGTTTGGAGCTCAACAGTACTGGCTTAGAATCCCAGAGTGAATATCAACTCTGAGATACAGGTATATCCAGCTTACGAGTCCCAAATAAGACAAAATGCTCGTCCTGGATTCCACTGTTAGCAACATCAGATCTTTGTTAATCATTTATATTTTTATTCCTTTAAGAAGCATGCAATATACGACTATTTTATGATATTTTCTTTACTTTAGTTTTTATCAAATACGTTATTTGAAACTGTGAATAATGGGTTAATCTTTTATAATTACAAGATAATAGTCGATGAAATAAAACCATACTACTTAATTACATATCAAAACTCTATTGGTTACATTCTAAATAGAACCTGATACACATGTATATTAGTTCATGTTTTCACATAATATCAGTACAGTGAGATAAAGTTATTAAGATATATGTCACAGTAATAGAAGTAGTAGTAACAGTGTTAGTGGTAGTAAGAAACACTGTGTAGAATATATGATTCAAAAAGGAAGAATGAATTTAAAGAATACAAAGTATGGGATAATTTTATAACTCGTAATGTAAGGCGGTGAAAGAGTGATCAAGATCACTAGGCGAACGTCAGTTAATCAACCGGATCTGTTGTGGACAGTAACTCAATGAAGAAGATGATAGACGGTGATGAAATTTCTTGGATTGGTTGAAGTTAACTAATAACACCGTTGGATGCTTGTTCAGTGGTCTAGAGGTTAAGCACTCGAACGAATGATCGAAGATCCTGAGTATGAATCCCTAGAGTGGTGTCATGAATGCACACTGCCGAGGAGTTCCATACTAGGACAAAACGACTGTTCAGTGTTCTAGGATTTTCAATGGCAATCTAGTTTTAATTTATTCATGAATTTAACTGTTAAATCCTTTATGAGCATATCTTCTATGAGTTTAATCATTAAATAATTAGTAATTAGTATTATCCAATGTTTTGTTCAGCAAACTTGTCAGAATTGTTATCAGGGTAATAAAGAGGATCAAAATTACCAAAGACAATATGTTGAATTCTGATAATGAGATGAAGTGAACATGTTGAGTGCGTGTCGAATATGAATATATGGACACGAGATTTCAGAATATCTCACTGAAGTCTGAGAACCATACAGTAAATACTCAATTTATATCAATCCATTGTCTCAGATTTCGTTGTTCTTACATTTTCATACTAATTGCCTTCGGTTTCTGTTCTTTCCTTATCGATCTTCTACTGAAATACATTCTACCGTTACATACTACTTATGTGGATATAAGTAGCTCACACCGCACTCATATAATTCAGTAGTAATATCTTAGAATGTGCAACAATCTAATGCAAGAAAAATATCTCCAAAATTAAAAAAAACACTTTGACGATTTAGTGGTGTTAAAACGCGTCGAGTCTAGATCATGATTATGGTGTTAATTGTTAATGATTAATAGTCTTTTTTAAGTTATTTACATAGTTGAATTCATCAGTCAATTAAAGTTAGACCATCATGGAAAACTTTTCAAGCAGTAAATGGTTGTTTCGTCTTAGTAAGAGACTCCTCAGTAATGCGCATTCTTGATCCCGCCATGCGAGGTTTGAATCCCATCATATTCATATACCTGAACTTGATATAATATAAGCATTACAAACATACATAATTGACAACATGAAATATTATATACTTACGTATTTCCGGTAATGAGAGATTTTCATGAGGATTAACATGGTCAGAATAATGCTGTTTGTTTGAAAAAAGAAATATGGATAAAGAAATCAGATAAATCATGCATAAACTGGGTAATAGAATGTTGTAAATTCATTAGACACATCTAACAGACATGCATGTGATATTATTAACATGAACAAAAATGTCATGCGCACAAGTACAACAACAGTAAAATGTAAAAAGCGCTGAAGATGGATAGGACACATATTGAGGAAAGCACCCTACTATGTCACAACACAAGCCGTTAAATATGGAATCCTTAAGGCTAAAGGAATAGAGGAAGACCAAACAACACATAACCCGGAGAAATGGAGACAAATATGAAAAGAATGAACAAAAATTGAATAGAACTAGAAAGGAAGGCCCAGGATAAAGTGAGTTGGAGAATGCTGATTGATGGCTTATGCTCCATTGGGAGTAAAAGGCGTAAATAACTAAATAATTGTAATTAAGATCATCAACTGATCAACATTAGAACATTATTGAAAACCTGGAAGCACTGGACAATCATTTTGAGTTGTTATAAACTTATATATTGTTACTTAAAATAAAAGTATCACATAGTAACAAATGAAAACCATTGTGAAAAAAAATATAGACGCAATTCAATTATGTTTCTCTAATTAACCATGGAATAATTTTAATAGTTGAAATCATGAATCATTTGAAGCTAGACCATCATGGAAAACCTGAAAGTATTGAATGGTCGTTTCGTCTTATTGTGTGGCTTCTCAACAATGCACATCCACGATCCTGCCTCGCAAGATTCGAAACTAGATAGTCCGCGTCGGATAGAGACAAGTATCTACCTCAGATAATGGAAGATGGTCACGCAATTTTATGGATTGGTTGAGGTTAGACATTAACACACTAACCAGCTCAATGGTCTAGAATGAGAATGAAGGCTCTGGGTTCGGATCCTGCGAGTAGGTTCATGGCTACTCACTGATAAACTGTCCCACAATAGGATAAAATGACCATCCAATTGAATCATGAAATCAACTATTAAAATTACTACAATGTTCAGAAAAAATCCCTTCTGATACTGCATTTAAACCAACAACAACAACAACAACAACGACAGCGACAACAACAATCAATACTGATTAGTGTAATTTACAACAGAAAACCTCAAGACAACAATTAGTTTCTAAGTGATTCCTTCTATTTTTTTTATTACCCTATCTCTAATTGACCATTGTTGATGTTCAGTTCCTAATGGTAATGGACGATGATATTTAGATCTTTTATGAATCGGTCTGTTTGATAGATTATAATCGATTTCTTTATTTCTAGGTGAATATATAAATCTATTGAATTTATGTAATTGTTTAGGACTTGTACTATGACTTCTTGTATTTATAAAATACGTTTTAGGGTATACAATTTTATTCATATAATTTTGTTGATTCGCTTTTATTCTATTTAAATATCTTTCATCATCATCATCATGATTATTAGATGATGAAGATATTATTGGATATTGATTATTGATATATTGATTAAATAAACGTTTTGATTGATGCTTTGGTGATATTCTTCCATGATAAGTATAACTTTTAAATGATTTTGGATCATTATATAAATGTTGAGTTTTATAAAGAGGATACATTTTATCATTATTATGATAAAAATAATGTATATGTTTATTCGATTGAATTCTATCCCTTTTATTAAATTGTCCTAATGGATTATAATATTCATATGGATAAGATTTATTTAGATGATTTCTTAATACACCACGTGGTTTCCATTGACGATTTGGATAATCTGCTGTTAAATTATATGATGAAGATGTACGAAACCATTGATGATTATTATGATTGGATATTATTGATGTATCACTTGATATAGAACTATTGAATGATCCTTCATGATCACTATTATAATAATGATAATAATGATCTTTTATATTATTTAAGTCATAATCATCTGATATAGATCTAGTTTGATCAAATTTTGATTTTGTTTCTTGTAAATGATATGGATTATAAAATTTTGAATATTGATTATATTGATTTATTGATGATTTTTGTATAGATGATATATTTTGATTAGAATGATTTATTTTAGTTAATGGATTATGATCAGTTAATGAATGTGGATCATTATTATTATTATTATCGTGATCATTATTATCGTCTTTTAATTCTTGTTTTTCTAACTTACGACGAAGTAATAATGCCTAAATCAAAACAAAAAAATTTCCAATAATAAATCAATATTAAAAAATTGATATTGATTAGACGGATTCGTTTGATTCCAGTAGTTGAAGGTAAAATTGACTTCAAATCATATATGTATATGTATATACTAAGTTTATTTTGTTTGAAACAGTAAGTACAATGAATGGGATGCGCGAATTGATTAGTGGTGTATTGATGAAGACTTCAACATCTGGAAGGGGGGGAGGAAAGCATGGGATACAGTGGACAGCTAAGTTGCAGCTATACGATTTAGACATTATAAATGATCTAGCTCTTTTATGACATACGCAACAATAAATGCAGGAGAAAACGACCAATGTAGCAGAAACCTCAGAAGTAGTAAGTCCCAATATACACAATGGAAAAAGCAAGATTCTCCGATGCAACACAGCATGCACCAATCCAATCACAATTGACGGCGAAGATTTGGAGGATGTAAAAACCTTTATATATTTGGGCAGCATCATTGATGAACACGATGGATCTGATGCAGATTTGAAAAGCAAGAGTAGCATATTTACAATTGAAGAACATCTGGAACTCAAAACAACTGTTTGTCAACCAACACCAGGGTCAGAATTTTCAATACAAATGTCAAGACAATTCTACTGTATGTGGTGGAAACATGGAGAATTACAAAAGCCATCATCCACAAGATACAGATAATTATTAACAGCTGTCTACGCAAAATACTTCGGATCCGTTAGTCAGACACTATCAGCGACAACCTACCGTGTGAGAGAAAAAACAAGATTCCAGAGGAGGAAGCTATCAGGAAAATGCGTTGGAAGTGGATAGGACACACATTGATGAAAGCACCGGACTACATCACAAGGAAAGCCCTCACCTGGAATCCTGAAGGTCAAAGGACAAGAGGAAGACCAAAGAACACGTTACTCTGAGAAATGGAGACGGATATGAAAAGAATGGACAAAAATTGGATAGAACTGGAAAGGAAGGCTTAGGACAGAGTTGATTGATGGCCTATGCTCTATTGGGAGTAACAGGCCTAAGGAAGAAAAGATACATGTGGTGTGTTTTACTTATGTCGACAGATATAAGTAGTGTGTAACACCAGTCAGAAGTGGAACGTCTGGGAGTAGAAGGTTGAGAAGATCGAATTAAAGGGAATAGGAATTTAAATAGGAAGTAATTGTAACAACAACAAGATTGAAGGAATGATGGAGTTTCTAAGAGACAACAACTGATGGAAGATATGCAAATAACCTAGATAATATATGTTTATTTTATTTTATGAAAGTATTCTATACTTCTGCATTAAACAATAGATAACTTGTGGACTTGTACCTTATTAATATATTACGTAATGATACCACCAATTACAGAACAGTGACTTATCGAATAGACCAACGGTGTATAAACCCGTACGAGCAGTTAAGAGTCCTTGTCGGTCCTTCTTCCTTTTCAGCTCTGCCTATTGTGTCCACAACATCAACCTCAACCTTCGCGATATGAATCATGTATTTCAAACATACTCGGTTTATATACAAACCAAACAGACCACATCGTACCATAAAATGGAAAATAACATTCGTACAAGATTTAGACAAAAGTGGTTGTGAATGTGGGAGACTGTCACTAATTAACTGCGTATAACTTAAGAATAGTAAGTCGTATAATAATAATCTGTGGGTCAAAATGAAGCTTACAATAAGAGGAACACGAATATGAATAGTTTATTGACTTAACAATTATACAGTAATACAATAATGTAATATTAATCCATAAATGGATCCCAACAGTTACCATTCATTATTCTCGTCGGGACATATTATATAGTTTTGATTGATATCATGAACCGACTGATATTAGAACACCATTGGGAGCCTAGAGGCACTAGATTTCGCCTCGCGGGATTCAAATCCAGGATCTTCGGTCTCGCAAGCGAACGCTTAACCTCTAGACCACTGAGTTGGCCAGCATCCAACAGTGTTAATGCCTAACTTCAAACAATCCACGAAATTACACGATCATTGTATTTAGGTAGATACCTGTCTCTACCCGACACGTATTAGCTCTAAAAGAATTATTGATAGTAAGGTGATCAAATATGTATTTTCGTTTTTTTGTTTTTGTTAATTATATGTTTATACGTAAATAGGCCCTGGGTTCGAATCCCGAGAGAGGAATCGTGGTTGCACACTGCTGAGGAGTCCCACAATAGGACGAAACGGTTGTCCAGTGCTCCCAGGTTTCCAACTGTGGTGTAACATCAATCGGTTCATGATCTCAATCAAAAACCTAATAATCTCCATAACCCCTATACTAGTAATATTCTTTTTAATGGTAGTTTGGTTTTAAATAGAGTGAAGGAATTCATTTGATGTTGCTTAATTGTATCTTCTTTGCTTATAAAGCTTGTGAATTAAGGCAATATAGAGGAGATACGCACTGTATGCACATATCCCAACAAGAGACTGGTCAATAGCAGTCTTAAATAACAATGGGAAGATCCAAACAAACAATACCAAGTTAATTTAAACCTTCACCCCATTACACAAGTACGTGGCTATCAGGACTCAGTAGCTAAGTGGATAAGACAATGGCATTTGAAGTGAAAAACACTGGGTTCGACTCCCAGAGTGAACATCAACTCTGAGATACAGGTACATCAGCTGACCAGTCCCGAACAAAATGAAACGCGCTTCTTGGATTCCACTGCTAGGCACTATTCATGTTTGCTTATAAAGTGAAGAAATGATCTTTTCAATTGACTTCATATAATAGTAATATAAGTTGAAAATTTGATTATAAAATCAATACAGGTTAAGATGTACCGCCCTATATCTGACTCCAATGAAAATATATAATGATTATTATCAAAATATACATCTTGGCTGCTCTTGTATATAAACATCGACTTAAGTTGCGTTCGGCGGCTTATGTTCCATTAGGAGTAACAGGCGTAAGTAAAGTAAGTTGCGTTAGTGAATAATAAAACTAAATAAGTCAAATATGAGAATGAATTTTTAAATACGTATATTCTATACAATCCTTGATTCAGAGAGACAATCAAAGAAATGGTGCGAAACAATACAGTACAGAATGCAATTGAGCCAACTTCACTTGATAAAGCGTAAATCAATATTTATATTTTTAGACAAAAATCAACTGCAGATAGGTAATAAATATGGTATCCAATTAACATATGCGATCATATAAAAAACACTCACGGTTAATAATCGAATAAGTAATAAGGTCAAAATGTGACTTGAGAAGGATGAATGGATAGATTTGTTCAAAATTTAGAATAACCCTATGTGTGAGTGATATAGTATCAGTCATTACAATATATATATTGTAAACATTAACAATGTTCTAGACCGAAGGCCATGGGCTAGAATCCCGCCAGCAGGATCGTGGATGCGCACTGCTGAAGAGTCCCACAATAGGACAAAACGACAATCCAGTGCTTCCAGGTTTTCAGTGGTGGTCTCACATCAATCGGTTCATGATCTCAATCAAAAAACTTAATAGTCTCCACAATCAAATGCTGACAAAACAGATCATACAAGAAGTTATACCAATATCATAAGTATGATAATCCCAAATGTTTACTTTTAAAAGTTAAATTATTTCTGAAGGTGTTGTTTTTTGTACGTGTGACATCTTTGACTTTTACACATTGGATTAATCTTATACAATCGAATAGTTATGTATAATTGGCAAGTACTGTTTTAGCTGAATCAAAAGGTTATAGTGGATTGTGAATGCTTGAAAAAATTTGATAAGGCAACAGCTTCTATTTTATAATGACAATCATGATTTATAAAACACTTTTTTAATTGCTGATGGGACTAGTTTTTTTTACAATCGATTGATTATCAATGTTATGCATGTCAGGTCCTTCTTAGTGCAGATCGAATGCTATTGACCAAGTTGGAATGTGGTTACCAGTCTAGGTGAATCGACATTGTGTGCATTATGTTGAGATAAAATGGTGATTGGAGGTGGCCAACAGGAAACCCTGGACTTAGGTTCTGGGCTACTTAGCACTTGTCAGCAAGGTGTACATGTAATCTTGAAGGAATTGATGCCCTCTGACGGATTCAATCCCATTGACAATAGGATTTGATCTGCACTAAGAAGGATCTGACATACATGATCAATCAATTGTAAATAAATCTCAGTCCTACAGGAGGTCAGTCGCGGTTCGGATACCTCAGTGGTAACTTCTCTGACTGTTAAACTGGATGATACGGGGTCGAATCCGTCAGGGAGCATCAGTTCCCTGAAGATTACAGGTACACCATACTGACGAGTGTCAAGTAGCAAGAAACTTGAGTCTAGGGATTCCTGTCGACTACCTCCAACCACCATCTAATCTCAACATATATTGCACGCAGTATCGAGTCACCTAGACTGGTGGCCACATTGCAACATGGTCAATAGGATTCAATCCGCACTAAATAAGGACTTGACAAATATGACATTGATCACCATCCAGTGATCTAGTCACATAAATTAGCAGATAATAATAATAATAATAATAATAATAATAATAATAATAATAATAATAATAATAATCAAAAACTGGTGGTTACATAATCACATATTAACTTACATGGACTTATTGTATGTGAGCCAATTAACGGATAACAAATGAAATTACTTAACAGATAAAACAATTTAATTGTTATCATAATTATTATTATGTCAAAGAATGATTACTTTCTTTCGGTAACTAGTAACTTCTGTATATAAAATCATAAACACTGTTAAACGTAACTTCAACTATAAGCTGATTTGAACTTTTAACGTGAAGTTTATATTGATTGCATTTCTTGGTTATGCAAACAGTCATATAAATTTATCTCAGTATAGGGGTTGTGGAGATTTTTAAATTTTTGATTGAGATCATGAACTGATTGACGTTAGACCACTGTTGGAAACCTGGAAGCACTGGATAGTCGTTTTTTTCCTATTGTGGGACTCCTCAGAAGTGTGCATCCACGACCACGCTCGCGAAATTCGAATCCAAGGCCTCCAGTCTCGATTCATTTCAAGTTCATGAATTAAAGTATTCTAAATAGTTAACTGTATTTGTATTTATATGAACTATGAGGGATATATGATCAACATTTTGATATGATTGATAAAAATATTGTAGATTGTTCATGGACTTATGGAATTAAGTTCAGTATTATTAGATTTACATATTCACTTTAGGGAGTTGTTCAATTAAGCTGATAATATAAGTAAAGTCAGTGACATTTTGATAAATGCATAATTTATCTTTATGCATGTAAGAAGTAGGTTAAAAAGAGTCATGTTGTTGAATTTAAGAGTCCGCGTGACTATCGTAACCAATGGTTGGAGACTATGGGTAACATGGCTCAGAATCGATCACAATGGTGTAGGTGTATACACTCTTTGTCTTCCCTTAAACCATAAGATCAAAATCGCTTCATATCTTTCTTTCTACGAACTAATTCTTTGTTCCTGTACTACACAATCTTTGTTTTATATATTACGATCACTGAATTAACTACTTCTATGAATCCGGTGTTCATCTTGTTGTGTTAATGAGGTGTGGCAACGTGGACCGATGCATATATGTGCCTGGTCCTACGTTGTAGCTGACTGACTGACTGAAATATGCAATTCAATGTCAACTAGATATGAAGTAATGAAGATCATTATTTTCCTCATGTAACGTCCTAATGAGAAATATGTGAAGGAACATTTAACTAGTCCTTTGGTCATTGCGTTTATCTTCAAGTAAAATGAATTGACTTCAAATCTTTTCACGAACTACAATACTGGAATGCATGTGTATGCATCTGACGAGTCTCACTTGGGATGTAACTGCTAGTCATAATCTTTCAATTCTGGCCTGATAATAACAGTTAAAACTAGTTTCTTTGATGAACCAACCAAAAAGACACGTTTGAATTGTTCATGAATAAACTAATCACTTAGATTCAGCACTATTATATATTTCCTGTTTTAATACTCCTCCTCCGTACTACCAGATAATTCAAACAGCGTTGAAAAAGAAGGAAGTCTACTTTTTTAAAAAAAAGTTTATATGTTGAAGACTTACTTCAGCTGAACCTAAAGCATCAGCTGTTGGACTAGGTTTACGTACAACATTTTCAGCTGATACAACTAATAATCCATGATCTTCATCTGAATTGATATTTTCCACGTTTTGATTATTTGCACGTGTAGTTGTCTCTTGTAAACCATCAAGTGATAAAGATACACCAGCTAGTTTAGCTGTATTTTCATTCTATGATATAAATATTATAGAAATAATGAATGAGTTAATTAATTTATTAAAGAAATATGAAGGAAGAATACAAAAATCTTAGTTCTTATTGTTATAACTTGTCAGTTGAATGCTGCTTGTTATATCTGGTCATCGCTGATTGTTATGTCGGAAACTCTTATCACTTATACTCGAAACGAGGGACCTCTGCAATTCCCACGACGCGAAAGTAAGAACACAAAGACTGGTATAAGTGAAGATGTATTGACCCCCAAAACACGACGACGACGACCTTAGTCGAAAATCCACTCATTTATATATTGATTGTACACCCATTTTGATTAATAATTAGAATGAAATCACATGTATGAAAAATCACATAGTGAGCATAGTTCATGTCCATTGAATACAAGAATATCGTTCTGGGTTCGAATCTCGCGTGGGGGGGCGGGATCGTGGATGCTTACTGCTGAGGAGTCCCATACTAGGACGAAACGGCCGTCCAAAGCTTCCAGGTCTTCCATGGTAGTATAGCTTTAATTGACTAATGGTTTCAACTATTGAAATATCGTATATTATACAGAATGAAATATCATACGGGGAAAGAAAAACGAATACTACACTGAATGGTCACCACATTGAATCAGAATGGAAGTAATGTCGAACCAAAACTCATAATTAGTAAATCAATCTAAAATTGCTTCTTCTTTCCATCATATCGCTTATCATAGAATGACATCAATAGAAGAACTATCCAAAATTAGCAATACTGAATAACTGTTGAGATCTTCAACAATCCACTATTACTACTTCTAAATAGGACTGATTTTGAGCAAGATTTCGAATCCAATAGTTTACATAGTTTGAATTTCAGATACTTAGCGACATTGCAGAGTTAATGTCTAACATAATCTGCTATCAATTTAAACCACCAGGTTGTCGAACTCCAGTAGATACAGATTTAGAATGCCTATCTAATGATAGTTAGCTATAAGACGAGGATCTATGGTATCATAAATTAAACCTGATGAAAATTGATCCTGTTAAGTTAAGAAAAATACCATAAACTATGTTGATTTATTTAAAACTCTTTGATATTTTTTTAATAATACAATTACAAACGCTTATCGTCATTCAAAATGAATGTTTCCATGGCAAATATAAATAATTTTATTAGTTGAATTCATGAATCGATCCAAGCTAGACCACTATTGAAAACCTGAAATCACTAGACAGCCATTCCGTCCTAGTACGGAACTCCTTAACAGTGAATATTCATGATCCCGCCCCATAAGGATTCGAACCGAGGACCTTTGATTTCGCATGTGAACGTTTTACCTCTAGACCCCTGAGTCATTATCCAACGGTATTAATGTCTAGATTCAATCGATTCATGATCTTGCGTAACTCTTCATCCATTGTCTGAGATAAATAACTGTCTTCACTGAATATGGATTGACTCTTATAGTTGTATGAAATGAACGTCTTGTTTCACAATTGATTGATCACTGGGTGGTGATTAATGTCATGTGGGTCAAGTTCTTCTTAGTACAGATCGAACGCTATCAACTGTGATAACATCTCAGTCCTATAGGAGGTAAGTCGCGGTTCGGATAGCTCAGTGTTAATGTCTCTAACTATGAAGCTGGATGATACGGAGTCGAATCCATCAGGGAGCACTAGTTCCCTCAAGATTATAGGTACACCTTGCTGACGAGTGCCAAGTTGCATGAAACTCGGGTTCAGGGACGTCTAATGTTTCCAGATTTTCAATGATGGTCAAGTTTAGATCGTGTCATGAATTTAACTATTAAAATTAATCATAAGTTGTTTATGTAATATTTATGTCATTTATATATATACACTTATATTTAATATAATTGTAAACAAAATGAAACAAATTATACACGCAATGAAAGAGTTTTGAATAATCAAGGAAAAACCACAAAAAACCCTGTTTACAATGAAAGATCTGGATGGAAAACAAACAACCAAACATAATATCAATGAATAAGAAGAATATATTGAATAAATGTGAAACAAGAGAAGAACAATAAAGACAAGAAAGGCGAAAAAGAGCGAAAAAACAAATTAAGATGAACTCACAAAATAAAAAAAACAACGGTCGATTCATTTCGTAGTGATAGTTCTATTCAGAACTCCGGTCACGAAGAGGAAAATGCTCCACACACACAGGGAGTTGCTCTAATGCTGTCCAAAGTAGCACGAAATGCACTTGTAGGATGGGAATCCCACGGATCCAGAATCATCAAAGCATCATTCAAAACAAAGAAGGAGGGGATCTTAATGAATATTATCCAATGTTATGCACCCACCAATGATAGCAACGACGACATTAAAGATCAATTCTACGAGCGGCTGCAGTCAATCATAGAGAAATGCTCAAGAAAGGACCTCACCATTCTGATGGGAGATCTAAATGCCAAGGTCGGAATAGACAACACTGGATATGAAGATATTATGGGACGACATGGACTGGGAGAGAGGAACGAAAATGGAGAAAGATTTGCAAATTTGTGTGCATTCAACAAATTAGTCATAGGAGGCACAATATTTCCACACAAACGTATACACAAGGCTACATGGATCTCACCGGACCACACTACAGAGAACCAGATAGACCATATTTGCATCAAAAAAATTCCGAAGGACAATGGAAGATGTGAGAACCAGGAGAGGAGCTGACGTAGCTTCAGATCACCACCTAGTTGTAGCCAATTTAAAACTGAAGCTAAAAAAGAACTGGACAAGTGGACAAACAGCACTACAAAGGTTCAATACAGCCTTCCTTCGAGATACTGACAAACTCAATGAATTCAAGATAGTTCTCAACAACAGATTCCAAGCCTTTCAAGATCTACTGAAGGAAGAAGAAACTACCATGGAGGACAACTGGAAAGGCATCAAAGAAACATTGACTTCAACGTGTCAAGAGGTTCTGGGCCTAAAGAAACACCATCATAAGGAATGGATCTCTATAGAAACACTGGACAAGATCAAAGAAAGGAAGAACAAGAAGACAGCAATTAACAACAGCCGAACACGAGCAGAGAAAGTCCAAGCACAAGCTGAATACATAGAAGCAAACAAGCAAGTGAAGAGGAGCATTAGAGCCGACAGGAAGAAATACGTGGAAGAATTAGCAACGACGGCAGAAAAAGCTGCTAGAGAAGGAAATATGAAACAGCTCTACGATACAACGAAGAAACTATCAGGGAAATACAGTAAACCAGAGAGGCCGGTCAAAGACAAAGAAGGCAAGCCAATCACTGAAATTCAACAACAGCGAAACAGATGGGTAGAATACTTCGAGGAACTCCTGAATAGGCCGGCTCCAATGAATCCACCGAACATCGAAGCAGCACACACAGATCTTCCTATAGATGTCAACCCACCAACGATGGAAGAAATTAGAATGGCCGTCAGACAAATCAAGAACGGGAAAGCAGCAGGACCCGACAACATACCAGCTGAAGCACTGAAATCAGACGTCGAAGTAACCACAAGCATGCTTTACCCTCTATTCAAAAAGATTTGGGAGGAGGAACAAGTGCCAATGGACTGGAAAGAAGGACACCTCATCAAGATTCCAAAGAAAGGAGATCTGAGCAAATGTGAAAACTACAGAGGCATTACACTACTGTCAATACCAGGGAAAGTCTTCAACAGGGTGTTGCTGAACCGGATGAAGGATGCAGTAGATGCCCAACTTCGAGATCAACAAGCTGGATTCCGAAAGGATCGGTCGTGCACAGACCAAATTGCAACACTACGGATCATCGTCGAACAATCAGTTGAGTGGAACTCGTCACTATACATCAACTTCATTGATTATGAAAAGGCATTCGACAGTGTAGATAGGAGGACATTATGGAAACTTCTTCGACACTACGGAGTTCCTGAGAAGATTGTCAATATTATCCGGAACTCATACGACGGACTACAGTGCAAAGTAGTGCATGGAGGACAGCTGACAGATGCATTCCAAGTAAGGACCGGAGTCAGACAAGGCTGTTTACTCTCTCCCTTCCTCTTTCTTCTGGTGGTCGACTGGATTATGAAGACCTCGACATCTGAAGGAAAACACGGAATACAATGGACAGCTCAGAACCAATTAGACGATCTGGACTTCGCAGATGACCTAGCCCTCCTATCACGTACACGTGAACAGATTCAGATAAAGACAGCCAATGTAGCAGCAGTCTCTGCATCAGTAGGCCTCAGCATACACAAAGGGGAAACCAAGGTCCTCAAATTCAAAGCGGAGAACAGCAATCCAATCACACTTGATGGCGAAACTCTGGAAGATGTAGAATCCTTCACATATCTGGGAAGCATCGTCGATAGACATGGAGGTTCAGATGCAGACGTAAAGGCGAGGATTGGCAAAGCAAGGGCCGCATTCCTACAATTGAAGAACATATGGAGCTCAAAACAACTTTCAACCAATATCAAAGTGAGGATCTTCAATACGAACGTCAAGGCAATTCTACTGTATGGAGCTGAAACTTGGAGAACTACAACAACCACAATCAAGAAAGTACAAGTATTTATAAATAGCTGTCTACGCAAGATACTCAACATCCATTGGCCGGATACCATCAGCAATAGCCTTCTGTGGGAGAGAACAAACCAACTTCCAGCTGAAGAGGAAATTAGGAAAAGACGATGGAAATGGATAGGACATACATTACGCAAATCGTCAAACTGCATCACGAGGCAAGCTCTAACTTGGAATCCTGAAGGGAAGCGGAAAAGAGGAAGGCCAAAGAACACATTACGTCGGATAATAGAAGCAGATATGAAAAGGATGAATTACAACTGGAAGGAGCTGGAAAGGATTGCCCAGGACAGGGTTGGATGGAGAATGCTGGTGAGCGACCTATGCTCCTTCACGAGGAGTAACAGGTGTAAGTAAGTAAGTAAGTTCTATTCAGAGATTTATTTATTTATTTAAACACATAGACATTGGTACAAGGAAGCAACAAATAGATATGTGCCACATAAATGATTCGATTTGTGTGGAGGCTAGGGTAGTATCCGATTGCCCAAACCGAAGCAGGTAGTTTTCCTAAAGGGTCACTCTTTGAGCCTTTGACCTAAAGGTCTGATCCACAAGGGAGTAGAGCATCGTGAAGAAATGCAGTCCCATGTTAGCCGGTGACCAACTATTGATTCATACGCCATTTGTTCCTTCAAGACATTGAAGATCATGTGGACCATTGGTTTGGAATCAAGGTTTCTCAACTGCCTTAGGTTGACTCTCCGTGTCTACCAACCAGGTTAATGCTCTGGATATTCGCTTTTCGTCTTATCAATTTCGTAAACAACAATGATGCCGCGAAAAGACAGTGAGTAGGACTTCTCTGGTAGTGGCTGTATGCACGTGGCCATATAAGAGCATTCGAAGAGGGAGGGCGAACTCTCCCCACTCTCGGCCGTACCAAGGCATTTGGCGGCTCTATTCGAAGATGATATACATACATGTCAATATTGATAAATTACTTTTAATTATGCAAACAGATACATGGTAATTACCAATAAAATTACAAAATTTGCATGAGAATAGCGCTAATTGGTTATAGTGTCAGTATAAATCAATTTTTTTCAATTATCTGTCGGGTCAGTAATTTTTTACTAAATCTTGTCAGACTTAAATTCCTTCAAACGACTGAAGTAGTAGCCATCTGAATGAAGAAACCTGAGCTATTCATACAAAAGAAATATGCTCAACCGCTTCTCCTCCTCTGATCAACGTCAAAGCCATTTAATCAATAGTAATCTTAGCTGTTGAATGACCTTATTTGATTATTGTACTTACGACCTTTTGTAGTAAAATGTATTTTTTAGAAAGGGTTTTTGTAGACAGTTTAGTAATTTTTATAGTTGAGATCATGAGTCAATTAAAGCTAGACTACCACAGAAAACCTGGAAGCACTGGATGGCCGTTTCGTACAAATATGAAACTCCTCAACAGTATCCATCCACGATCCCACCTCACGAGATTCGAATCCAGAACCCACCGGTCTTGCGCACGAACGCTCAACTTTTAGACTATTGAGCTGGCTCGCATCTTATGGTGTTGGTGTCCAACTCCAACTAATCTACGAGGTTGACCGACACGTCCACCATTGTATTCAGTGAGTTACTATCTCACAACAAACCCGATCAAACTCCACTGACCATTGCTTCTCACTGGAACTCTCTGTCATCTTTATTCACAAATCTTTATATTATTATTACTATTGGTTAAACATCATTATTAATCTCCTCAATACATGATTAATTTACTTCTCATTCATCCCACCTTATTATGTCTTACTAATTTTTCATACTATATAGTCTTCCACTTAACATTTGATCGAATTTATAATTACACTAATATTTCATATCTGATCCTTTATTTATTCTGATCATAGATCTTAAAATTTTCACTTAACAAGTTAACATTCCATTTGAGTTATATCAATATGACCAATTTTATAAAATTCTATATTGTTTGACAATCCTACAGTTCATATGGTTCAACTTTAAACGATATACTTTACCCCTTAACTTGATCTTTTTTTGGGGATTATTAATTAAGATATATGAGTTCGATTCTCATGAGGTAGAATCGTGGATGCGCACTGTTGAAGAATCCCATACTAAGACGAAACGATCGTCTAATACTTTCAGGTTTTTCATGATAGTCTAGCTTTAATTGACTGATGAATTCAACTATTAAAATTATTATAATATCTACAAAAAAACCCTCTCTGATTAGAATGAATAACATTTAACAAACAATGGATCAAATCTATTACATGATAGTTACAGATTGAATAATGTATTCCTAGTATTAGTTTGATATGTGTTCGAATCACAAAATTATTGATTGTAGATATATAACTACTGACAGATGACAATTTTCATGGAAAGCAAACTTAGACGTTTTAAAAAAAGGATTCCTTTGAAATGGCAGATGTGAAATAAACAACAAAATGATATTGTGTAATTTGGACTAATGTTATTGGTCAAACTAGAATTTATGAATGAACCAATCAGATTTAAGATAACAGGTTTTGGATTTCGGTGTGAAATTCACCCACCCATTGGGTCAAATAACGTTTTGGCATTTTATTTAATGTCAGGTAGTGATGAAAAACTATAAATTTGATTTCTAAACTTAACTATCAACTGCAAATCATAATCTTAATACCTTACACTGGTTTATAACCCTCATTTAACACAAGTAACTAGGTCGACACCCTCGAACGCCTGTTAGGGAGGTCTTACTCACTGCTTTCTCGCGGCAGAGATGTTCTTTGCTAAATTGATAGGACGGAAACAGAATGTCTGGATCTTCAACCATCTTGGTGAACACGGAGGGTCCATCTAGGGGGGGGTCGGAAAACCCTCATTTCAAACCAATGGTTCTTGTGGGCTTAAGTATCCTAGGGAAAAAATGGCGTATGAACCAATTGTTGGTCGCCGGCTATCATGAGACTGCATTTTCTAACGTCAGTCCATTGCCTTATAGATCAAACATTTAGGTCGAATGCTCCAGGTGTGTCCCCCTAAGTAAACCTCCTGCTTCGGTCTGGGTATCCGGACAGTAAAACAGTCCACATGCAAATCAAGTGACTTGTATGGCGCACATATACTCGGTGCCCCTTTGTACCAACATTTATGTGCTTAAATAAATAGATAAATAGGTGGACACCTTCAAGGTCACCACAGTGTTGCACAAAGGTCGTCCATAAATTATAGCCTCATCTAAAATTTATCAATACAGAAGTAATTACTTAATGAAAAGGGAAAGAAGATAGATGTAAAAATGAAACGAATGGAATTCCGTTTTATAATTTTGATCACTAAGTTACTTTAGAAATCAAATAAAAATCAATGAATAATGAAATTGAATGAATAGCTGGTCGCCTTTTTTTGAAGAACAAATAGATCATTCAAGTTTGCTTAGGAAAAACAAACAATAATACACTCAAAATGTCTACTTGACTTCGTGATAATGATCATGATAATGATGATGATGAGGTGTTTGATTCAGGTCAAATCTAATCATTTACATCTACTTAATATCTAATCATAAGACGTGAGAAGAGACTAACTTATGTTTACTTTAATCTATTTGATGAATAGATGAGAAGAAATGTAAACAGTTATGTTGATCAATAAGTTGAACTTGATCATACTTATCATAGATTTTGTATGATAATAATAATAATGATACATTGATTTCTGATAATGAAATGAAGTGGATGTGTTGAGTGTGTGATGTACAATACAATATCAAGCAATCTCCATCATTGCCTCATATTACAAGTGACGATGACTGATTTGTGGGGTTCTGATGGTAGATTGTAATTAATGCATTTCGAACAGTTATGCATGGAAGTCAATATCAGATGGTCACACATTATCGTCAATTGATTTGAGTAAAATGCTCACATGATTGACTGTCATGCTAATGTTGTGAGGATGAAGTGTTGTTCGTGGATGGTGATGATTATGTTTTCCATGTTGATTTGTGTGATAGATAAGAACTGGTGTGAAGTGTCATAGTGATAGGAACCAGTTATTCAGTGCTTTGTGGTTTTCGATGTTTGTCTAATTAATATCGGTTTATGATCAAATGAACAAATTTCAATAAATTTCACAATCCTATATACTAATTGGATTTTTTAAGTATCAATGCCAAGGTTGGACTTGATTGTCTCAAATCAATTGAGGATTGGGTACAAATTTAACAATCAATATATTTATTTGAGTAGAAAAGATGTATTTCTGATGTTTCGTGACTTAAAACAAGTCACTTCTTCAGAGTAAATAAACAACCCACATAAAATAATACAAGTTTAAATAGTATGTTAATTTAATGTTAGTTATTTGTTTACTCTGAAGAAGTGACCTGTATTTTGTCACGAAACATCAGAAATACATCTTTTCTATTCATTAGGATATAACAAAAACATATTATTGCCAGAAGATGAAATCTTTAAGTACTTTTTCATATTATCTCATTAATTTCTAGATGCTTGTTATTACGGCTTGCTTACTTACTCTTGTTACTACCAATGGAGCATATGCAAAGAACCAGCATTCTCCAACCCACTCTGTTCTGGACCTCCCTTTCTAGTTCTACCCAATTTTTGTTCATTCTTCTCATGCCTGTCTCCATTTCTCGACGTAATGTGTTATTTGGTCTTCCTCTTCTCCTTTGGACTTCAGGATTCCATGTGAGGTCCTACCTCGTGACGCAGTTGGGTGCTTTCCTCACTGTGTGTCCTATCCACTTCCAGTGCTTCTTGCTGATTTTTTCATCTTCTAGGATCTGGTTTGTTCTCTCACACAGTAGATTGTCGCTGATAGTGTCTGACTAACGGATCCGAAATATTTTGCATAGACAACTGTTAATAAACACCTGTATCTTGTGGATGATGGCTTTCGTAGTTCTCCAGGTTTTCGCTCCATACAGTAGAAGATAGAATGCTTAAATAGTGTTTCATATTATCTCATTAATTTCTAGATGCTTTTTATTACGGCTTACTTACTTACTTACTTACTTACTTACTTACTTACTTACTTACTTACTTACTTACTTACTTACTTACTTACTTACTTACTTACTTACTTACTTACTTACTTACTTACTTACTTACTTACTTACTTACTTACTTACGCCTTGTTATTACGCCATTTAATAATAATTCTGCACAAGCTCCTAAATCATTTCATATTCATGAGCTTTAACGATATTAAATTCGTGGACACGCCAAACAATATACTATGACACTATATTTAAACATACATTCTAGGAACATCTTGAAACTGTTACCAGGTTTGTACTTTGTTATATCGCTCGGTTTTACTTCGACTAATGTTATAACGGTTGGGTTTCTACGTTTGCGCGTATGGGACGTTAATTTACCTTAAACGAATATCTACACTAGATTCCCTCCCAGTGTCTATTCTACAGAACTTCAACACAATTCAGATCAAGAACACGTGATTAGCCTGACCACAACGTAAATGTATTTCCACACCAAAAACCTGACACAATCCAACGACAATGAACAATCAGTAATAACAAATAATAAGGATAGGGGAATATAAAACTCATTTGACACCTGCCAGACTATCTGCATGTCTGACTAAGCAGACGACCAATAATTATCATTCTCGTCCACACATCATACTTACTTTAGTCTACTATCGGATATTTAATCTTACTTACTTACTTACTTACACCTGTTACTCCTCGTGAAGGAGCATAGGTCGCTCACCAGCATTCTCCATCCAACCCTGTCCTGGGCAATCCTTTCCAGCTCCTTCCAGTTGTAATTCATCCTTTTCATATCTGCTTCTATTATCCGACGTAATGTGTTCTTTGGCCTTCCTCTTTTCCGCTTCCCTTCAGGATTCCAAGTTAGAGCTTGCCTCGTGATGCAGTTTGACGATTTGCGTAATGTATGTCCTATCCATTTCCATCGTCTTTTCCTAATTTCCTCTTCAGCTGGAAGTTGGTTTGTTCTCTCCCACAGAAGGCTATTGCTGATGGTATCCGGCCAATGGATGTTGAGTATCTTGCGTAGACAACTATTTATAAATACTTGTACTTTCTTGATTGTGGTTGTTGTAGTTCTCCAAGTTTCAGCTCCATACAGTAGAATTGCCTTGACGTTCGTATTGAAGATCCTCACTTTGATATTGGTTGAAAGTTGTTTTGAGCTCCATATGTTCTTCAATTGTAGGAATGCGGCCCTTGCTTTGCCAATCCTCGCCTTTACGTCTGCATCTGAACCTCCATGTCTATCGACGATGCTTCCCAGATATGTGAAGGATTCTACATCTTCCAGAGTTTCGCCATCAAGTGTGATTGGATTGCTGTTCTCCGCTTTGAATTTGAGGACCTTGGTTTCCCCTTTGTGTATGCTGAGGCCTACTGATGCAGAGACTGCTGCTACATTGGCTGTCTTTATCTGAATCTGTTCACGTGTACGTGATAGGAGGGCTAGGTCATCTGCGAAGTCCAGATCGTCTAATTGGTTCTGAGCTGTCCATTGTATTCCGTGTTTTCCTTCAGATGTCAAGGTCTTCATAATCCAGTCGACCACCAGAAGAAAGAGGAATGGAGAGAGTAAACAGCCTTGTCTGACTCCGGTCCTTACTTGGAATGCATCTGTCAGCTGTCCTCCATGCACTACTTTGCACTGTAGTCCGTCGTATGAGTTCCGGATAATATTGACAATCTTCTCAGGAACTCCGTAGTGTCGAAGAAGTTTCCATAATGTCCTCCTATCTACACTGTCGAATGCCTTTTCATAATCAATGAAGTTGATGTATAGTGACGAGTTCCACTCAACTGATTGTTCGACGATGATCCGTAGTGTTGCAATTTGGTCTGTGCACGACCGATCCTTTCGGAATCCAGCTTGTTGATCTCGAAGTTGGGCATCTACTGCATCCTTCATCCGGTTCAGCAACACCCTGTTGAAGACTTTCCCTGGTATTGACAGTAGTGTAATGCCTCTGTAGTTTTCACATTTGCTCAGATCTCCTTTCTTTGGAATCTTGATGAGGTGTCCTTCTTTCCAGTCCATTGGCACTTGTTCCTCCTCCCAAATCTTTTTGAATAGAGGGTAAAGCATGCTTGTGGTTACTTCGACGCTTGCCTTCTTTGTCTTTGACCGGCCTCTCTGGTTTACTGTATTTCCCTGATAGTTTCTTCGTTGTATCGTAGAGCTGTTTCATATTTCCTTCTCTAGCAGCTTTTTCTGCCGTCGTTGCTAATTCTTCCACGTATTTCTTCCTGTCGGCTCTAATGCTCCTCTTCACTTGCTTGTTTGCTTCTATGTATTCAGCTTGTGCTTGGACTTTCTCTGCTCGTGTTCGGCTGTTGTTAATTGCTGTCTTCTTGTTCTTCCTTTCTTTGATCTTGTCCAGTGTTTCTATAGAGATCCATTCCTTATGATGGTGTTTCTTTAGGCCCAGAACCTCTTGACACGTTGAAGTCAATGTTTCTTTGATGCCTTTCCAGTTGTCCTCCATGGTAGTTTCTTCTTCCTTCAGTAGATCTTGAAAGGCTTGGAATCTGTTGTTGAGAGCTATCTTGAATTCATTGAGTTTGTCAGTATCTCGAAGGAAGGCTGTATTGAACCTTTGTATTGCTGTTTGTCCACTTGTCCAGTTCTTTTTTAGCTTCAGTTTTAAATTGGCTACAACTAGGTGGTGATCTGAAGCTACGTCAGCACCTCTCCTGGTTCTCACATCTTCCATTGTCCTTCGGAATTTTTTTTTGATGCAAATATGGTCTATCTGGTTCTCTGTAGTGTGGTCCGGTGAGATCCATGTAGCCTTGTGTATACGTTTGTGTGGAAATATTGTGCCTCCTATGACTAATTTGTTGAATGCACACAAATTTGCAAATCTTTCTCTATTTTCGTTCCTCTCTCCCAGTCCATGTCGTCCCATAATATCTTCATATCCAGTGTTGTCTATTCCGACCTTGGCATTTAGATCTCCCATCAGAATGGTGAGGTCCTTTCTTGAGCATTTCTCTATGATTGACTGCAGCCGCTCGTAGAATTGATCTTTAATGTCGTCGTTGCTATCATTGGTGGGTGCATAACATTGGATAATATTCATTAAGATCCCCTCCTTCTTTGTTTTGAATGATGCTTTGATGATTCTGGATCCGTGAAATTCCCATCCTACAAGTGCATTTCGTGCTACTTTGGACAGCATAAGAGCAACTCCCTGTGTGTGTGGAGCATTTTCCTCTTCGTGACCGGAGTATAGCAGCATCTCTCCCGTAGCTAGCCTTTTCTGTCCAGCTTGGGTCCAGTGTGTTTCGCTGATTCCCAGTAATGCTAAGTTGTATCTCCTCATTTCCGTTGCTATTTGACTGGTCTTCCCGGTTTCCCACATTGTTCTAACGTTCCATGTACCTATAAAAATTTTTGCTCTGGTTGTTAGAAGGGGCATCGGCCTCGTGGCTTCCGAAGGAATTCGGCTTTCACCATGAAGCGTCATAATTCTTCTAAATGAAGACCTTCTAACTCTCAGGGCAGAGTTAAAATGGTTTGAATTATTTTTTCTGGTAAGCGTTTTTTTAGCGAGTTAGTTTTCTACGGGATGGGGACGCTAACCCCATGCCCAACCCTCCTTCTTTCCCCGGGCTTGGGACCGGCAGTAACTCTAGAAGAGCTACAGGCGGAGTTGGATATTTAATCAACACCATTTTATCATGATCTTAATATTAATTCAGTTTTATTTACCATATTTTAGTGGCCTGGGATCTGACTCCAGTGAGATAGTTTCTAATTGCTATTAATGTATAGATATCGTCAATTCTCTTATATAATCATCGACTTAAATCGCGTTAGTCAATAACGGAATTAAACTAGTCAAATACAAGAATGAATTTCAAATATATATATATATATTTCATACAATCTTTGATTCAGACAAAATATTGGAAAGGCGAAGAGAAGAGAGCGAAGTGAAACGACGAGCAGTGGAGAAGGCGCATATGCCAATAGCAATCAGAAACGATCTCACTAGAGTCAGATCCCGGGCCACTGAAGTGATGAGCCCGCCAACAACGAACTCAACGCAGCAAGCTACGTCGATGAAGAGACAATTAAACTGGAGTCAGATCGCGGGCCGCCATATGGTTCTCAGATTTTAGTGAGATGTTCTATAATTTCGTGTCAAATACATTCGATTGTTCCCACTCGTATTCTTGTTCACTACAGCACAATCAGGTAAATCTATAGTATATGAGTAGGATATGACAGTAGACCAGAATTATCCACTCAACTTGTGTTACTGTACATATTATTAACCACCTTCAGGTATCTAGTGTTGAAATGTATTTTACATGATGTTATGTCTTGTAAACTGGTGGTTATATTTCAGCTTGATTAACAGAATTCAGACAATAGTAATAAATAAATAAACATAACACAGCTACCTGCTTAAATATTTAAGTCAAAAGTGTGCAATTATTAGAAATAGCCTACATATATTAGATTTATCTGAACTGTATAATTATGATTATTAACTAGCTATATGTACCCATGTGCCAATATAAAAAGGTTGCAAATTATTGCGAAGCTAAATACTAGGGAAATGTAAACAAAAGCACTACAGTTCTTGATATAAATATCTTTTGAATAGACAAGAGACAGTTATATGAGAAATCACGCCCTTTGTTTATGATGAATAGAGAACAGCGTTAAAAATTAGACAGATAAAAAATTCAAATGACTGAAACATAAGTGAAAGATTCACTTGACATTGTTTACTTGAATCTTCACATTGATGATTACGACTGCATCCTATGTGTATTGCTTCGATTTCGCCTTAACTTACAAGCATTATAAGCAAAGATGGATAGTGGATAGAAGTGGAATCCATGACGAGCGCTTCATCTAATTTGAGACTCGTCTGTTGGATTTATCTACATCTCAGAGTTGATGTTCATTCTGGTACTCGGACCCAGTACCATTCGCTTCAAACACCATCACGTTATCCACTTAGCTACTGAGTCTTGAAGCGAACGGTACTGGGTTCGAGTCTCAGAGTGAACATCAACTCTGAGATACAGGTATATCCAGCTAACGAGACCCAAATAGGACAAGTCGCGTGTCCTGCCTTCTGCTGTTAGCCACTATCTATCTTTGCTTACAAGTAGAAAATATTGACAATTGAAAACATTTAAAAAACATGTTTTGAATAACTACTATATTGATGGTAAAAGGGATATTTGTACTAATGTTGATCAATCGGTGCTGATAATTCTGTGCTGTAACGAAATTTGCATTGGTTAATAGAACATTTTTTTAGTATTAATATATTAATTATAACTTAGCATAAACTGATTTCAGTTCTACAAGAATGCATTTGATTCTCCAGCAGCTGAATAACATCGGTTCACATCTAACAGAGAACATCAACTACTTCAACAGTGTTAGTAAGCCTTAGTGATAAATGCCAATCATAATGCAACCTAGCTCCAGATAACTTTCTATAGATGTGTAACATGTGAATTTTATTTATTATACTTATTTGAACATATAAACATTGGTAAAAAGGGGCACCAAATACATATGTGCCACACAAGTCACTTGATTTGTGTGTGAGCTGTAACACTGTTCAGGTGCTAAAACGGAAGCAGGTGGTATTCTTAGGGGGTCACACCTAGAGCCTTCAACCTAAAGGTCTGATCCACAAAACAGTGACCAACAATTGGTTCATATGCCATTTGTTTCCTCAAGATCCTGGATCCTATGTGCACCACTGGTTTGGAATGAGGGTTTTCCAACTCCCTTAGGTGGATCCTCTGTATCCACTAACCCAGTTAAAGCATCGAACATTCGCTTTTCGTCCTCTCAATTTCATAAACAACACTCCCACCACAATTAGTCAGTGAGTTGAACTCCACTGATAGTGACTGTATAGAAATGGACATGTGAGAGTATTTATAGAGAGAGAGTTAACTCTTCCCACCCTCGGTTATACTAGGGTATTAGTTCCTGAATCAATAGTGTATATCATACTAATCAATATTTAGAAGAAATCTATTCTTTATAATCCCTTAAAATGAAACTAAAATGAAATCAATATTGAATAATTAATTGTATTAAGAAATATAGGAAAGAATGAGGAGAGAGAGGGAGAAAGGGGGAGAGAGTAGATGAGAAGGAGAGAAAATTGGTAACAATTAATGAAAGAAGGAAATGGAGGGGAGAAGAAAAACAAAACAAAATAATTCATTACATAACTCAAAAAAATACACATCAATAAACGTTTTCTATCAATCAAATGATAGTAGATGAGTTAACTTTATAGAAAGTAAATAAAAACAAATTTATTTTTATATAATGATGATTGATTTTGTTCATTTTAATTTTAAGTGTATATAAGGTCCAGGATAGAATGGTTTGGAGAATGCTAATCGGCAGCTTATGCTCCATTGTGGGTAACAGGCGTAAGTAAAGTAAGTATGTAAGTAAGTAAGTGAACAAGTAAGTAGGCAAGTTCGTAAGTGAGTGAGTAAGTAAGTAAGTAAGTAAATAAGTAAGTAAGCAAGTAAGTAAGTAAGTAAGTAAGTGAGTGAGCACGTAAGTAAGTAGGTAAGTAATTGAGTGGGTAGGTAAGTGCGTAGGTAAGTAAGTGTGTATGTATGTATGTACGTAAGTACGTATTTATGTATGCATGTATGTATGTAATTATTTATGATTACGATTATTATTATTGCTTTTGAAGTACCATTGTCAATACTACTACTACTACTACTACTACTACTACTACTACTACTACTACTACTACTACTACTACTACTAATAATAATAATAATAATAATAATAATAATAATAATAATAGTAATAACAAACAACTTGAATGTAAAATATTTGTACGTATAAATGAAAAAAATTCTTATTTTGTCAAGGTATTATTTATTGAATTTGGAAATGAAAATTGATTTGTTCTACAATGATATTACGTCATAATATAAAATTTGACTAGGTCTGTGTTAGTAAGTTTAACATGTAAGTAACATTGTGGTGTGTGCTACTTATATTGACATAAGTAGTATATGATGTTGGTCGTGAACAGAAGGTTTGGCAGCAGAGAGACAAGTGGATCGAACAGTAAAGAATGCAAATAGGAGTCATTTTTAGACAATTGGTGGATATTTTGCAAATTAAGCATTTTCTTTATGATTGTTAGATTTTATTAACAAGTCCTGTAATTTTGAGTCAAATACATTCGATTGTTCCCACCGGTGTTCTTGTTCACTACAACATGAGCATATGATTAAAGATACACTAATGGTTATCTAAGTCTTAATATAATTTTTATTAGAGGGAATGTTAATTTAACATGGTTTATTGATTATTTTCTGGTTAGCTTTTTTAGCTAGTTAGTTTTCTACGGGATGGGCTCGTTACCCTCATGCTCAATCCTCCTCTCTTACCAGGGCTTGGGACCGGCAGTAACTCTGGAGGAGCTACAGGCGGAGGTACAACTATTTATAAATAGTTGTCTACGCAAGATACTCAACATCTATTGGCCGGATACTATCAACAACAGGCTTCTGTGGGAGAGAACAAACCAGCTTCCAACTGAAGAGAAAATTAGGAAAAGACGATGGAAATGGATAGGACATACACTACGCAAATCATTAAACTGCATCACGAGGCAAGCTCTAACTTGGAATCCTGAAGGGAAGCGGAAAAGAGGAAGGCCAAAGAACACTTTACGTCGGGAAATAGAAGCAGATATGAAAAGGATCAATAGGAACTGGAAAGGATTGCCCAGGACAGGGTTGGATGGAGAATGCTAGTGAGCGGCCTACGCCCCTTCACGAGGAGTAACAGGTGTAAGTAAGTAAGTAAGTAAGTAAGTATTTATTCTAGTGATCGCTGATTTACAACATACTTAAATCGAGATTTGTATTCAACTTCATTCATTGCTTTTGTATATTGTAATAGACATGCATTTAAACTTAAATGGAATATTCATTTTTGTACTGTTTGTTTGAATCTTCTCATTGATGTTTAGGACTACAATTGATCAGTCTCTTATTGACATAAGTGTATCCTATACTGATTACCTTGATATTTCCTTAGATCATAAACATTATGTGAAGAGGTGGATGGTAGCCAGCAGTAGAATCTAGTAGACGTGTTCCTTCCCACTTGCAGTTCGTCAGCTGGATGTATCTATATATTAAGGACAAAAAGCATATCTTGGATTGTACTGCCAGCCACTATCTATCTCTGCCTAAAATGGAATATGATGAAAACTAGTCAAAGCGTAATTGTTTACAGCGAATGCTTTATACACATAATATCGTTGTCACATGAATAATAAGAGTTTTTCAGCAAATATGATTAGTTAATTGTTAAATATAAACATCAACTCATGCTAAGAACTGCGGTTGTCAAACATCTATCGTCAAAGTAGCATTGTATTACATGAATAGCAGCAAATAGTAGAGAGACTGATGTCTTGCACTTGAATGCTTAAACACCTATTTTCAAAGCACTTTCTAGTCCTCAGAGGTTTTTCACTCTTCAGTTAGAACACAATACAGGCAGTTAAATATAAAGGAAGCGCTATTTTGAAAGCTAGTTTATGTACAAAATACTGAGTGTTTATAGAATTGTGAGCGACCATGAAACTCTAGAAGCTCGTGAAAAAAGTGCTCAAATCAGAAACTAACTAGTCAATTCTTCACTTAGGTTAATGCGAAAAGGTCAATTGTACACAAGATTTTACTTGAAATGAATTGTACTATTAAAAGATTCAGCTCACCTACATAAAATAATCATATCTTATTCTGAATGAAAAGTAAGACAAAATACATTTGACAGTACTTAGACTAAGTTCATTTTCTGATTGTTTCTTATGAAATTTCTAAGAGAAAAGTCTTTCACATAGTTCTCAGAAGGGATTTTCGCGAATATTATAGTAGTTTTAATAGTTGAGGTCATGAGTCAATTGAGGCTGGTCCACCATGGAAAACCAGGAAGTACTGGACGGCCTTACCAGAGTCGAATCTAGGACCTGTCAGACTCGCGCGTGAGCGCTTAACCTCTAGACCACTGATCCGACTGGAATCCAATGATGTTAATGTCTTACTTCAACCAATTCACGAAATCGAACGACACATTTACCATTGTCTTTATTAAGCTACTATCTCACAACAGATCCGGTTCAACTCCACTTGTCATTGCTTCTCACTAGAACTCCAGGAAATTCCTCATGAAGTCAGTCACTAGTGAACATATGTTGATTAGTATGAGATGGGGTTTTGTTTTAATGAAAAACACAATATTTGAATGATGAAAGTAATTATAAAATACATTGTTTATTCCCTATACAAACTGTAAATTAATTATAACACTGGTTTGTTATACCATGTTTATGAATGTATTCTGTATCTAATTGTTTTCCTTTTAAAAGTAGGTATTTACGTTGGTTGAAGTACAAAGAGTAAACTTTTTTATAAAAAAATCAATGTAGTACATGGAGATAAAAATTTAGTTTATTATGTTATAAAAGTAACTCTCTCTGGTGTTCCTCTAGGGTTACTGCAAAGCCCGGATAGAGGAAGAGGGTTGGGCATGTGGTTAGCGACCCCATATCGTAGAAAACTAACTCGCTAAAAACACGCTAACTAAAAAAAAATAATTCGAACTATCTAAACTCTGCCCTGGGAGTTAGAAGGTCTTCATTTAGAAGAGTTATGACGCTTCATGGTGAAAGACGACTTCCTTCGGAAGTCACGATGCTGATGCCCAATCTGACAGCCAGAGCAACCAATTATTTTGGTACATGAAATGCTCATAAAATGTAGGGGACCGATAGTTTTCCGAATTGCTGCAGAATGTTATACAATTATTGATTTTTATCAGTAGGGGTGTAGGTGTCAATTAAGTATTTTTTTCCCACTATCTCAATCAAGGTAAGCAGTCCAGAAGTATTGTGGTGTATGCTACTTATATCGACATAAATAGTACATAACATCAATCAGTAATGAAATACCTGGCAGCAGACGCTTCGGAAGAGAATGGGAACAGAGAGTAATTGTTATGAAAATAAATGAACAATGTAGTTTGAAACAATCGATAAAGAATTTTTCAATGAAGTATTAAACTCTGTAATTTCGTATTAATATACACTGTTTGTCCCCCACACCAGTGTGTTCTCGATCATTACAGTATGGTTGTTAGAAAGTTCATACTTCAAGTTAAATATTTTTTGGAGAACATTGAAATTTCTGTTAGAAAGGGGATGCTTTATAACTTTTCTTTGATATTTTATTGAAAACTCAATAGATTTTAGTAAAATACTAATTATCAATCGTTCACATCTCAAGTATATGTCAAAACGTTGACATTTATTAGGAAGTAACCACTAGTGATCCACTACTGAAAAAACCAGCTTTCGGATGAAGAGGAAATTAGAAAAGACTCTGTAAGTGTATAGGATATAAATTATGAGACAAGTACTAACTTGGAATCTTGAAAAGGAAAGAACGAGACGAAAATCAAGGAGCACACACAGACTAGCAACTAGAAACAATTAGAAAGGATTGGACAGGACAGAGTTGAATGATGAATACTAGTGGGCAGCCTTTGCTTTTCCACATGGGGTAACAGGTGTAAGTAAATAAGTAACCATTGTTATGTTATCGAATTATTAGCTTTGATTTATTTCCGTGTTTTATCACATTGATAGTTAACGCCATATCATTGTACACTTTAATTAAGATTGAATAATTCATGGTAAATGACAGAAACTTTCCGATCTTAGTTTCATTCTATCACAGTCTGGAATATTGAAAGAAAGAAATAACTCCATCAGAATGTCAATCTACAATTTTCAGTATCACACTCAAAACTTGTAAAACAGTTCAGATACAATTCAATTGATCAAAAATGCGTTAACAGCTCTTATAATTCCACCATAGTAACCCCCTATCAATTCTCAGAAAGAATATCAAAATCATTTCATTTATCTATGTTATATCCCGATAAGCATAATGAATAGTAACTTTTGGGATCCATTTATACAACAATACTATACGTATAATTTTATCGTATAATTGTCAAATAACTAAACTATTCATATTCATGTCCCTCTCATTATGAGCTTTATTTTGACCTATGAACTATTATTATTATACCATCTACCGTTCTTGAATTATGCCCTGTCTATCAATTACTACCTCCCACATTCACAGCCACATTTGACTAATTCTTGTACAAATGTTGTTTGCTATTTTATGGTACGGTGTGGTCTGTCTGATTGGTATATAAACCCAGTATGTTTGAAATACATGGTTGATATTGCAGAGGCTGAGATTGGTGTTCTGGACTTAACAGGCAGGGCTAGGAGAGAAACAGGACCAATAAAGACTCTAGACTGCTCGTACTTGTTTTATGCGTGATTGGTTCAATTGATAAATCACTGCTCTCTAATTGGCGGTATCATTACGTTATAGATTAACAGAGCATTCAGGACACAAGTTATAACAATCTAATCATAAAGAAAGAAAAACATTATCATTTAAAATATCAACCAGTAAACTTACTATACCAAGTTTAGTTGCAAGATTAGGACCAAATACTTTATATGCTGTTTCAAGTGAACCAGCTGCCATAATTAATAAACATGCAGTTAAATGTATTGGTTTCGATGCAGGACCTTCTGAACCTTTTAATAATGTACATTCTTTAACTGTATTTATTTCTTCTTTAGATGATAATTCTGTAGGAATTGTTGAATGTACAGTTATATATAATTCTATAATTGATGGTGATGTAGTTGAAAATTTATTTGAACTATTATCATTATTACCATAAAT